>NC_059072.1:300583015-300899780 GCF_020497125.1 Mauremys mutica
TTAAAATGCCAGGAGCGACCAGGATCTTTATATACACAAGAGTTTGCACAGTTGCTACCATAAAGGAGCTGCAGTGACCTTCTATAGGGTCACACTGCATGTTTCTGCTCACTGATTGAGTGAATATAACTATTTAATCAGGCTTTCAGTGCAAATGCCTGTGATTACTAATTCAAAATTCATTGACTAAGGTGAGTGCAATAAGAGGGAAAGATAGAAACAAGGACAAAATACAGAAGGTGGGGAAGAGGGAAGGTGAAAGGGACAGAGGAGAAGAAAGGAGATGCTAATGCAGAGGAGAGGTGTTAATATGAGAGAAAAGGAAGAGTAAAGGCAAACCATGACTGGTCCAAGTTTCTAATGAGTGTGCATGAAGGACATACTAGATAGCTGTTGGCTGACAGGTTAAGTTTGGGCCATGAGATAGGGACTGGGGAAGCAGAAAATAAAACACAGTTAAGTAAGCAGTTATCCTACGCTCTCATTATTATGTAGCTCCTAGAGGTCTCCCTCAGGATCCTCATTGTGTTTCTTTTTTTTCCAAAATACAAAGCGCAAAGGATTGTGGGGAAGGGATGAGGCAAAACTCATCACTGGGCTTATTAGAACTGTATGTAGATACATTTGTAACAGGCTAGAACAGTAACAAGGAGCAATGATTGTCATTGGCATGGAGGGGGCTTATCCTAACGGGCCTGTCTGACTTGGCTGACATTTCTGTCTCAGACTGCCAGCTCTGGGGCACTGCTGTCACTTGTCATGCCCAACCCATACTGCTTTGCCTGATGTCACTCCCCAGCAGAGGCGGCTCCAGGCCCCAGCACGCCAAGCGCATGCTTGGGGCGGCATGCCGCGGGGGGCGCTTTGCCGGTCGCCGGGAGGGCGGCAGGCGGCTCCGGTGGACCTCCCTCAGGCGTGCCTGTGGAAGGTCCGCTGGTCCCGCGACTTCAGTGGAGCATCCGCAGGCACGCCTGCGGGAGGTCCACCGGAGCCGCGGGACCAGCGGACCCTCCGCAGGCATGTCTACGGGTCTGCGGGAGGTCCACCGGAGCTGCAGGACCAGTGAGCGGCAGAACGCCCCCTGCGGCCTGCTGCCGTGCTTGGGACGGCGAAATGGCTAGAGCCGCCCCTGCTCCCCAGTGCCTTAGATGCTATTTATATCTGTGAAGGCATGAAAGCATGCATTTGGCTGACTGGCAACCTGGCCTCCTCCAGGATTCCATTTTGCCTCCCCAGCCACTGAACCCAGGTGGGCTACAGAAGTCCTCAGAGTGCTGGAGACCATGTGAGAACCCAGAAAAGAATGCAAATGAAAGGCAGCGTGGTCCAGTGCCTAGGGCATTGGATTGGGAGTCAATATAAAGAATTTGGTTCTATTCCAAGCTCTGCCCATGATCTGGGGCAAGTCACTTAACCTCTCTGTGCCTCGTTTCCTTTACCTGCCTTATCTGTTTGGAAGGTAAGCTCTTCAGGACCAGGACTGTTTCTCACTATGCATTTGTACAGTTCCTAGCACAATGGGACAATCCCAGTTCAGGGTCTGTGTTGCAGAGAAGTACGTCAGGATTTGACCCCCTGAAAACCAGGCTAGATTAGAAGAATAGGGTGAGGAGTGGGGGAAAGGGAAGAGCAATCAGTTCCCCTTGTTTAATATAAATGACAGTTTTCCTTGCTCAGTGCTTACAAACTGAGCTCTGCCTGGTAGGGGAAGATTCCTTCAAGCTTTGGATAATCTCTTGGGCAAATTGTCAAGCTAAAAACTGGGGCTTTTAGATGGCCGATTTTTAACTGCATTATTGATTATAATGCAGATAGAAGCCCTTCTGAGGTTGATCTTCACATGATTTAACTGATGTCTAGCGGTGTTTTAATTGAAATGTTAGACTTTTTTAAAGAGAACTGCCCTTTTTTTAGCAAGACAATTTCGGTTTTATGCTTTTAATCACCATCTGTTGTTCAATAAATGTCAAATTGCTCTTAATGGTCTCTCCTGGCATAGGGTTTTTTAATTTGCTTTTGCACTCTATGTTCATTATTGGCAATTGAGCACTTGTCGTAGAAGATTTTCATTTCTTATAGTGTCTTAGTTCCTTTAGAGGGAGATAGTGGTTGAAAATGTAACAAAAAAATCCACACATACACATGCCTGCACACTTTTCATTCTTTAAAGCAGTAGTGGGAATTGGAAAGCTTATAAATGTTCTCTCAGCAGTACTGGTGACTGCAGTCCCCATATACAGCATAAAAGATAGTGAGATAATAGACCTCCAGAAAGCCTTTGAGAGTCATTGGGATTTTCAGACTATATTAGAATCTGAAATATGAAAAGAAATTAACTGTAAAAATCCACTGGATATAATAACAAGGTTCCCGGTGCAGTGGGGAAAGCTCTGTGTCGGGTGCTAAAAGGAGTAAACTATCTGCTGATTCTGAAGGTGCTTTGGATATGACAGCAGAGATTAAACAAATCCAAAGACACCAAATGAATCCAGAACTGAACGGTTCTACAGACTAGAGAAGACAAGTTTTAAAGTGAGTCACAGTGGAGAAAGATGAGAAATTGAGCTATTCCAGTAGAGGCTTATCTGAAAATATCAGCCAAGGAAACAAATTCCTGTTTTCTGCTACTGAATGAAAGATCATCTGCCTATGCAAGGTTAAATAATAGAAACACACTGTTGTCTTGTAGGATTTTACAAATTACTTCATGACGACTTGACTCCAGAATTTTCTTTTTGGTCACCAAGCACAGGATGTCACTTTTCAGCTGCTGATATACTGTTAAGAATCCAAGATGTAGGCAACAGGTTTGACTGCTTGAGTCAGATTTTGAAGTATTCTCCAAAGCCTTGGGAAACCAGATCTTAAAAGGTAACTAGAGTGGACTGAAGATACAGGGGCTAGAAATGTGATTCAGCATTGTAAGCCAGCATAAAAGGCATCTTAACTAGCTAGGCTGGTGCAACTTAGACCCTCAAGTGGTGTAACTGGATGGAAACTGTGAACAGAGAAGCCCCACAAACTTGTGGTAATGTAAAATAAGCTAAATAGCTTTAATAGCCACAAATTAGTGGCCAAAAGGATGGTAAATGAGGTATAAATGGGAGAATAAGGGCATCCAAGTCAATGCTGTGATGTAGGGTAATCTCACCACCTGCCATAAGATAAAGTCACTTCTCAGCCATCCAAAAAGACATCCAGCACAACAGAAAAAACACTCAGTGAAACAGTGCTGGCTGAGGTTTGTCCCATAGCACTCAGTATCCAAGGCATGCCCATGGACAGCTCTGGAAGGTGTGCCAACTGCAGGGCCAAGAAAATAGCTCGTCTCTACAAAGAGGAGGCTGAATGCGGAGGCTAACTCTATAAGAAGGCCTAAGGAGCCTGAGACTGAAGTTGGTTTTTAATGATTATCATTATTTGTATTGTGGTAGCATTTACAAACCGTAGCCCCATTGTGCGAGGCACCATATACATAACATATAGAGTCCCTGCCCTAAGGAGTTTGCAATCTAACTATAAGATGAGAGACAACAGGTGGATATGACAGGTCGATTTGGGAAGCAAAGGGTAATAATGAGAAGGCTGATCAGTGTGATAGGTGGGGATCACAGCACACCAGCTGCCTAATGGTTGTCAAGTCTCTTGTGGACATCACATGAGAGGAGAGTTTTAAGGAGAGATTTGAAGGTAGACAATGGAACAGCTCGGCAGATGTGTGAGAGGCACTTTCCATGCATGAGGCGTGGCATGGGTGAAGGTGGGAAAGCACAGGTTGCAGAAAAATGTGACAAATGGACAATGAAGGCTAGCATGACTGGCAGAGCAGAGGAGGGAGTTAACCTCTTCTAATTTGTTAGAGAAGAGTAGGGATAGTCCTTAAAAGAGTGAAGACAAATAGCTTGTTTGTGTTGTGATGGAGAAGGGAGAGCCAGTGAAGGGATGCAAAGGGGGAGGTGATGTTGTCAAAGAAACAAGCCAAGATAAAAATATTTGCAGCAGCGTTTTGAATGGATATAAGGGTAGCTAGATGGCATTTGTCAAGGCCAGAAAGGAGCAGGTTGCAGACATCAAGATATGCAATGATGAGGGCCTGGATGAGAGTTTTGTTTTTGGACTGAGAGGAGAGGCCCTATTGCAGGGATCAGCAACCTTTGGCAGGCGGCTCACCAGGGTAAGCACCCTGGTGGGCCGGGCCAGTTTGTTTACCTGCCACATCTGCATGTTCGGCCGCTCGCGGCTCCCACTAGCCACGGTTCGCCGTTCCAGGCCAATGGGGGCGGCAGGAAGCAGCACACACCAAGGGATGTGCTGGCTGCTGCTTCCAGCTGCCCCCATTGGCCTGGAGCAGTGAACCGCGGCCAATGGGAGCCACGATCGGCCGAACCTGCGGACGCGGCAGGTAAACAAACCGGCCCAGCCCACCAGGGTACCAAAGGTTCCTGATCCCTGCCCTATTGTGTCATTCATAGTTAATGAGAGAGAAGGCAAGGGCTAGGGGGAAATATTAAGAGCTCTGTTTTGTCTACATCGAGCTCATGCTGATGGCTTAAATAGTCTCAAATAGTCAAATTATTCACTGACTATTTTAGCTGATGCATTTAGCCATTTTTTCTACTGACAAAGAATTCACAAACCAGGCCTGATTTCTGCAAATGTATCCACTTGAAGCATAGGAATAGATCTACACAGCACTTTAGCATTAAAACAACACCTCCACTAGTTCAGACACATCAGTAGGTCTAATGATCTTCCACTAGCAGGCAGTCTCTCGCTGTGTGTGTGTGTGTGTGTGTGTGTGTGTGTGTGTGTGTGTGTGTGTGTGTGTGTGTGTGTGTGTGTGTGTGTGTGTGTGTGTGTGTGTGTGTGTGTGTGTGTGTGTGTGTGTCACACATGCCAGTACGTACCATGCAGTCTTTATAATGTGGCAGCTCCCTGAAAGTCTCTCAGCTCACTAGATCAATTGCCATGGAGATGTTGTGACAATTCCCTTGAGGCACATGAGTGGTCTACACAACAGCATTTTTGAGCCCGAGAGGTCCCTTTTCAAGCCTACATTGAATTAAGTAAGTCACACCATTACCGAGGCACTCTCAGGACTGGTGATGCAAAACTTTAGTAGCTATTTGCCAGCCTTAATTGCTTTTCAAATGTATTCAGAGCAGCCCTATGGAAGTCCCAAGACATGCTTTCCCAACACTTGTGCAGTAGAACTGAAGCCTCCATTGTTAGGAGTCTGTTTTCAATTTTCTTAGCAATCTCTTTTGTTGCACGGGCTGCTTTTTAGTGAGGGCTAGAACTCGTAGAGTGTCAAAAGGAACACATACTCCAAGTAAAACTCGACTATTGGAAATAATTAACTACTGTATTTTTGTAGCTACCATGATGCCATTTCTGCCCCCTGCCTTTTTCAACCGCATAGTGGACGCAAAGGGCTCACAAGCACAGCATTGTTTGTGTCTAAAGCCTTGAGGTAGGCTCTAAGGCTTCTTTTCTCCATTTATTTAATTCTTTCCCCTACTTCACCCCTCTACATTGTCTTTCTTTTTTCCATGGCTTCTTCCCTGTACCATTCGTTTGCTACAGGAAGCAGCACAAAACACAGGGCAGATCCAATCGTCATGACTCCACTGACTTCAAGAGAGCTATTACAGCTTACTGCAGTTGAGGGTTAACCCCTAAAAGTTTGTGTGTTTTAAGCAGAGATGGCTCAAGACACCAAATTCAGATGTGAATCCAAGTTTTCAGCACCGGAGGTTGAGAGGTATTCATCTCTGGGATTTTGTTTTGGCCTGTTACAAAGGCAGCTGCAAAATTACAGGTCCAGGTTCAATGCCATGCACGTTCCTCCCCCAGAGTTGAGGAGTGTCCAGATCTGGGGGTGTTGGCTCTGTATCCTCTCTACTTTTAAAGGGAATTTACCACTTATGAAAAGTGCCAGAGAGCAAGACCTGGAAACGTAAGTTCTCTGCTTAGCCACAGAAATTATACAGCCTGGGCAGGAACAGCAAAAGGGCCACCCCATCCCATGATGTAACTCAACCCTGACCTGGAGGGATCACCCCTAGGGGTCATATTCAAAGTGACAGCATTTATGAAAGTTCTATATCCCAATCTCTAGATCTATTCAGTTTGCACAAGAGTACAAAACAATTCCTTCTTATTCTCTTCTCCACATTTTGTTCTCCTTCAGAGAATGGCCACTAATATTACAAGCCACAATAATAAATAAGTATACACAATGCCCTTATTTAATACTAGGGATGCTAGAATCCAATAACTTATGTCTTTCATCCCTCTTCCTTAATGCTGCACATTTTTATTTTTAAAAACAAGCTTATTTTCCAGTCTATTGTATCAACTCTGAGCTCCAAAGAATGTGGTTTGTAGTGAATGGTGAAACTGTAATGAATGAATAATGATACAGTAATGATGATTTATTTGCACTTCTGTTGTACCTGCCTTCCATCTGCAGATCTCAACACACTTTGCAATTATCAGTGAATTTAGAATGTAAGAACAGCCATACTGGGTCATACCAATGGTCCATCTAGCCCAGTATCCTGGTTTCTGTCAGTGGCCAATGCCACGTTCTTCAGAAGGAATGAACCACACAGACAATCAAGTGATCCATCCCCTATTGTCCACTCCCAGCTTCTGAGAAACAGAGGCTAGGGACATTCAGAGCATGTTGTTGCATCCCTGCCCATCCTGGCTAATAGCCCTTCATGGACCAATCCTCCAGGAATTTATCTACTTCTTTTTTTAATCCTGTTATAGTCTTGGCCTTCACAACATCCTCTGGCAATGAGTTCCACAGGTTAACTGTGTGTTGTGTGAAGAAATACTTCCTCTTGTTTGTTTTAAACTTGCTGCCTATTAATTTCATTGGGTAACCCCTAGTGCTTGTGTTATGTGAAGGAGTAAATAACATTTCCTTATTCACTTTCTCCACATCAGTCAAGATTTTATAGACCTCCATCATGTCCCCCCTTAGTTGTAACTTTTAAAAGTCCCAGTTTTTTTAATCTCTCCTCATACAGAAGCTGTTCCATACCCCTAATCATTTTTGTCTCTGTACCTTTTCCAATTCCAATATAACTTTTTTCATATTGGGTGACCTGATCGGCACACAATATTCAAGATGTGGATGTATCCACATCTCGACTTGCATCACCCCTGCACTATTGTCCCCACTCTACAGATGGGGAAACAGAGGCACAAATGATGACTTGTGCAAAGTCATACAGAAAATTGAATAAAATCTTGGTGCCTTCATCCCAAATCCTGTGCTTTAAGCACAATTCACTTTCCTTCCAGAAGTTCTATGACAAAGATGGAGAAAATATTCTACATATCAATAGCAACTTTTTACTTAAATTCAACTTGCCTCCTACATCTTGACAATGTCCCATGGTTGTACAACAGTTGGCCTGTACCCTGTAAACCTGGTGACAACCTCCAGATCAAGAATTCCTAAATGTGTGCCAGAGTATGATGTGGGGGGGAAATGTCATGGAAGAATCAATTACAGATATGAACATGCATTCTTATTTACATATTCATATTGATATCTTTCCATTCCTAGCATTGATCAATGGGGTAGCACCAATGTATGTTAAGACAGCTTTTAGCAATCTAAGTTACTACTTGTTTTCATTACATTCTTTATTAAAAACTAGAGGTGAACAAAGAGTGGGAAAAATGTTCCACCACTATGTATTTTCAATTGAAAATTCTATTCACCAATATTCACAGCCCTTCTTATGTTTGCTTTCAGGGGATACTTGGGTGATCAATCTTCTGTAGCATGCATACTTGTGGAAAGTGGGTTTTAAACTTGAAGGATGAAATATCCACTGAAAGTGAATTTACAATAATATATCTAATTATAATATTTGTAACTCATAACGAACCAACACAGTGAAAAGTGTGACGTTTAAATATAAAATATTCACAGCAAACTAGTCCTAGGCAAAAAACGTATGAAGGAATACAAATAAATAAATGTAGTAGTTTCACAAATAGGAAAAAAGGGTGAAAATCTACAAATTATTCACAGCAAATTATTTGCTCAGCTAAAATAAAAATACTATTTTAATGGACTTCATGTCCTATATTATATTCTCCAGTGCCCACCCACAGTGAAGTCAATGGAAATGGTTCAGGCCCTAAGTGAATGTAATGTTAGAAAAAGATGCTGATGGGCTGATCCTCCGACTGGGCTCTATTGGCCAACGTTGTGTTGGGGCAACTCAGGCAAGCATAATCTCACAGGGGCAGAGAGAGAACACATTGGCTGTACTAGTGAAATACACGCTTTTTACATGGGAAGGACCAACTCCACTTTGTCCTGCCCTTTCTTGACTCCTCTAGGGAGTCTAGTGGCACTAGACTTGAGTAACATTTACCCTCAGGCTGATGAAGGACTATCATTATGCCTAGCCCCCGCACAGGGATACAAAGAGAGAGACCCTTGTGCCCCACAAACCTGTGCAGGGACTGGAAACAATTATGCCCTTTGCTTTCATGTTCAGTTTAATTTAACGCTTGGAAGAGATGCCAGTTTGACAGCAGGGAAACCTGAACCCTTCTATTCATACACAGGACATGAAGGTTATAATCAATAGCAGTGTAAGTTTCCTCCATAATCCCCCAGCAATGCGTTTTTAACCCTGATCTGCAAGGAACACCTTTAGGGTTGAGCTTGTAGTTTGCTGAGGAGCAGGAGTATCTACCAGTTCACCTTGATCTGGGCCTGGCAGCGAATCCCTGGGAATCCAACATCAGATCTGACTGAGATTAGTTTTTGCTGGCAATGGAAAAGGCTAATGTTAATTTTTCATTTTGAAAATGGAAGAATATATTTGTGTTGTTGGATTTGGAGACTTACACCCACCATTGCATCCCCCTCGTCTGGGATGAACAATCCCTGATATGACTGTGGAGGTCCTTGACGGGTACACCATATTTGGGAAGGAATAATACAATCATAATGTAAATTACCCTGAAAAGCTGCCTCTGTTGTTCAGGCTACGCTTTGTGAGATCCCTCCGCTCAGGAAAAAATGTATTGTAATGCAGATTTCCTCAATTTCCTTCGGAATCCCTTAGATAATGCAGGACAACACTTTTCAATGGTTCTCACTATATGCACTGCGTGTCTAAGTAAATGGGAACATGGTACACTTCAGAAATCATTGTGAAGAATTACTGTTTATCTGGATAAGGAGAATAGTCTTGCATCTGAAGAAGTGGGTATTCACCCACGAAAGCTCATGCTGCAAAACGTCTGTTAGTCTATAAGGTGCCACAGGATTCTTTGCTGCTTCTTCGAGAATAGTCTTGAGAGCTGATTGTGCCTACTGATCTCAATGCACTTAAAACTCTGTCCCCTTTTTCACATTCCTAGAGCAGCAAAACTTGACTTCTGTGCAAAAACTGTCTTGCTGAATAAAAACTATGGCTGTGTATGCAACTAAGAGGACAGTTTGTATCCCTCTTTCAGAGGCATTTATGGCTATTGTATTTTTTAAGTTACCACAGGAAATTTTTATCTGCAGTTTATGGGGCGTGTCAAAGATCAAAGCTGATTTGTGTGTTCAAGAAATGACTCAAATGTAGAGCCATATGTAAGAATGGCTAATTTTTGTCAGAATCATTGCAATTGTGCATAAAAACTAGGAAGCAAAGTAGACGACCGGGTAGTTAGAACCCACCCCTGCGAGGTTATAAGGTGCTGATTACTCACAACTCCCATCCAGTGATGTTAATGACAGATGATGGCTCAGTATCTTGCAGGCTCTGGCTTTGAGGTACATCAGCAGCTGTTGGTATATGTAATCTTCTGATATGCACACACATTTACTATAATTGTTTACGAGAAGATGGGGGCATGGATGCACTTGCATATGGTCCTCTGCAGTGCTTAATTTGTAATGGAAAAAGGTGCGGGGGTCAAGCAATTTTTTTACATTCTTAACTGATGCAGCAAGCCCAGAAGTGCCGGAGCTATGAACTGCCAAGCGTAAGGGTGCTGGGGCTCAGGCCTAGCAAACCCTGGCACAAATTAAGCACTGGTCCTCTGGCTTAGGGTTTAAATATTTGGCTCTGAGTCTCATTTGGTAGCTGATGGGTTGGGGGTGGGGTATTTTCATTTAACACCAGAACTGCCACAGCTACACTTTTACTATTGGTCTTGACTGTATCCTGGCAACTGGCTTTACAAAAGAGGCAGCAGCAGTGAATTTTCCTAAATGGTCTGTCTTTCCTGCATTACCTACCCATATGCACACACACATAATTGTTATCTCACTGAGAGAGATTTGCCTGCTTCATGTTGATAAATTCTAAATCATTTGGTCATTTGAGTAATGAAATCTATTGTCCACTGTAGTATAAAGCAGCCTATGAACCACCCTGTAAACATTAGGCACAAAGCACACTGCCATTATGAAGCATTCAGATCTATTTCCTATAGATTCCCCACTGCACAAAGCAGAGTAATATATTTTTAAGAATGAAAGGGTACATTTTCCAAGTGCTTAGCTCAGCACTTTATTCTCCTGACTCCTATTAAAGTTAATGGGAGTTGTGCTGCTGAAACCCCATGGAATGCACATGGATTGATAGCACAATATAGCTGCAAATGAATGATGGATTGTGAAAGAGTCAGGTACAAAATGGCAATTTTTGCTCGATTTAGCCATAGTCTGCTTTCCAGTTCTCAGCACATTAACCTCTTTGTTGCTGATTTCATCTGCAGTTTCTGTGCTGAGACTGTGCTCTTTGAAGTGTCAGAATTTCACTGACAAGACTGGAACCTTGGTGTCATACCTGATAGACCAAATCTCTGTTTGTCCCACATACCAGGTATGTTTCACAGCACTACCTGTGTTGATGCATTTGACTGTTAGCATTCACTCACTAAGGGTATGGCTACACTTGCAGCCGAACAGCGCTGCCGCGGGAGTGCTCCCGCAGCAGCGCTTTGAAGTGCGAGTGTAGTCGCCGCGCCAGCGCTGGGAGAGAGCTCTCCCAGCGCTGCAGGTACTCCACCTCCCCGTGGGGATGATCTTACAGTGCTGGGAGCCGCGCTCCCAGTGCTGGGGCACTGTTTACACTGGTGCTTTGCAGCGCTGTAACTTGCTGCGCTCAGGGGGGGTGTTTTTTCACACCCCTGAGCGAGAAAGTTGCAGCGCTGTAAAGCGCCAGTGTAGCCAAGGCCCAAGGCCTAAGGCCGTACAAGATTAAATCCTTGAAATGCTTTAGAGATTTAGCCCTCAAAGTCTATTCAATGCACTGTTTAGTTAAAACATATGTATTTTTTGCTGTGTAGAATAAGAGTATGTGACTTTAGAAATGCAAAATTTTAGAAAATTACTCAAGATTTTTATAGCTGTAAACATGCATCATTTAATTAAGAAATGTGCTAAAATGTGGCATCTATAGATAGGCATGGAAGAATTTAGTTTTTATCAGTAAAAGTTGATAAACATCAATTTTACCATACTTTTTCATTGGTTTGTGTGTGTATTTCCATCCACAATAATCAAAATTTACAGATAAGTAAGAAAAATGCTGCTTGCAAACTTACTGGAGTTTGATGTAGGGATATTTATTTTGCATATGTTGACATGTGGTGATGACAATTTGTTTTAACAGTTATAAAGCTAACTTTTTGATTCTCAACATCTACTGTCATTAAATAATCTGACCTCACTCCTCACCGTTGTTTGACACCCCTATAATTTCCCATGACTGTGAAAATTTAAATTAATAAAAAATCTTTAAAAATGTTTTAAAATAAACATTGATATCCATCAAAATTATATTTTAAAAAATTGAACTCTCACAAGCCTATTTTCTCTTAACAATCTGCAAGTTGGGCAATTCTAAGTTAAATCTCCATAAACATCCTAAATTCTGCCCTATCCTCCTTATCTACCCACCAACGATCCCTTGAAATCTAACCACCAGACTTCTGTGCCATTGTACCTCTTCTATAGTAATGGGGGCCACAAACCACCTCCTCCATACTGTAAATATTGATGCCCCTTTTCAACCTGAGCGGCTAGTCATTTTGGTACCCTGTGGGGAGCAGAAATTGGTGGTAGTTAAGTATTTCTTTGATACAATTTTATTTACAGAGAATGTACAAAGTCCAGTGTCCCGTGAATGTAGAAGGAATCAGATAATAGGAAATGACTTTGGATCACAATGCCAAGAGCACTCTTTTCAGCCTGCACTCCAACCTAAAAGCTCTTCCCTGGTTTCTTCCAGGGTCAGACACCATACATATAGCTGCTCCTTCAGGCTGCCTCTCTCTCTCTCTCTCTCTAAATGTTCTTGTCTGACCTCAGTTTCTGTAAGATCTTTTTTTCCCATGCACACCTACCAAAAAACAGTACTCGGCCAAACACTCCTGGGTAGGTTCACACACCTCCTTTGTCTTAGGTGGTGCTTATGCTTACATTTATGTTAATTGAAGGTGAGTTCGCACCCATCAATCTCTTGACTCACCCCATAACAGCATTTCACTCAGCTCATAACAATACCAATCTTCAATTGCCTCCCTTCAATCATATATGATCCACTGATCCAAACTCCCTTCCACTTCACCTGCCCACATGCTGACTGTGAGAAACATGGAAAACTCATCTCTTATCCTCCAGATGAATGTCTTAGAGATGCAAAGAAAATATTCATGAACTGCTTGTGAATCATAACATAGTTCCAGTGCTGATTGGGGACTGTATATACTTAAAAACCAAATTATGCTACTGATCTCTCCATATGGAAATGTAATGATTTAACACTGAATAAAATTAAAAATCAACACAAAGTGGCACTCTGTATTCCTAGGTATGTACACTGTGGCGATTATCATTGAATCTGAATGAACATTCGTTCAAAGATATTAGAATTAAATGAAATGTTTGAAGTAATTCCTGGGATTGATTCCTGGGTCTTCCAGTGACTGACTGTCTCCTGTCTGCCCTTGGGCATGTCTCCAAATCCCTCTGTGTCACTTTGTCCTCTCCTATTAAAAAGGGAGAAGGAAGAAAATTCATATGGAGCATGGAAGAGAGAGACAGTAGTGGATTCACTGTTTCCCATCTCCTCTGGGTAGATCTACACAGGGATAAAAAAAACCCAGGCTGGCCTGAGTCAACTGATTCGAACTTGTGGGGCTGAAAAATTGTTGTATAGAGATTTTGGACTTGGGCTGGAGCTTGAGCTCTGTGACCCTGCAATGGTGGAATATTCTACCTGCTCTGTAGAATATAGCCATAGGGGAGAATCGGAAACTGTTAAATCAGAGTGCAATTGTATCACTCAAGCCTTTTTATTGAGTTCCAAAAAGTCTGAGCCTTTAACTCTGCTATATCTTCCGGGGAGCGGGAGGCGTCAGAGTGAGAAGAATAAGCAAACAATGCTTCCATTCAAAATGTATAAAATTGCTTTACTATTGAATGTATTAAATGTCCAACATCCTGCATAGAAAGGATTTGCACCTCTACTTTTCTGCTGTAAACAGTATTTCCATATGTATACAACAAATAGAACAGTTTAAGGCTCTGGGTTCTGTTCAGAATGTGGATGGTAACAATCCGTGCTATTTAAATATTCATTTTTGACATTCATGGGGAGACTTGAGTCTTAAATCTCAGTCTTTAACACTGCTGTAGACTGAAATGCTCTTGCACAATGATTGGCTCAATTTTCCATGATTCTCATTTTGATCAATCAGCCCATTCCAAATCAGAAGCAAGGCACTACTCTGATTAACTGGAAATTGGAATTCTCCTGAAGCCATACCTATAGACTTAAAATGAGCTGAGAACCAAAGTACCAAAACTATGATTTAAGATTCCAAAATGCTCCTTATTGCAAGGGACTGCATACATTTCATTCCGAGTCACTTACATTCCACACAAATCTGGTGTCCTCTTACTTTTATTAGGTTATAAAAAGTTATTTGAATCCCTCATCTTTTTAATTTTTTTTTCTGCATGACCAATTTTTTGTTACCACTCAGTTTGGTGCTTTTAAAAAAAATTAATAGGTTAGATCAGGGATTGGTGCTTACCCTGATGAGCCGCGTGCCAGAGGTTGCTGACCCCTGGATTAGATAGATAATTATATGGGCTAACAGTAAGCTTCCACTTCCCTTTTCCCACCTATTTTGAAACTCAGTACAGTAAAGCAACTCAGTTCTGACACTTGTGCTTGCAAAGAGCAAATTAATAGTTCATTTTCCCCTTTAAACCTGGACCTTTATCAGATTTCCCTCTCAAACTCCTTCACTGTTTGCTTCATGAAAAGCATGAATAAGATTTGAGGCCTAAAGTCAATGGAAATTTTGCCAATCAGTTCTGTGGGAGCAGGATTGATCCCTAAGAACCAAATGGTGGGCCCAGTTTTCCAGTGACTTCTGGCTGCTTTGCACCACTCTAGCTGCACAAAGAAGCTGTAATCCAACTCAAATCCTAGCACAGGAGATGGGGCAGGAGGAAAAGCGCGACGTCAGGATATTGCCTCATTCAGCTGATTCCCAGCTTCTGGAATGACTCCTGGGGGCCATTAGCAGCCAGCATAAGATACAAGAGACTTAAAGCTGCCCTGACTTTCACCAAGGCCGGTACCCTCCAGCCTCATTACTGGGATGATGGCTGCAAGTCACCTTTGACTCCTCCACTTGCTGAACCTGAGCCAAGCACAACTCAGCTAGTCCAGAGAAACCAGGCCAATGGCTGTAGAGTTCCTAAGAATGGTTGCTCATTCAGCTTTGCTCATTCCATTTGCAGCCCTGTGCATGACAAACAGCTTGCTTACTGTCTGCACTCCAGAGGGGAGGAGAGGGACTTCTTGCTACACACACACTCTACAAATTCTACAAATTGTAATGTGATTATTATTTTTTTTTAAGTCTGATATCTCAAAACCTGGGTAGGCTAGGAACAAGCATGATAGCCCCTTGGAAAGAGGAGATTCCCAGCTCCTCAGTGAGATTAAATATTAATTCCCATCCCTGATGGTTTACAAGCTACTGGATACTACCCCCTCACTGGTGCAAGACTGCATATTTCCCATCCTGAACCTTGCCTCAATGTCATTCGGAGGGGAAATTCCACATTTTTAGGGAGTGTGGAGGAAGAGACAACTTTATTTTTTTCATTGATTTTTATTTTTTTTAATAGCTAGCTCTTTGAAGTTGTTCAGAAGTTTTGAACATCATTAGAATTAGGCCTATTTATACTTCATTTTTTTTAACCAGGATAACCATTTCAA
The DNA here is from genome assembly GCF_020497125.1 of Mauremys mutica. NCBI lineage: Eukaryota > Metazoa > Chordata > Testudines > Geoemydidae > Mauremys > Mauremys mutica. Next base: position 300,598,309 of record NC_059072.1, read on the forward strand.
TTTTTTTTACTATAATAGTTATACCATTAGAAGCCCTAATGTGGATGCAGTTGCAGTGGTATAAAGATGACTTATACCAGGATATCAAAAAGACAAGGTGGGTGAAGTAATCCCTTTTACTTAACCAACTTCTGTGGGTGAGAGAGAGGTGCTTATGAGCTACAGGGAGCTCTTCTTCAGGTCTGGGAAAGGTACTCTCTCACCATCAGAAGTTGGTCCAATAAAATATATTGCCCCACCCACCTTGTCTCTTTAATATCCTGGGACCTACATGGTTACACCTATGCTGCATGCTGATACCAGTATACTTCTTGTTCTTCCTGTACAAGAATAGCTGTAACAGTATACGGGACCCTTATACGAGAGCAGATGGACTGGATCAAGAAGATTAACAACAGTCTCAGGAGAAACTTTGCTGTTTTCTGGACGGGATGATGGACAACACCATGAGGGTGTTGCCATACTTTTGAAAAGGAGTGGAGCAGTCCCTGGAATGGAAATCTGTCAGTAGCAGACTTATGAGAGCCAGACTGAAAGGGAAACATAATAATATCACTCTGATTCAGTGCTATGCTCCAACAAATTACAGTGATGAAGAAGTAAAGGACAAATTCTACCTTACACTACAGGCGGAGTTAGAGAAAGTACCACACCATGACCTAACTATCATCATGGGAGACCTGAATGCCAAGGTTGGTAAGGACAACACAAACAACAGAGCAATGGGAAGACATGGGTGTGGAACCATGAATGAAAAACAGAGAAAGGCTTGTCGATTTCTGTAATATGAATGACCTAGTCATCGGCGGAACCCTATTTGAACATTGTGAAATTCACAAGCTCACATGGTGTTCGCCAAATGGCAGAGATAAGAACCAGATTGACCATATCTTGATCAATGGCAAATGGTGATGCATGCTGACAGATGTGAAAGTGAGAAGGGGTGCAGATGTTGGCAGCAACCACCATCTTGTGACAGCCTCCACCAAGTTAAAACTGAGAAGTGTGGGTCCACCAAACAAGGGACACAGACTTTATAATATTGAAAAGCCAAAGTCTCTTGAAATACAGAAAGCCTTCGTTCTGCAGTTAAAGAACAGGTTCTAAGCACTTGCAGACCTTGATGAAGAGGAGGAGAATGCAGATGAGGAGATCAACAAAAAGTAGGACAAATTGACAAGTGTTATAGCCTCTTGGTGAGAGGAGATTCCCAGCTCCTCAGTGAGATTAAATATTAATTCCTAGCTTTATAAACAGAGCAGTGAAGCCTGTCTAGGCTACAGGCAGAAGAGAAAGAAGGAGTGGATTACACCCAGCACATGGAACTCCATAGAAACTAGATGAGCCCTGAAGAAAAAAGTTTTAGACACAAAATCCAGAAGCAAAAGGACAAATACCACAAGCAGTATAGCAAGGCATACTGAGAGTTCAAACGCCTTGTGAGAGCGGACAAACAGCATTATATTGATAATCTGGAAATACAAGCAGAGGATCAGCTGCTCATGGTGAACAAGGAACCATCTACAAAATGACATGGCTTATCAGTGGTAAACGGCAGACACCAACAAACTCTCATCAGGAACAAACAAGGGCACCTACTAACAACCGAAAAAGAACAAGAAATGCCCTGGACAGAGCATTTCAAAGAATTGCTGAACAGGGAACTACTTAAAGAGGAATCAAACATCCAGGAGGCAGAAGATCATCTTGATATCAACACAGACACCACAACTAAGGAAGAGGATCATTCAAGCCATCAGATCCTTAAAAAATGGAAAAGCTCCTGGCAAGGATAACTTGAATCCAGAATTGTTCAAGGTAAATCCAAAATTAGCAGCATCTATCCTGGCCCCGCTATTTAGATCAGTCTGGGAAAGGGAAAAAGTGCCAAATGAGTGGACCAATGGGGTTATAGTGAAGATACCAAAGAAAGGAACTTTCAGTGATTGTAATAACTGGCATAGTATCACACTTCTATCTGTGCCAAAGTACTGTGTAAGATCATAGTCCAGCGTATATCAGAGGCAGATGATAGCGTTGTCAGAAAAGAGCAAGCTGTTTTTTGGAAAGGGCGTGGATGCACAGACCAGATCTTCACTCTACGAAACCTAATAGAACAGTGCTTAGAATGACAAGGGCAACGCTACATAAATTTATAAATAGACTTTGAGAAGGCTTTTGATAGCATTCACAGAACCAGCCTATGGCACATTCTGCCGGCATATGGAATTCCTTTCCATATAATCAACATCATCAAAAGCTTCTGTTTCAACTTTACATGCAGTGTTGATCACAGTGAGATCAGTTTTACAACAGAAGACATGCCAAGAGGCATTAAATGGACACTCTTCTCATCCCTTGAAGACCTGGACTTCGCAGATGATGTCACTCTCCTTTCACATACCCAAATGTGAAGTTGCAAGCCCCAGTACTCATAGCCCCATAGAGCTCTGGGTCAGGCTCTGGTTTGTCCTTCTTGGGTGATTCCTCTCTGGCACAGTGCTCCTCCTGGCTCCAGTCCTGGGGTGGCCCCAATCAGCCGCTTTGTCCCTCCCAGTCTCCGGGCTCGTTCTCCGCGGCTTCATTACATGAGGGCCTGCTCGGTGTAGCCCTCTTGTCTGGACCTACAGACATACCTGCCCTGTCACTCTTCCGCTCCCCAGGCCCCTGAAACAACATGCACTTCTTCTGCCTCAGAACAAGGTTTTAAAGGGGCCATGCTCCCTGAACTCCAAGGGCGTTACACTGGCAAATAACTATAAGTAATTAACACTAGAACTATTTGTTAGAGTTTGAAAACAGACTAAGAACAAATAGGAACAGAATTCCTCAAGAATCTTCAGCAGAGACTGCAATTCATGATTTTTCAATCTATTCTGAAGAGACATGCTAAATGTTGTTTTTATTACTGAGTCCCACCAATACTGCAGTGTGCAAAAGACTACCCATTGGCTTTGTGCTCTGTGATTGCCTCTGACTAGAGTTGTTAGTCTCTAACTTTCAGGAGCACTAATATTCAATCACAAAAAAACAACGTAATATCTACAGGAAAAAGAGATCCCCATCTCTTACACCTTATAAATTTAGGGATGAATTCATGAAATCTAAATGTCATTATGTGCACACAACTGTTGAAACACTGTTTCCAACAGAATGTTTACACAGTTGTCTGGAAACATATTGTTTGCCTACTTTTCAAAGCCAATTTATATTCAATCCACATAGCCGCATGCATGAAATTTCAGACAAAAACACAGATGCACAAAAAATCCCAGGCATGCTATTATTTATTGTTTGTATCCCAGAAATACCTAGAGGCCACAATTGGCGCTCAACGCTGTTCTAATGCAAAGCAAAAAGGCAGTTCCTCCCTAGAAGAACATACAACAACATTTAAGATAAGATGCAATAAGTAATTGTAACAACTGAAAAGAATGAGGGATGAACAATGAGGGTAAAAGAAACAAAATCATGAGTTTGCAGAGTCCATCTATGTGCACGGATGGATGGTTTTGAGTTGGTTCATGTCTTTAATATACGGTAATTAAATACAATAAATATCAGAAGTTCCTACTGAAGACATCTGCTTAGCTGTAATCAGTTGGCAACTTACCACAGGCATCTGGAAGAAGTTGGTCTTAAGGAGCTTTTTGGAGGAGCACAGTGTAGTGGATTTATGGATTAGTTTAGAGGGGGTGCCCATGCATAAGAGTCAGAATGGAAGAAAATGGGAAAGTGCATGTGTGACAGGTGAACTAATGGATGATGGGGGGCTGACAACATTGGCAGAGCAGAAGAGGCAGGGTTGGATACAAGAGTAGACAAGTGGGGAAGGGTCAGGTTGTGAAAGGCCACAAAGGAGGAACAAAAAGCTTGTATATGACATGTTCTATGGGACTCGAGAAGGGGACTGACATTGTCACTGTGACAGGTCAAAAAGGTGACTTTGCAACATCGTTTTGACTAGACAGAAGAGTGGGGTGGATGCCAGGAAGGTCAGAGGGGATGCAGATAAGCACCAGAGAGAGTTTTAGCCGTGTGGACTCCAATAGTGGAAATGCGAGTGGCAAGGCTTGGATACAGCTTGGATGTATGGCTCTACAGAGGGTGAAGAGTCAGAGATGACTCTCATGATGAGTCTGAGTGACAGGAAGGATGGTAGCACTGTCACTGGTGACTGAGAATGCAATGGAGAGCTTGAGAGGAATGAAAGGAGCTCAATTTTAACCAAGTTACAATTAAATAGATAGCAAAATATCCACAAGGAGATGACAAAGAGACAGGCCAAGATGCAAGGCTGTGGAGAGGAATCAGGTCAGGAATGGATCTCCAAACAACCGAATTTGTGAATTTGTGTCCAGGTTTTGGTTCATTGTAGTCTCGCTCCCACTGAAGAAAAAGGAAGTTGTGTCATTTGCTTCAATGGAAGGCGCTTGCTTTCCCGTTGCATTGCCATTTAATCTGGCATGCCTGTGCTGGGACTGGGGACACTGGGCTCCTCTTTGTAAATTGGAGAGGACCATATCAGAAACTCATTTACAGTATGAGGCCATTTGGGCCCTACTCCAAACTAGGCACTTCCATGACTGTGAAGAGGCACTCTCTCTTTGGACAGTACAGAAAGGTATGGAACTGTCCAGCTGATGTGACACTCGAAAATTGCAAGTGAGAAATGCACAAAATCAGCACAGCCTATTTGGTAAATAGGAACCTCCTACAAAAGAAAGTCTCCTAGTTTGGCCGTGCCTACTACTAGCAAGTTTGTTGCTAATCACAAGATTTCTCACAGTGACAATAATAAGATGCTGTAACAGCTTAGAACTAAGTAATGGTCCAAGTTTAAACAGTCATTGGTGCAGGGCTAGAACTTGGATCTGTAATCCAGAGGTCAGCAACCTCTGGCATGCAGCTCACCAGGGTAAGCACCCTGGCGGGCCGGGACAGTTTGTTTAGCTGCCGCATCGGCAGGTTCGGCCAATTGCGGCTCCCATTGGCCGTGATTCGCCGTCCCAGGCCAATCAGGGCGGCGGGAAGCCGCGGCCAGCACATCCCTCACCCGCACTGCTTCCCGCCACCCCCATTGGCCTGGGACAGCGAACCGCAGCCAGTGAGAGCCGCGATCGGCCAAACCTGCCAATGCGGCAGGTAAACAAACTGGCCAGCCCGCCAGGTGCTTACCCTGGCAAGCCGCGTGCGAGAAGTTGCCGACCCCTGCTGTAATCCCTCTACTATAAAGTCATTCTGACTACTCTTTGGCTCACTGACTATTTAAGTAATTCATATAAAGTGAAGCAGCTTCAACAGGTGAGATTGAGAAAGCCCTTCCTCCCACCCTTCCTGTAGTCCAGTGCTTAGCATACTCACTTGGGCTGTGAAAGACCTTGGTTCAAGTGCTTGCTCTGACACAAGAAGAGTGGGGATTTGAACCCTCATCTCCCACATCCAAGCTGAATGTTCTAAATACTATGTATAAAAGGGCATCACAACCTCCAAGTTGTCTTTCTTTTCCCCATTCGGACAGGGCTGACCTGCATTAAACACTTAATTCCAGGAGAGGGTTCACAGCTGTGAATCCCAAGTGGCATTAAATGGACTCGAGCCCAACCCTCTACTCAGCATTTGCTACTTGCTAGCTTAAGCAGCATCCCACTCAGCTTCTGGGAATCCCATTCTTAGGTGCCTAAAACTCTGCATACATTTATGGCAGTGGTTCCCAAACTGGGGTTCGTGAACCCCTTGGAGTTCACAAAATGTTACAGGGGGTTCTCAGGAGAAAAAAATTCCCTAATGGCAGACAGAGCTGAAGAACAAGCTTTTGTGAAGAACAAGTTTAAGCTTTGTTTGTTTGCCTGGACTGCTCAAGACCTGAATGCTTGTGTAGGAGGAACTCTTTGAGTTGGCTTCTTAAATATTTTCATGCTGTTTCACATCTGATACTCCTTGCTGAAACATAGGAGCCAGAGGCGCCAGTACGGGCCGCCCTCGTGTCGTGCCCCTCCTTTTTTTCCAGCAGACCCTGTGCCCCCCCACATACTTTTCTGGCAGAGCCCCCCCCCCAGACCCTGGGATGTGTGGGGGGCTTTGCTCCTGCACCCATTTTTTCTACTGGCACCTCTGATAGGATCCTTGTCTTATAACAGGCTTAATCAAAAGTGATACAAGCTATAAAAGTGAGATCTCGGAAGGGTGTTCCCATTTTCATAATGTAATAAAAATACTGTAATGATAAATAATAATTAATAGGGTGTAATAAGCATGTCATAAAAACAAATTTTAAATGTCCAAGATCACTGCTTTTATAATTTATGCTGAGGTAAGGCAGAAAATCCCTGGCAATATTCATTTTTAGGAGGGGGGTTCTCTGCTTAGGGGTCCTATAAAGGTAGCCAGCCGGTCAGGCAGTGGCATAGACAGCTGCAGCGGCACAGCAGCCAGCAAACAGCTGTAAACAGGGGAGTTTCAGTGGGAGTTTACAAGGGGCAGGTTGCGGGGGAGATTTAGAGACCTAGGCAGAGGAACTGACAGGCTAGTGAAGGGAGTGGGTGGTGGTCTGCCAGTGTTCTGGTGCCTGTTGGGGGTTTGTTTTGGTTTGTGTTTCTTGGACTAACAGGTTTTAGGTGGGAAGGCTATGACCGATACAGAGGCAGCAGTGAAAGACACAATGAGAATGACTGGATGTGGAAGCTGCGGCATGTAATGATCCTGGAGGGGGTATCTGAAAAGAGTTTCATCTGCATGAAGTGCTGCCTGATAGAACTGATGGAAGAAAAGATCCAAGGACTAGAGATGCAGGTGGAAACTCTGGTTGAGTTTAGAAGGGAGTTCGAGCGGATGATGGAGCAAAGACAGGAGGAGGCTGAAGGGATAAGCTCAGACTTGCAGATGGAAGCAGGACCAAAGAATTCTGAGGGGAGACTGCTGGGTGAGGAAAGTGGACGGTGGAAGCATGTGACTAAGCGAACCAGGCAGAGGAAAAGACGGGCCAGTGAAGGAGAAATAGAGCTCAGGAACAGGTTTGCGGAGTTGGAAAATGAAGAAGGGGCACAGCAGGTGGTCGCTGAAGGTGAGAGGGCAAGGAGAAAGAGAAGAGCTGCTAGTCCTACAGGAAGAGGGGAGGAGTCAATGGAGACAACACCAAATATGAGCCCCAGGAGGATACAGGATGGGTTGCGGAGGATTGCAAGGGTGAATAGGAATCGAGAGGACTTGCAGCCAGTGGGAGCAGGGGATAGACCGGAGAATCACACTGTCACTAGGAAAAGGCAGGCCTACGTGATTGGGGACTCCTTACTGAGAAGAATAGACAGTCCTGTAACTAGATCTGATCCGGAGAACAGAAGGGTGTGCTGTCTGCTGGGTGCTAAGATATGAAATCTGGACCTGAGGCTGAAAAGGATCCTAACAGGAGTGGGAAAGAATCCATTGATTGTCCTTCATGTGGGAACGAATGATACGGCTAGATTCTCGCTGGAACGTATCAAGGGAGACTATGCCAGATTGGGGAAGACGCTTAAGGAAATTGAGGCTCAGGTGATCTTCAGTGGGATTCTGCCTGTTCCTAGAGAAGGGCAACAAAGGTGTGACAAGATTATGGCGATCAACAGATGGCTCAGGCAGTGGTGCTATAAGGAGGGCTTTGGGATGTACGGCCACTGGGAAGCATTCATGGACAGAGGACTGTTCTCTCGGGATGGATTTCACCTGAGTAAGGAGGGAAATAGACTTCTAGGATGGAGGCTCGCCCAACTGATTAAGAGGGCTTTAAACTAGGAATTTGGGGGTGATGGTTGGGAGATGTCCAGGTAATCTCCATGCCGGAAAGTATCAGAGGGGTAGCCGTGTTAGTCTGGTTCTGTAGAAGCAGCAAAGAATCCTGTGGCACCTTATAGACTAACAGACGTTTTGCAGCATGAGCTTTCGTGGGTGAATACCCACTTCTTCGGATGCAAGCAGTGGAAATTTCCAGGGGCAGGTGTATATATAAGCAAGCAAGAAGCAAGCTAGAGATAACGAGGTTAGATCAATCAGGGAGGATGAGGCCCTGTTCCAGCAGCTGAGGTGTGAAAACCAAGGGAGGAGAAACTGGTTCTGTAATTGGCAAGCCATTCACAGTCTTTGTTTAGTCCTGAGCTGATGGTGTTAAATTTACAGATGAACTGGAGCTCAGCAGTTTCTCTTTGAAGTCTGGTCCTAACGTTTTTTTGCTGTAGGATGGCCACCTTAAAATCTGCTATTGTGTGGCCAGGGAGGTTGAAGTGTTCTCCTACAGGTTTTTGTTTATTGCCATTCCTAATATCTGATTTCTGTCCATTTATCCTTTTCCTTAGAGACTGTCCAGTTTGGCCGATGTACATAGCAGAGGGGCATTGCTGCACACCGCACCATAGTAACTCTAGCTCAGGAACCAACCCATGCAACAAACCTCGATGCCAACTCTGCCCACATATCTACACCAGCAACACCATCACAGGACCTAACCAGATCAGCCACACCATCACCGGTTCATTCACCTGCACGTCCACCAATGTAATATATGCCATCATATGCCAGCAATGCCCCTCTGCTATGTACATCAGCCAAACTGGACAGTCTCTAAGGAAAAGGATAAATGGACACAAATCAGACATTAGGAATGGCAATATACAAAAACCTGTAGGAGAACACTTCAACCTCCCTGGCCACACAATAGCAGATATAGCTTATATATACACCTGCCCCTGGAAATTTCCACTGCTTGCATCCAAAGAAGTGGGTATTCACCCACGAAAGCTCATGCTGCAAAAGTCTGTTAGTCTATAAGGTGCCACAGGATTCTTTGCTGCTCCATGCCGGAATTTAACATTGAGAGGGAAGAAAACAAAGTAAGAGAGGATACAGCCATGGGTAGCAGAATGGACATAAGGAGGAAGGGTAGTGTAGATACCAATCTAATAGGTGATACTGGTGGTAGAATGTCTGTGCCTAACCAAGTAAAGAATGTCAGTGAAGCCAAACGGCAAAAATTAAGATGTCTGTACACTAATGCGAGGAGCCTAGGTAACAAAATGGAGGAACTAGAGCTACTGGTGCAGGAAGTGAAACCGGATATTATAAGGATAACAGAAACATGGTGGAATAGTAGTCATGACTGGAGTACAGGTATTGAAGGCTATGTGCTGTTTAGGAAAGACAGAAATAAAGGCAAAGGTGGTGGAGTGGCATTGTATATCAATGATGAGGTTAACTGTAAAGAAATAAGAAGTGATGGAATGGATAAGACGGAGTCTGTCTGGGCAAAAATCACATTGGGAAAGAAAGCTACTAGAGCCTCCCCTGAGATAGTGCTTGGGCTGTGCTACAGACCGCCGGGATCTGATTTGGATATAGATAGAGACCTCTTTAAAGTTTTTAATGAAGTAAACACTAATGGGAATTGTCTGATCATGGGAGACTTTAACTTCCCAGATATAGACTGGAGGACAAGTGCTAGTAACAATAGGGCTCAGATTTTTCTGGATGTGATAGCGGATGGATTTCTTCACCAAGTAGTTGAAGAACCAACAAGAGGGGATGCCATTTTAGATTTGGTTTTTGGTGAGTAGTGAGGACCTCACAGAAGAAATGGTTGTAGGGGACAACCTTGGTTCGAGTGATCATGAGCTAATTCAGTTCAAACTAGATGGAAGGATAAACAAAAATAGATCTGGGACTAGGGTTTTTGATTTCAAAAGGGCTAACTTTAAAGAATTAAGGAAATTAGTTAGGGAAGTGGATTGGACTGAAAACTTGTGGATCTAAAGGCAGAGGAGGCCTGGAATTACTTCAAGTCAAAGTTGCAGAAGCTATCAGAAGCCTGCATCCCAAGAAAGGGGGGAAAAATCATAGGCAGGAGTTGTAGACCAAGCTGGATGAGCAAGCATCTCAGAGAGGTGATTAAGAAAAAGCAGAAAGCCTACAAGGAGTGGAAGATGGGCGGGATTAGCAAGGAAAGCTACCTTATTGAGGTCAGAACATGTAGGGATGAAGTGAGAAAGGCTAAAAGGCATGTAGAGTTGGACCTTGCAAAGGGAATTAAAACCAATAGTAAAAGGTTCTATAGCCACATAAATAAGAAGAAAACAAAGAAAGAAACACTGAGAATGGAATGGAGGTTAAAGATAATCTAGCATAGCCCAATATCTAAATCAATACTTTGCCTCAATCTTTAATAAGGCTAATGAGGAACTTAGGGATAATGGAAGGATGACAAATGGGAATGAGGATATGAAGGTAGATATTACCACATCCGAGGTAGAAGCCAAACTCGAACAGCTTCATGGGACAAAATCAGAGGGCCCAGATAATCTTCATCCAAGATAATTAAAGGAACTGGCACATGAAATTGCAAGACCATTAGCAAGAATTTTTAATGAATCAGTAAACTCAGGGGTTGTACCGTACAACTGGAGAATTGCTAACATAGTTCCTATTTTTAAGAAAGGGAAAAAATGTGATCCAAGTAACTATAGGCCTGTTAGTTTGACATCTGTAGTATGTCAGGTCTTGGAAAAAAATTTGAAGGAGAAAGTAGTTAAGGACATTGAGGTCAATGGTAATTGGGACAAAATACAACATGGTTTTACAAAAGGTAGATCGTGCCAAACCAACCTGATCTCCTTCTTTGAGAAAGTAACAGATTTTTTAGACAAAAGAATTGCAATGGATCTAATTTACCTCGATTTCAGTAAGGCATTTGACACGGTTCCAGATGGGGAATTATTAGTTAAATTGGAAAAGATGGGGATCGATATGAAAATTGAAAGGTGGATAAGGAACTTGTTAAAGGGGAGACTACAACAGGTCGTACTGAAAGGTGAACTGTCAGGCTGGAAGGAGGTTACTAGTGGAGTTCCTCAGGGATCAGTTTTGGGACAAATCTTATTTAACCTTTTTATTACTGACCTTGGCACAAAAAGTGGGAATGTCCTAATAAAGTTTGTGGATCACACAAAGCTGGGAGGTATTGCTAACACAGAGAAGGACCGGGATATCATACAGGAAGATCTGGATGACCTTGTAAACTGGAGTAATAGTAATAGGATGAAATTTAATAGTGAAAAGTGCAAGGTTATGCATTTAGGGATTAATAACAAGAATTTTAGTTATAAATTGGGGACGCATCAGTTGGAAGTAACAGAGGAGGAGAAGGACCTCGGAGTATTGGTTGATCACAGGATGACTATAAGCCGCCAATGTGATATGGCCATTAAAAAAAGCTAATGCAGTTATAGGATGCATCAGGCGAGGTATTTCCAGCAAAGATAAGGTGGTGTTAGTACCGTTATATAAGGCACTGGTGAGACCTCATCTGGAATACTGTGTACAGTTCTGGTCTCCCATGTTTAAGAAGGATGAATTCAAACTGGAACAGGTTCAGAGACGGGCTACTAGGATGATCCAAGGAATGGAAAACCTGTCTTATGAAAGGAGACTCAAAGAGCGTGGCTTGTTTAGCCTAACCAAAAGAAGGTTCAGGGGGGAATATGATTGATCTTTATAAATATACCAGAGGGATTAATATTAGGGAGGGAGAGGAATTATTTAAGCTTAGTACTAATGTGGACACAAGAACAAATGGATATAAACTGGACACTAGGAAGTTTAGACTTGAAATTAGACGAAGGTTTCTAACCATTAGAGGAGTGAAGTTCTGGAACAGCCTTCCAAGGGGAGTAGTGGGGGGAAAAGACATATCAGGCTTTAAGACTAAGCTTGATAAGTTTATGGGGGGATGGTATGATGGGATAGCCTAATTTTGGCAATTAATTTGGCAATTGATCTTTGATTATCAGCAGGTAAGTATGCCCAGTGGTCTGTGATGGGATGTTAGATGGGTTGGGATCTGAGTTACTACAGAGAATTCTTTCCTGGGTGCTGGCTGGTGAGTCTTGCCCACATGCTCAGGGTTTAGCTGATCGCCATATTTGGGGTCGGGAAGGAATTTTCCTCCAGGGCAGATTGGCAGAGGCCCTGGAGGTTTTTCACCTTCCTCTGCAGCATGGGGCACGGGTCACTTGCTGGAGGATTCTCTGCAGCTTTAGGTCTTCAAACCACAATTTGAGGACTTCAATAACTCAGACATAGGTTAGGAGTTTGTTATAGAAGTGGATGGATGTGATTCTGTGGCCTGCTTTGTGCAGGAGGTCAGACTAGATGATCATAATGGTCCCTTCTGACCTTAAAGTCTGAGTCTATGAGACTTGACATTCTAGTGAAAGGGATTCGCAGATTGTTAAAGTTTGGGAACCACTGATTTATGGGGAGCCTGTGTACCTGAGTCAGAGCAGAAGATTCCAGTAAGTGGCAGGGGACCAGTTAGGTGTTGCAACACTGAACCTAAGTCCTTTTTGTGGATCTAGCCCCAGATTTTTCCTTAAAATGTGATGCCATATAGAGCTACCTGTTATGCCTGTGATTAGGGCAATCCTTGAGAATTATTGGTTCACCAAAAAATGTAAAGCAAGAAATATTGTGCTGTCTATTAGCTTTTTTATTTTTAAACATCCTTTGGTAGGGCTATTGTGAATTCCTTATAGGCCCATGCTCATGGATCAGATTACTGAGCCAGTGATGGCTGGCTTTAAAATTTATTTCACACATTTTCAGGAAACAGATGCAGATACCTGATAAACAGCAGCACCTGACTTAAAGATGGGTCATCAGCCTCAGACCTCTCAAGTAACATCTCAACTTGGTGGAGAATGTTAATCTAACTGATGAACATATTTCAATGGTTGGAAATAACCATTGAATGGAGGTTAACACAGTTACTAGTTACTAACACAGGGGTTGGCAACCTCTGGCACGCTGCTCGCCAGGGTAAGCACCCTGGCGGGCCAGGCCAGTTTGTTTACCTGCCCCATTGGCAGGTTCAACCGATCGCGGTTCTCACTGGCCGCGGTTCACCATCCCAGGCCAATGGGGGCAGCGGGAAGCAGCGCAGGCGAGGGATGTGCTGGCCGTGGCTTCCCACCACCCCCATTTGCCTGGGACAGCGAACCGCAACCAGTGGGAGCCGCAATTGGCCAAACCTGCCGACGCCAGGGGTGGCTCCAGGCACCAGCACGCCAAGCGCATGCCTGGGGCGGCAAGCCACAGGGGGCGCTCTGCCAGTCGCCGTGAGGGCGGCAGGCACGTTGCCTTAGGCGGCATGCCTGCAGAAGGTCCGCTGGTCCTGCAGCTTCAGCGGACCTCCCGCAGGCATGCCGCCAAATCCGCGGAACCAGGGACCTCCCACAGGCAAGCCACCGAAGGCAGCCTGCCTGCCATGCTTGGGGCGGCAAAATACCCAGTGCTGCCCCTGGCCGATGTGGCAGGCAAACAAACTGGCCCGGCCCACCAGGGTGGTTACCCTGGCAAGCTGCATGCCAGAGATTGCCGACCCCTATACTGACATTGATTCACATCTTTGTGTTGTCCCAGGAGCTATTTAAACACTCTAAACCCAAAGGAGTATGATGATCTCTGTTTCCAATATTGTTTGGTCAAGCTGACTTTTTGCTGCATCCCAAAAGTTTCCCAGCTGTCACATAATGACAAATAACTGTAGGGTTTGGATTTTTTAGAACACTTTATTAAACAAAAATTAATCATTCACATCTACTGATTATAAGAAAACAAAGATAGGAGTAATAAAATAAAACCAGCAAACATTCACTGCATTTTCATAATTGTACACGTCAGTATTTCTGACATGATTACAGTACAGATATTGATGTGGCATTTTAAAAATAAAGAGCATATAACTGATTTTGTCCCAACTTCAGCATTCTGTAAATGACAGAGCATGTGCCAGATTCACCCTCCAATGTAAAATAATTGAAGCCAATGGAGTTATACTGGAAATGAATTTTGGCTCCTTGTTTTTGGAGTGTTTTTGAAAGATGCTAATGGAGGTCACAGTAAATTGCAGAATGCCAAATGGCTAAATGGAAGCATGTAGGGTGGCATAGCTTCTGCTCTACCGCAGCATATGGCATACACCAAGGGACTGCCAGAGACTATTAAAGTCAATGGAACTCTTTCCAATGCTTTCACTGGGCTATAGCTCAAGCTCCCAGGACACAGTGCTAAGAAAATGCAACCATCCAAAAATGGGTAGGGTTTTTCCCCCTGGAGTGCAACTTTAGGAAAGTAGTGCAATGGAGCCCGGCCATCTAAAATACATTGATGGGTTGCAAGGAAGGCACCATGGCAACTATTTCCATAGCTTCATCTTAACCGATGGTCTGCTCTTTAAAGATCAAGTCTTAATTCTCCTCTAATTTTAATCTTTTAGTAATTATTTGAGGCCAGTGTTTAATATATTTATAGCCTTCCATACTTTGAGCAATGATGACAAAACAGCAGTTCAGTTTCCGTATTTTATCCAAATACATACATTACTCCAAATGCACATCAGTGTGTGAGCCTATTGCTATGCATGTTCTGTCCATCAATAAGTAAGCTATTTATCTTTACAGCAGAGGCATTTCTAGTACACCTGTCACCATTGTATCTAAACACCAGTTAAAAAGCTAAGAACCCAATCTTGCAACTAGTTATTACCAGGCATAGAGGTTATTAATGTAAGTAATCCCTTCAATGGGACAGCTCATGGTAATAAACCCTATGCCCAGTAGCTACTCTTGGTAGGATTATGACATTAACATTGTCCACAGGGATATAAAATTGGACTTTCTATGATCTGTTATGTATATTCATATCAGTGTAACACAGGTTGAAAAACTGGATTGTATCTAACAAGGTAGCCATCATTGTAAACATACAGGATTTGGTCTGAGGGGTTATAGCTGATACTCTGAACTGTTTCTAACATTTTGTCCATAATTATGCTAATTCTACCTTCCTGTTCAGTGTTGGTGTCATATGTGTAAAATATTTCCTCTTTTCTAGTGCTGACAGGTCTTGTGGCATATAGAACACCACATATGATGAAAGCATTGGAAACAGATGGCTTGTACTGCCTTGTTTTCCAAGTATGGAGCACATCAAGTGTGGTCTCATTGAGTTTGCTAATCACAATGTTACCCGTGCTTTCCTCAGTTGAATAAATTACCCATAATCCACTTTCATCCACAGCAAAGTCCATATCTTGCCACCCAACACCAGCATAAGAGAAACGGTTACCATAAGCAGCATTGGGCAGAGTTTTCCTCAAAGCTAATGTGTTTGTGTTTAAATCAAGCTTGCCCATATCTCTTGTATTATATATATTATAATACATAAAATTATTGTAAACTGCAGTGCCACTGCCTTCCCCATATACAATTCTATTATCTCTAGCATTTTTGAATAGCAGCAAATCATCATAGGAATTATGAAGTCTGTAATATTCCAAGATTCTTCCATCTGTGTTCAAAGGTGCAACCCAATATAGGTCCTTCTGTGGCGTTCGAAGAGAGTAATCCCTACCCCAGGCACCATATTTGAAGGGAAATCCTCTCCAGTTCAGCTGTACAACATAGGGCTGGCTGATATTCACAATTCCACCATGACCACAACTACCTGTAAGCAAAAAGAAAATGTGGGCATTTCAAATGGCATGATTAGGGGAGAGGATTTACAGTGTGTGTTTTATAAGAATCAGCTTTGTTGCAAGTGCAGAAATACATACATATCTTTGTCAATGATTTGCTTTGCTCCATGTAAACAGCACATGGATTTCATTACTATAGCTGGTCCAGTCTGACTGAGATACAGCGGTCAAAGGCCCACACCACTAGAACGGGGGTCATACTGAAAAAAACAGCCAACAATCCAACCACAAAATATAGGGACCTCTGTTTTCAGTCAGTACTCACTTGCAGTAAACAAGTGATCAGCTTCTGTTTCAGATAAATGATCAGTTGATGATCAAATGGGTTGGGAAATCACATAGAAAATACAATTTCAGAAGCATTTTAGGTCATTTGCTCCTGCAGTGGAGCATAGTTCTGAGAATATAGGAAACAAGAAAAAGGAACATCTTGTCTCATTGTACAACAGTGAGTTTTAGAAGTTGGAGGGAGAATTAGCGGCAGTAGTTCTAGAGGCTCATTTCAGATTAGCATGCTGCTGTTAAAATCACCACTTTAAAACAATACTTCACAGTGCCTTCCATCTGAAGCTTCTGAAGCTCCCAAAGCAATTCAGACATTAATGAGCATAGCCTTACAACAGCTCTGTGAGCTGAAGTTAAATATCCCCAGTTTACAGGTTAGGCCGATCGCAGCTCCCACTGGCTGTGGTTTGCCGAGAGATGTGCTGGCCGCAGCTTCCCGCCACCCCCATTGGCCTGGAGCAGCACACCGCGGCCAGTGGGAGCTGCGATGGGCCGAACCTGCCAACACGGCAGGTAAACAAACTGGCCCAGCCCACCAGGGTGCTTACCCTGGCGAGCTGCGTGCCAGAGGTTGCTGACCCCTGTCCTAGTTTAAACAGGACAGTCCTGAATATATGGAGATATACCTATCTCATAAAACTGAAAGGGACCCCAAAGGGTCATCGAGTCCTGCCCCCTGCCTTCACTAGCAGGACCAAGTGTTTCTTAACACTTGTGTGCAGTTTTGGTCTCCCATGTTTAAGAAGGATGAATTAAAACTGGAACGGGTACAAAGAAGGGCCACTAGAATGATCCGAGGAATGGAAGGCCTGTCGTATTAAAGGAGACTTGAGGAGCTCGGTTTGTTTTCCTTAACCAAAAGAAGGATAAGGGGAGATATGATTGCACTCTTTAAATATATCAGAGGGATAAATACCAGGGAAGGAGAGGAATTATTTCAGCTCAGTGCTAATGTAGACACGAGGACAAACGGATATCAATTGTCAGTCAGGAAATTTAGGCTTGAAATTAGACGAAGGTTTCTAACCATCAGGGGAGTGCAATACTGGAACAGCCTACCGAGGGAAACAGTAGGGGCGAAGGACCTCCATGACTTTAAGATTAAGCTAGATAAGTTTATGGAGGAGATGGTATAATAGGATAACGGGCTTAGTCAATAGGTCAATTAAGTGCCACACTGGTAAATAGTACAATGGGTCAATGATAGGATATTCTTAACCTTTTTCCAGAGGGTATGGCTGGAGAGTCTTGCCCGCATGCTCGGGGTTCAGCTGACCGCCATATTTGGGGTCGGGAAGGAATTTTCCTCCAGGGCAGATTGGCAGTGGCCCTGGAGGTTTTTCGCCTTCCTCCGAAGCATGGGGCAGGGGTCGCTTGCTAAAGGAGTGGGTAGATCGGCTTATGTGGCCTGCATCTTGCAGGAGGTCAGACTAGATGATCATAGTGGTCCCTTCTGATCTTGAATTCTATGATTCTATGATTATGATGTCCCAGGAGCTTCAGGATAACTGAAATATTCTGTTTTGGTTTTTTTCATTTCATCAGCCAAAATGATTGGGTTTTTTATGGCTACACAGTGCTTGTTCAAGATGTATTGCCATGCTGAGTAGAATTTACACTGTTTACCGAGAACAAACAGCACAGTGGAATGAGCATTCAGTGGAATGAACAATGTTTGGAATGAAGAGAAAGTGAATGAACACTATCAAAGCTATTCCTTTGCTCAAAGCGACTGCTGGTAACATCACAATGAACGCAGAACACCACATCACTGGAACATAAGAATGGCCATACTGGGTCAGACCAAAGGTCCATCTAGCCCAGTATACTGTCCTCTGACAGTGGCCAATGCCAGGTGCCCCAAAAGGAATGAACAGAATAGGTAATCATCAGGTGATCCATTCCCTATCGCCCAGTCCCAGTTTCTGGCAAACAGAGGCTAAGGACACCATCCCTGCCCTACTAATAGCCATTGATGAACCTATCCTTCATAAATTTATCTCGTTCTTTTTTGAAGTCTTTTATAGTCCTGGCCTTCACAACATCCTCTGGCAAAGAGTTCCACAGATTGACTGTGCATTGTGTGAAAAAATACTGCCTTTTGTTTGTTTTAAACCTGCTGCCTATTAATGTCATTTGGTGACCCCTAGTTCTTGTGTTATGAGGAGTAAATAACACTTCCATATTTACTTTCTCCACACCAGTCATGCTTTTATAGACATCTTATCATATCCTCCCTTAGTCCTCTTTTTTTCAAGCTGAAAAGTCCCAGTCTCTTATTAATCTCTCCTCAGATGGCAGACGCTCCACATCCCTAATAATTGTTGTTGCCTTTTTCTGAATCGTTTCCAATTCCAATATATCTTTTTTGAGATGGGGCGATCACATCTGCACGCAGTATTCAAGATGTGGACATATCATGGATTTATATAGCGGTAATATGATATTTTCTGTCTTATTATCTATCCCTTTCTTAATGTTTCCCAGCATTCTGTTTGCCTTTTTGACTGCCGCTATACATTGAGTAGATGTTTTCAGAGAACTATCCACAATGACTCCAAGATCTCTTTCTTGAGTGGTAACAGCTAATTTAGACCCCATCATTTTATATGTGTAGTTGGAATTATGTTTTTTAATGTCTTCTTACTTTGCATTTATCAACATTGAATTTCATCTGCCATTTTGTTGCCCAGTCACCCAGTTTTGAGAGACCTTCTGTAGCTCTTTGCAGTCTGCCTGGGACTTAACTATCATGACTAGTTTTGTATCATCTGCAAATTTTGCCATCTCACTGTTTACCCCTTTTTCCAGATCATTTATGAATATGTTGAATAGGTCTGGTTCCAGTACAAACCACTGGGGGACACCACTATTTAACCCTCTCCATTCTGAAAACTATCTATTTATTCCTACCCTTTGTTTGCTATCTTTTAATCAGTTACCAATCCATGAGAGGACCTTCCCTCCTATCTCATGACAGCTTACTTTGCTTCAGAGGCTTCGATGAGGGACCTTGTTGAAGGCTTTCTGAAAATCTAAATATACTATATCCACTGGATCCCCCTTGTCCACATGCTTATTGACCCCCTCAAAGAATTCTAGTAGATTGGTGAGGCATGATTTCCCTTTACAAAAAACATGTTGACTTTTCCCCTACAAATTATGTTAATCTATGTGTCTGATAATTTTGGTCTTTACTATATTTTCAACCAGTTTGCCCGGTTACCGAAGTCAGGTTTACCAGCCTGTAATTGCCGGGGTCACCTCTGGAGCCCTTTTTAAAAATTGGCATCACATTAGCTATCCTCCAGTCATTTGGTACAGAAGCTGATTTAAAAATTGAAAAATTCCTCCACTCCAAAATACACATGTCCCTCTCTGAGTCAGAAGCTGGCCATGGTGACACCAGCACACTTTAAAATAAAAGTGTCCTTTTGTCTGACTTTTTCAAGCCCTAAAAGATGTCACCATGTACATGTGCCAGGTTTCTTTTTCCTCTAAAAATATGGTCATCTGAGACACAGATGTTAAGTGACCTGCACAAGGTCACACAGCAAGTGAGTGGCAGTGCCAAGACTAGAACAAACATTTCCTAAATGTCGGGTGCATTCACCACTAGACAATGTTCCCTCCCTCTTAGAGGTGAAGGAAATTTTACCTGCCAAGACCTGAATTTCATGTTTCTATTAATTGATCAATTCATGGCAACAGCTGGTGACATAATAAACACCTAGATCAGTGCAGAGGTTGCACATGCTCTAGTGAGGGAGGGGTGTGTCTTTGACACAAGTCACTTACATTTTATCTTTTCAGTGAATATCATTTGATGGCTGTTTGCAAGCCTATATGAAAAGAGTTGCTGGCCTTAATCTATTCCTAATAGAGAAGTAGCCACAGCACAAATAACACCATCACCCCCTTATTAGCACCGAGAACAGAGATAACACAAAGACAGAACTATGCTCGCATACCTAAAGCTGGTCCCCCTTAAGGAGGGTTGAAGAGCACCCATGGAGCAGAATAGGGAAACGCATACTGCCACTGACAGGCCTAGACGAGCAGGTTCCTTTGGCCAGAAACATCTTCTGAACAGCCCACAAAATACAAAGCAATATGCAGAGAGGGGGAAACCCCTTACAGCCGGTCTGAAGATGCTCTCTCTGGGAAATGATTGGAACACACCTGCCACTTGAAGAAAACTGGTGCTTGCAAATGCAAAACATTTCTTCTTCAGAAATAGAGGGATCAAAGTCCTCCCTGGCAGGTATGATTTATCGGCATCTAGAGAGAGGGATGCACTGCCCTAGAGGCAGGACAGTGTCTTTCTGGCCTTTCAGTCTAACTATTGGTAACGTCTGCAGAATCCAATATTACTGTGCATTTAACTGTAATTGTAACATTTGTGGCAGTCTATGAAATACGGTTTTGCAGTGAAACTCACCATGTCTCTCTTGCTTTTGTCTTTCCACCTTTCCTAAGCGCCACTGTCTCCTTTCTTCTGTTGTATAGCTTTTCCCAGCCTGACCCCTGGTGCCAAAGCAGGTGGGGATCAGGAATTCACTCACTGCCCTCACTGTAGGGGGTGATTTCATTTCTTCCTGGGGCTTCTGTGGAGCCCTGCTGATGGAAGCTGCAGAGCAGCTGTGCTGAATTGCTGCCTCCCCTGGCCACCTGGGTCATGCCCCTTCTTGGTCAGCACCAGCCATCTGTGAGGCTTGGTTGGCCAGAGCAGAGGTTACAGCCATTCTGTGCCACTGTAACTTCCCCCTGATCAATTTTCTGCTCTGAGGACACAGTGCTAGAAGATGGTTTAGCCCTGGGTTTTGCTCCCTTGTTGAAAAAACTACCAAATAATGCTCCAATTACAGCAAATCAGCATTCTAGGCTCAGATTCAGCAAAGCATTTAAACATGTGCTTAAGTGCTTTACTGACTGGGAATGGACCGCTGAGACCTGAGACCTTATTTCCAGATATAGCACACAATGCAAGCACTGTATGGCCAGGCAGGCTGTAGCTCTGCAAATGGCAATTAGCATGGCTAATAACATTGCCTCAGTACTTGGCACACATACTGATGTTTGGAGGTGCTCATACCTCAGCTAATGCAGTGCAAGAAAGATAATGCAGATGACGATGCACAGTGGCTTGCAGCCTGCCAACTGCATAAATCAATTTGAGCCATTTGCCTTATATCTCTATTGTGTATCGCTACCTCCGGCATTATGGTTTGTTCTTAACAGTTGACATATTGAATCTATTACTGAACTTAACTCACAGCAATCTTATTTCAAAATTAAATGGTTATTAAGTGCTTCTATAAATCTGTGATTTGTTCCAAATAATATTGCTGGTACTGAGGTACAACTAAACTCATATATATGCAACCTCAAATAATTTTTCATGCCATTAAACTGAACCCAATCCAGCTTTATTTTAATAATTCATGCACTGTTTCATAAATAAAAAACAAACGTGTGTTCAGCAGAGAGACCTTTTCTTACAAAAGAAATAATAAATTATTATTGCTTCCCTTAAAGAGATCTCTCTGCTGAACACACGTTTGTTTCTTATTTATGAAACCGTGCATGAATTATTAAAATAAAGTTAGGAGCATGTTTAGTTTAATGACATGAGAAATTGTGTGAAGTTCCATACAGTGGATGTTTGATTTTGATTTTTGAAAACTTTCCCAGAACGAGTTTAAAAAAAAAAACCTCTGTGGTAGTCAGGGTGGGTTATCTGTCTTCTGCACAGGTTCAGAGGAACTCGTTGTTTATTTAATCCTAACTTGCCTTCCTGTCTGGATCTTGAAGAAAAAGATACACAAAAGAAACAAAGTGTCATGTCATTTTGTAAATATTGGGTGGCACTTGAAATAAATCCATATGAATTATTCAGACTTTAGCATTTTTAACTCCTTTTTTACTGTGTTAGACCTCTGATCATTGAAGTCCCAGGGCTAAAGCCATGTCTTGTCTCTCAGAGGTGGGCTGCATGTTCAAGTGGGAGAATAAGGTCAAGGGAGCTAAGAAAACACATACGCTTTATTCCCTCACACAGGCTACCCAGACTTTGGGTCAGGATGCGCAGGGGGAAGTGGCGCTGCACGTCTGCTTGCTAACTCACTTCTGAGGGGCAGATGAGTGAGCATGGAGAGGCAGGAAGCCATGGCTCCGTAGCCCCAGTGTGCCAGTCACCACAGCTAAGCTGGCAGGCTGGGGGTTGTGACAGCAGTGAATTGATATCCTTGTGCCCATAGTTCCCTCTAAGCTGCACGGCCAGGCGGCTGCCCAGCAATCTATCAAGTGTTGTGCATTTCAGGTGCCCCCTCCCGCCACTGCCATGCTGCTCCTGCCCTCTGCCTGGGAGCCCCTGGCCAGCTGCTCCCGGGAGCCTCCTGATTGCTGTGCAGATCGGGAGAAGAGGAGGGTGAGTGATGTCAGCGTGCCCCCCCTCCCCTGTCCCACCACCCCTGTATCCCATCTCTGCAGAGCAGGGGAGGGACACAACAGAGCTCAGAACTGGGATGGAGCTTGCTGGCGTCTCTTGCTGTGTCTGAACAAGCAGGGTTCAGACTGGTGAGTGCCAATCTACTTAAAGGGTGTGTGTGTGTGTGTCACATGCACGGTCACACACACACACACTCTGTCTTTCACACTCACCTCCCAACACATACTTGTGGTGGTGTTGTTGTTGTTGTTACTTCTTAATACTTCCTGCAATGCACATATAGTCTCTATAATTTTATTCTTTCAACATGCTGTTGTTTGAGTTTTTTGACTCGTCTGTGCATTTCATAATTTTTATTTCTCTTATACTTAAATTTAATTCTTTGAGTAGTGAGTTCTGAAATGCCTAACCTGTCCTGGCTGGAGTAATTATCCTTATGGTAACTTTTTAAAAATATATATTATATCTAAGTATTTTGTTTCTACTAGTAGCACACATCCACACATTACCTCGATAATTTGGTGCACATAACAAAATTCATTCCACACATGGATGGAAAAAATTAGAGGAAACATTGCCTGTGCCCTGAAGAACAAGACAGAAAGGGAAAATGTGGCTCCTTGAACCACAATTTTTCCTGTGTTGCTCCTGGGGCAGCCCGGCAATGCGCCACCTCTTTCAAAGGTGGAACACCATCCAACCCAGAAATAGTAAGCTCCCTGGGGAAAGGAGCATATTACATTTTGGTCCTACTCCTGTGATCTGGCCCATGCAGGCAGATCCTTACACTGACATTGATTGCCATTGATTTCAGGGGCACAGGGATCCACCCACCCAGATCAGATTGCTGGAGTGGGCCTGTGTTTGTACAAACACCAAGGAAATGTCCAGCTCTAAATTAACATATCCGTAACTAAGGCATTAACATTTCAAGTGATAACTGGTACCACTACATTACCCCAAAAGACAACCAGACTATAGGCATTTATTTTCCTACATCTCAGCTTTACTTAGATGGCGGGGGGTTGCATGAAATCAGTGTGACCCTCATACCAAGATGCCTGAGCTTCCATGGAGGCTAATTCCATGTTCCCACCCCGGTAAGAGCTGTTTGCCAATAACTTGAAGTCTGATCTATTAGTCCATGAACACACAATGGGGAAAAAACCAGCTTTGCATTTCCATTTGCCTGTTAGTGTCTCATTTGGCTCATGACTCTCTGCTGACTACCAGATAATTTTAGTCCAGTGTAACAAAGAGCCTGCTGCTGAGCCCTCGCTGAACTCGTCTCTTTACTCCTGCCCTGATGCAATCAGTTGAAATCAACACAAAAAAGAGACAGTCATTCAGTTTGTCAAAGGGATGGGAAGAGGTTGGATAAGTTTCTGCTGATTTGAGGCAGTAAATAGTAACAGAGGTGCTGGAAACTGCTGCAGGCATGGGAAAAGTAATGAGTTTTTATTATCAACACATTTACTGAATCTCATCTCGGACTGGGCCATGCACTAGAAAACTGCAGGCAGGGAGCAGGCCAGATGGAGAACAGTACTTTCTTTCTGATAGGTTGCTTGAGAATAGGCCTGCTCTCGCTACACAGCGTGTCAGTGAGCAGCACCTTGGGATGCAGCTTATGAGAGGCTGTATTCCAAAGTACTACAAGAGCAAGTAACTTTAATTAAACCCTCCTTAGACAAGTTAGGGATTTTTCAGGCTCTCCCAAGTCCACTTTACCCAACCAAAATACGAAGTAGGGGAGGGGGGGAACAGATCTGAAAACAGGACAAAGGGTCAGTGTAATATAAATATTATAAATATAGTATGAGCCAAAAGCAGAGGAAGTGGTTTGACAGGAATCAAGGTTGTGGAGGAAAAGTATGGAAATCTGTGTAACTGCTTAAAGGCGTGCTAGGGAGTTTTGACAGTCTAGTGTGTGCAACTATTCACATCCTCCAAAGGGACCCATCCAGGAAATCCAACAAGCTCACTTATTCTCCCCCTGTTCCCAAACAGCAACTTCTCCCTCCCACTTTCTCTCTGTTAAGGAAATGGACTATACTGTGTGCAATCAGTGTAGAAAGTTTTGAACAATATGACATGAAATGAAAGATTGCCCCCACTGCAAAGAGAGTGCAATCCATCTGTTCCCCTTCCTTCCTTCCCTCCACCCCATGCACACAAAGCCAGGCTAAGGAGGCTTTGTGTGGTCAATTATACAACAGGTTAGGGATCTGAATCTTTGTCTCTATATAGGTATTTACACAGTAGTAGCTAAGCAGCTCCACTTCCTAACAGACAGGAAAATCCCCAGGCTCTCCACAGTTGCTATTCCAGTCTTGGGCTGGAGTAGGAACCATGGCACTGATATACTCCCTGTCAGCATGGTTTGTCATTGGATCTCCCCCTAATGGCACACCAAGAAATCACAATACCACCCTGCTCCCAAACTCCCACCAAACCTATTTGAAAATGGTGGCAACTTACCTCTACCATGCACAAGACATACAGAGTCCCTCTCTATGGCCTCTCCACAGCTTCACACACCCCTCAGACAAAAGAACCACTGAGGTTTCATTGCAGTAGGGGCCTTCTGAAGCCTCTGTGCCAATGGGGGAATTGCACCCAGAAACCCTCCAAAAAGTAATCGGCCTAGGTCCTCAACTGGTATAAACTGTCATAGCCCAACCAAAGTCAATGGAGCTATGGCAACTTATGCCAGTGAGGATCTGGCCTTCCATGTCATTCCTGGTGCTGAGAAAGATGCTGTGCCCTGCAGGCATGCCACATTCAAGTCAACCAGAAAGAGGTCCACTAACCCTGAAATGAGCCCCTCCTCCTCTTACATACACCTGCTGAACACAGCACTATGGTTAAAGGTTTTAGCACTTTTTAACTGTAAGAAAGACTTGTTCTCAGGCTTGAGAAGAAAGAGGCAGCCTCTCTCTACACACCATCACTCTCAATCAATCAATGAAATGCCCTTCAAATGCTTTTTTAAACCCTACACTTTCCACTGAACAATTGGTAAGCCTTTCCTAAGGATTAGCAAAGGACTTTAGAGTGTATTTCCCTCCCCCACCCCCGCATCATCTGACCCAACAGAGAAAGTGCTGTTCATTTTTCCTATCAGAGACAAACTGCGCTGGCTGCCTGCAGAAGAGGCCACAGAGGGAAAACTTTTACTTCTACCAGTTCCTCTCTCCTGCTAATGGGAAGCTTGAAATAACTGACCTGAAGGTGGTAGGAGGCGAGTGCCGGTAGGTAACATACGTGCACTATCTGTACAGTGGAAAGTGCTCTGCTTTGTTCAAAGGTTTCTCCAAACTCTTTGTTGTTAGGCTGGTTCACCTCTGATTTGCTAGCCAAATTGTTAGGTATAGGTGAAAAAGCCGTCTTCTTCCCCAATTGTATTATGAACATTTTAAATACCTTCTGCTTTAGAATAATTTAGCAAAAAGAAGCCATAAAAATGCATACAAGGGAGCAACACTGCTTGAAAAATCCTCTTGCCTACTCATTAGTGACTGGGAAGCATTCCCTTAAGGAAAGCTATCAATTGCTACAGAATTTAAACTTTCTTTAAAAAAATAAATAAATAAAAGAGTGAAATCCTGGCTCCATTGAAGACAATGGCAAAATTCCCACTGAGTTCAATGGGACTAGGATTTCACCCTAAGATTCTAGCCTTTATGGCTCAGAATAAATTTCTGCATATTAATGAAAAATATAAACTATGCAATTTTGTCATCTTGAGTCTGCATTCAAACAGCTCCAGTGCATCAACTGCTTCTCAAATTTCCCAAGCAGCAGTAGAGTGACATTGACAAGACACAAATCACTTTAACAGAAGTTAATCATGATCAGAGTTAGTCAGAAAAAACATCTCTCTCAAAACTGGGTGACTGAGCAACAAAATGGCAGATGAAATTCAATGTTGATAAATACAAAGTAATGCACATTGGAAAACATAAATCCAACTATATGTATAAAATGATGGGGTCTAAATTAGCCGTTACCAAGCAAGAAAGAGATCTTAGAGTCATTGTGGATAGTTCTCTGAAAATATCCCCTCAATGTGCAGTGGCAGTCAAAAAAGCAAACAGAATGCTGGGAATCATTAAGAAAGGGATAGATAATAAGACAGAAAATATCATATTGCCTCTATATAAATCCATGGTACGTCCACATCTTGAATACTGCATACAGATGTGATCGCCCCATCTCAAAGGAGATAGATTGGAATTGGAAAAGGTTCAGTAAAGGGCAATAAAAATTATTAAAGGGTGTGGAGCATCTGCCATATGAGGAGAGATTAATAAGAGACTGCGACTTTTCAGCTTTGAAAAAAGACGACTAAATGGGGATATGATAGAGGTCTATAAAAGCATGACTGGTGTGGAAAAAGTAAAAAAGGAAGTGTTTTTGACTCCTCATAACACAAGAACTAGGGGTCACCAAATGGAATTAATAGGCAGCAGGTTAAAAACAAACAAAAGGAAGTATTTTTTTCACAAAATGCACAGTCAACCTGTGGAACTCTTTGCCAGAGGATGTTGTAAAGGCCAAGATTATAACAGGGTTCAAAAAAGAACTAGATAAATTCATGAAGGATAAGTCCATCAATGGCTATTAGCCAAGATGGGCAGGGATGGAGAGATCACTTGATGATTACCTGTTCTGTTCATTCCCTCTGGGCCACCTGGCATTGGCCACTGTTGGAAGACATGATACTGAGCTAGATGGACCTTTGGTCTGACCCAATATGGCCGTTCTTATATTATACCACAAAAAGAGAGTTTGGAAGAAGCACAAAACATTACTTTTCATACTTTTGTATTGTTTTCCAACTTTTTCCACTTGAAAAACAATATAAGAGTACGTGAAAGTGTTTGTTTCCTGCTCTCATCTTTCATACCAGCCTGTTGCTGAAAGGTTAATACATGCCTGGCAAATTTTCCAGGACCTGTGCTTTATTGTCATTTCATTTAACTCAGTCATCTTCCTACTTCTACCATCCCTTCTCATGTGATTTATACACGGAATGCTTACCTGGTGGGAAATACAAGGGTGGAGTGGTTTGATTTCTATCCTTTTCACATTCCTTCAATCGATTCTGCAGTGTCACAATTTCTCGACGGATTGCAAGGATATTGTTTTTGTCCAATGATTCCAGATTATTTACCATGAGAGTCAGATTCCTAATCTGGAGAAATAAAAATTCAGCATGACTTTAAATTACAGTCAACTTTATTTCACAAACATTTTAGGCTGGATTTATCATTTCACAAAAGGTGCTGCAGAACAAGTTTTAGGAAATGTTCCCAAGAATATATTTTAGCATAAACATCAGGTCTCATGCGGATGTGTGTAACTACAAGAAAATGTTTGTGATTTTAGCACTCACTCATATACCGTAATGCTAAAGATCACCCCAAAATGTCCAATAAGGCTTACTCGGTTATTAACTGTTACCTATAAATGATTTCAGCCTTGCAGACATGTCTTGAAATTTTACCTGCCCAGATAAATAATCTACGCACACACTCATTTAATGTTGAAGAACACAGTGAAGAAACTAATGATATTTTATTTCCCATCAAAAGCAATTATTCACTCCAGGTGAATGAATGATCATTTTGAAAATTTGATTTATTGAATATTGGGAAGGTCTGAGTCTTTTCCAGTTCTTGATTTTATATTAATCGGGTCACTGCCCTAATAAGTTAAGGTTTTAATTATATTTGTTAGAACACAGAAGCTTTCAAGCATAGGTGCCCATAAATTAATATTTATTATAATAATTTAGACAGCATATTTATTTCATATAGCAACATCCAAGAACTTTAGCTTTCAGTCACACAAATGATAAAAATTGCCATTTTTTGCCAGATATGAAGAAACGTGTTAAGGCCAAGATTTGTTTTAATTTACACTGATTTAAATCCAGAGTAACTCCACTGACAATAGTAGGGACATTCCAAATTTCACTGGTGTAATAGAGAACTGAATGTTTCTGAATGGCAGAATAACCCTCATACTCTACCTCCACGTATAGTTGTTCAACAATCACATTGCTGCCAACAAGTGTGGATTTCAGCTGAGTGACCAGTCTCTCCATTTCATTGATTTCCAGTTTCAGTAACTGAAAGTCCAACTCAGTGTAAGAAACACTGGTCGACTCCATATGTTGCACCTTGATGGTTAGGTTTTGGATTTTCTGTTCATACATTTCAATTGCTTTGGTATATTGGCTAACCTAAAAAAAAAAACAAGCACATTTTCAAGTTCAGTTTAGCATATATCACAGGCATGTTTGACATCTTTATTACATGCATTTATATATAAATTTGACAAATTCTGCCTTCATTTACACCTATGCATTACTAAGGGCAGAATTTCATTCATAATCTTCATTTTTTTATTCCTCACTATAACAAGGGCAACCACATTGTGAGCAACCCCTTATGGCCAGAGGTCACCCTGCAGCATCTGCCTGTTTCCCCCTCAACGGCCCCTTATGCAGACTCCACACTCTTTTTCTGGGGTCAAAATACCCCTCGTTGGGACCTAGGTTTATTCACAAAAGAAACTCAAAATAAAACTCAGAGTCCCAAATTAAAGTCCAACAAGCAACCATTTCTCTTCCTGCTCCCAAGCTACCCTGCTTGGAGAACTTTGGCTGTCTTTCTCCTGCTCTCTCAGGATCTTTCAGAAATGCTCCCAGTTCCACGCGCAGGGCCAGGTAGGCAGGCAGAGCTTCAGAGTCTCAATGCGTGGATGAGACGATGGTGTAGAGAGGAGGGGTTCACGTTCATTAGGAACTGGGGAAACTTCTGGGATGGGAGGAGCCTATACAGGAGAGATGGGCTCCACCTAAACCAAAGTGGAACCAGACTGCTGGCACTAAACATTAAAAAGGTTGTAGAGCAGTTTTTAAACTAGGAGATGGGGGAAAGCCGACTGCTGCAGAGGAGCGTGTGGATCGGACGCAGACTTCTCTTAGGGGAGAGTCTGATGATAGAGAATCTCCAGGTTATAGTCAGGAGCAGAGGACTGAAAAGTATAATGTAAGGGCTGGATCAGATGATAAACAGTCACATAAAAAAGAATCTGGCACATCAGAAAAAGACAGGCTAATAAACAGGGACAAGTTTTTAAAGTGCTTGTACACAAATGCCAGAAGTCTAAATAATAAGATGGGTGAACTAGAGTGCCTTGTGATAAAGGAGGATATAGATATAATAGGCATCACAGAAACCTGGTGGACTGAGAGCAATCAATGGGACGCAATCATTCCAGGGTACAAAATATATTGGAAGGACAGAACAGGTCGTGCAGGGGGAGGAGTGGCACTATATGTGAAAGAAAGTGTAGATTCAAATGAAGTAAAAATCTTAAGCGAATCCACATGTTCCATAGAGTTTCTATGGATAGAAATTTCATGCTCTAGTAAAAATATAACATTAGGGATCTATTATCGACCACCTGACCAGGACAGTAATGAAATGCTAAGGGAAATTAGAGAGGCTATCAAAATTAAGAACACAATAATAGTGGGGGATTTCAATTATCCCCATATTGACTGGGAACATTTCACTTCAGGACGAAATGCAGAGACAAAATTTCTCGATACTTTAAATGACTGCTTCATGGAGCAGCTGGTACGGGAACCCACAAGGGGAGAGGCAACTCTAGATTTAATCCTGAGTGGAGCGCAGGAGCTGGTCCAAGAGGTAACTATAGCAGGACCGCTTGGAAATAGTGACCATAATACAATAGCATTCAACATCCCTGTGGTGGGAAGAACACAACTGCCCAACACTGTGGCATTTAATTTCAAAAGGGGGAACTATACAAAAATGAGGGGGTTAGTTAGACAAAAGTTTAAAGGTACAGTGACTAAAGTGAAATCCCTGCAAGTTGCGTGGGCCCTTTTTAAAGACACCATAATAGAGGCCCAACTTCAATGTATACCCCAAATTAAGAAAAACAGTAAAAGAACTAAAAAAGAGCCACCGTGGCTTAACAACCATGTAAAAGAAGCAGTGAGAGATAAAAAGACTTCCTTTAAAAAGTGGAAGTCAAATCCTAATGAGGCAAATAGAAAGGAGCACAAACACTGCCAACTTAAGTGCAAGAGTGTAATGAGAAAAGCTAAAGAGGAGTTTGAAGAATGGCTAGCCAAAAACTCCAAAGGTAATAACAAAATGTTTTTTAAGTACATCAGAAGCAGGAAGCCTGCTAAACAACCAGTGGGGCCCCTTGACAATGAAAATACAAAAGGAGCGCTTAAAGATGATAAAGTCATTGCGGAGAAACTAAATGGATTCTTTGCTTCAGTCTTCACGGCTGAGGATGTTAGGGAGATTCCCAAACCTGAGCTGGCTTTTGTATGTTGAGAAAGTGGATAAGGAAAAGTTATTTACTTATTCCTATAATACAAGAACTAGGGGTCACCAAATGAAATTAATAGGCAGCAGGTTTAAAACAAATAAAAGGAAGTTCTTCTTCACGCAGCGCACAGTCAACTTGTGGAACTCCTTACCTGAGGAGGTTGTGAAGGCTAGGACTATAACAATGTTTAAAAGGGGACTGGATAAATTCATGGTGGCTAAGTCCATAAATGGCTATTAGCCAGAATGGGTAAGAATGGTGTCCCTAGCCTCTGTTCGTCAGAGGATGGAGATGGATGGCAGGAGAGAGATCACTTGATCATTGCCTGTTAGGTTCACTCCCTTTGGGGCACCTGGCATTGGCCACTGTCGGTAGACAGATACTGGGCTAGATGGACCTTTGGTCTGACCGGTATGGCCTTTCTTATGTTCTTATGTTCTCCCCTGCCTTAGCAGGCTACTGCCAGCACTTCCTAGCTGCAATCTTGGGCTACATCTATACTGCCCTGCAGTATAGTGCTGCTCTGTAACTCCCCTGGGTGGATGCCAGGAGTGTGAACAAAAAGGTTCCTTCTTCCCATTAATGTAGTCCTGTTTGAAGAGGATTACGTGAAGGCAAACTAGGTACCTTGTGGGTTGCACCCGCAGCATCTACATGAGTGACTTACAGTGCAGCATTGGTGCACATTCCTATTCATACCCCTGTTGTCCAAACTGCTGGACAGTGTAGATTGGGGTGCCCAACCTGTGGGCTGTACACAGCCCACCAGAGTATTTCATAAGGCCTGCGGCCAGCTTCAACACAATATACCAGGGATCAGCAACATTTGGCTGGTTTGTTTACCTGCCGCGTCCTCAGATTCGGACGATTGAGGCTCCCAGTGGCCATGGTTCGCTGCTCCAGGCCAATGGGGGTGGTGGGAAGCGGCAGCCAGTACATCCCTCAGCCTGCGTCGCTTCCCGCAGGCCCCATTGGCCTGGAGCGACGAACCGCGGCCAGTGGTAGCTACAATCAGCCAAACCTGCGGATGCGGCAGGTAAACAAACTTTTTACCTATATAAATATACATAGAATAAAATATGTAGAATCTGTTTGGCCCACATAAGGTTTATGTGGCACTCCTGTGTAATAAGGTTGGGCACCACTGGTGTAGATAAACCATAGTCACAAATCCCAGGACTCTGCTGGAGCCTCCTCACTCTCAGCAGTCTTTGCTCTCCCTGAGTTCAGCTTCCAGCTACTTTTTATAGGGGAATCACCTGATCCCTGTTAGGTGTGCCTCTTTCAGTAATCAGGGTTGGCTGCCCCAGCAATACCAGGTTTACAATGGTGCCAAGGTGCTGGGCCCACACTCAGAAGGGGCCCTGGCCTGGCCTGCTCCATTTGCACTGAGCCCTGAGGCCCCTCCAGCCCGCTGGCTCCTCTCTGCCGCCTGCCCCCCGCCCCCACCTTCTCTCCACCCCCTGGCCAGACCCCTGTGCAGCTCTGGCTTTGGCCACTCTCGGCCAGTGTAGGGGGGAAGGGGCAATGTGGGGGGCTTGGCTGGGCCCCTCCTGGCAAAAGGGTCCTGAAAGGCTGCCCAGGACAGGGGCAGGCCCTCGCCGGGGTGATCACACTGGTCCCAAGGAGCCAGAGCAATTTCCCGTCCCGGGAACTGGACCAGCCCCGGCCACGCTGCCGGCTCAGCCCAGCCGACACAGTCACCTCCCAGCAGCAGTGAGTTCAGCCAGGGGGTGGGGTGTGAGGGGAGTGTGTATCTGGGGGGCCAGTGGGGGGTGCTGGGCTGTGAGGGGCGGGGGTGCTGGGCAGTGGGGGAGGTTTATGTGTTTTGGGGTGCTAGGGAGTGGGGGTTCTGTGTGGGTGCTGGACAGTTGTGGTCGGGCTGTAGGGCGGTGCTCGGCAGTTATGATGGGGCTAGGGTGACCAGATGTCCCATTTTTAAAGGGACAGTCACGTGGTTTGGGACTTTTTCTTATCTAGCCGCCTATTATCCCCCACCCCCCTATCCCGTTTTTTCATAGTTGCTATCTGGTAACCCTAGGTGGGGCTGTGGGTGCGGGTGCACTGGGCAGAGTGATGATGCGCAGGGCACTGTGCATTTGTGGTGGGGGATACATGGAGGGGCACCACAAATGGGCATAGCAGGTCCAGGGGATGCTGGGCATAGGGAGCAGGGGGGTGTTTGGGCAGGGAACCGTGGGGCCTGGCCCAGGCCCGCCCCCAAGAGGAAGCAGGGCCACCTGGGGGGGGCAAGTGGGGAAATTTTCTCCGGGCCCCACAGGGGCCCGGCGAGCCCTGGCCTGGCGGTGGTCTGGGTCTTCAGCCAGCATTTCAGCGGCGGGGGGGGGCCTTCAGTGCTGCCAAAGACGCGGAGTGACTGAAGGGCCCCCCGCCGCCAAAATGCTGCTGAAGACCTGGACCACCGCTGGGTGAGTACAAGCGCCGCCGCTCCCCCGCTTTGCCCCAGGCCCCCTGAATCCTCTGGGCGGCCCTGAGAGGAAGAGGCATGCCGGCAGCACAGGGCCGGGTGGGCCATGGTATATCTGGCAACTGCCAGTTTGTAAACAGTGCCGTCACACTGGGCTGGGCGGAGTGGGGCCACCCCACCATGCCATGCCCCATTGCCCCTAGCCAGCCCCTCGCTGTGGGGACTGACTTCCCCACGCCATGCTCCACTATCCCCAGGGGGTCCCACAAATATGTTTGGCACCAGGCCCACACAAGGTTAATCCGGCCCTGAGCCCCAGGCCCTCCAGCCTGCACAGGGCAAGCCACCCGCTTACACGCACTAATGTTCCCTCTAGGAGTTAACTTTATCCAGGATTATATAGAATTTCTGGGGCCAGATTCTACCAGGGAATCTGCAGTGATTATTTCAGATAAGCGATGTACATGAAGAACTTGGGGGTATGTCTACACAGCCCACGGCTGCGAATCTCTGAGCCCGTTGACAAATGTGGGCTTTCACTATCGTGCTAAAAATAGCAGTGCTAAAAATAGCCCCCTCCCTAGACTTCAGAGCCTATACTCCAGCCTGAGCTGCAATACCTACACAGCTATTTTTAGCACGGAGTGCAAGCCCGAGTCTGTTGACCTGGGCTCAGAGACTCACTGCTGCGGCCTGTCACTTGCTGTATAGAGTTACTCTCTGGGGCTGAAAAAGATAACGAAAGAGCCACCAATTTCTCCAAGATGACTTTCTGTTGACTTCAGTGGGCACTGGTCAGGCCACCACTCTGCAAATACTATCTAATCTTTTCTGCATTAGAACTAATTGAGTCCCCTGAAGAAGGGGATATTTTAGCACAGTGCACTATTACAAATCCGATCCATCCATCCTGAAACTGATTTAAATGAAGGCCAGTTGAGGTGAAATAGTTATTTGAGCCTTTAGGTAGAATAAGTGTTGCGCAGCAGCCTCTTCAGATGTGGAACCACTAAACAGATGGCTGGATAAATATACTTTTGCACATGTATCTACTAATGTAAAGGTCATGGTGCAAACACTGTGAAGAAGAATGTCAAGAACATTATATGAATTTGGAGCATTCTCTGAAAAATTTAAGTTCCATACAAATGGAACATCTTGGGAAAGATATAATCTTCTTCCCACATGACTTAAAACTGTACCCATTTTTCCTTAATGGCATTCCAAAAGGTAAGAAGTATCTCTCAGCAGGAATAAATAGAATTATATTATTGTGTCAAATTAGCAACTCTGAAGTTATGGACTAGAAGGCATTTCCATTATAAGTCCCAATTTTCAGGTGCTTATCACTTCCCTAAATATTACCTTCTGGACTGAAATTGCTCATGCATATTCTCAGACTTAAAATGAATTTGTTGGATTAAAAATCAATTTGGCAACTTTTGCATTATCTTAACATGAATTAAGAGTGTTTTGCACCAGTCACAATTTTTTTCAGATCTATTTTAATCAAGAGGACAGCTCTGAAATTGACTTTTAAAAATTTGATATGGGTACAGTTTTTCATTAAAACTAGAGCTTTGCTGTTCTACTGTCCTGGTGATATTGCCTACAGATTCCTGACCAGGGATTTGTAACAACCAGAAAAGAGACTTCCCCATAATAATTCTTTCCAAGATATACACTGAACCTCAGTACATGCTGGGGCAGGTCTTTGGGAGTTTAGTAAATGGTACATCAATACTCATGCAGGGCAAATACGATCAATTAAACAAATAATAATGTGTCTGACTACTGAATCTCAGTGATTTAGCTTAAGGAGGCAAACCAAAGATAAGAGGACCCTCTTTTCAGAGTTACAATTTTTCATGCAACTGTGACTAAACTACTTTTTGAGTCTGAGGGAAGCCATTTAACATAAACTCATAGAAATGTAGGATTGGAAGGGACCTCAGAACCCTGCACTGAGGCGGGACTAAGTATTATCTAAACCAGGGGTCGGCAACCTCTGGTACGCAGCTCTCCAGGGTAAGCACCCTGGCGGACCGGGCCAGTTTGTTTATCCGCTGCATCGGCAGGTTCGGCCGACCGCAGCTCCCACTGGCCGCGGTTTGCCGTCCCAGGCCAATGGGGGCGGCGGGAAGCCACGGCCAGTACGTCCATCAGCCCGTGGCGCTTCCCGCCACCCTCATTGGCCTGGGATGGTGAACCGCGGCAAGTGGGAGCCCCAGTCGGCTGAACCTGCTGACGCAGCAGATAAACAAACTGGCCCAGCCCGCCAGGGTGCTTACCCTGGCGAGCCGCATGCCAGAGGTTGCCGACCCCTGATCTAGACCATCCCTGGAAGGTGTTTGTCTAATCTGTTCTTAAAAACCTACAGTGACGGAGATTCCACAACCTCCCTAGGCAATTTATTCCAGTGCTTAACTACCTTTATAGTTAGGAAGTTTTTCCTAAAGTGTAACCTAAATCTCCTTTGCTGTGACTTAATCCCAATACTTCTTGCCCTGTCCTCAGTGGTTAAGGAGAACAATTTTTCACCCTCTTCTTTATAACAACCTTTTAGGTTCCTGAAAACTGTTTTCACCTCCCCTCAGGCTACTCCTCTCCTGACTAAACAAACCCAATCTTTTCAATCTTTCCTCGTAGGTCATGTTTTCTAGACCTTTAATCATTTTTGTTACTCTCCTCTGGACTTCCTCCAATTTGTCCACATCTTTTCAGAGTGTGGTGCCCAGAACTGGACACCATACTTCAGCTGAGGCTTTATCAGTGCTGAGTGGAATGGAAGAATTACTTCTCATGTCTTGCTTACAACACTCCTGCTAATACATCCCAGCATGATGTTCAGGTTTTTTGCAACAATATTACATGGTTCACTCATATTTCATTTGTGATGCCACATAACCCCTAGATCCTTTTCTGCAGTATGTTCCTACACAGTCATGTCTGTTTTGTATTTGTGCAATTGATTATTCCTTCCTAAAGGTAGTACTTTGCATATGTCTTTACTGAATTTCATCCTGTTTATTACAGACCATTTCTCCAGTTTGTCAAGATCATTTTGAATTCTAATCCTGTCCTCCAAAGCACTTGCAATCCCTTCCAGCTTGGTATTGTCAACAAATTTTATAAGTGTACTCTCTATGCCATTATCCAAACCATTTATGAAGATATTGAATAAAACCAGACCCAGGACAGATTCCTGCAGGACCCCATTCAATATGCCCTTCCAGCTCAAATGTGAACTATTGAAAAATACTCTCTGTATACGCTTTTCCAACCAGTTGGGCACCCACCTTATAGCAGGACCACCCAGAGGGGGGAGCAAGTGGGGCAATTTGCCCCAGGCCCTGCAGGGGCCCCCACGAGAATATAGTATTCTATAGTAATGCAACTTTTTTTTATGGAAGGGGCCCCCGAAATTGCTCTGCTCCAGGCCCCCTGAATCCTCTGGACAGCCTTGCCTTATAGTAGGTTCATCTAGGCTATATATCTCTAGTTTTCTTCTGAGAAGGTCATGTGAGACAGTATCAAAAGCCTTACTAAAATCAAGATATATCACATCTGCTGTGTCCACACTATCCACAAGGGTTGTTACCTTGTCAAAGAAGGATATTAGGTTGATGTAATTTTTTCTTCACAAATTCAGATTGACTGCTACTTATCACCTTATTTTTCCTAGGTGCTTGCAAATTGTTTAATTATTTGCTCCTTTATCTTTCCAGGTACCAAAGTTAAGCTGACTGGTCTACAATTCCCTGGGTTGTCCTTATTCCCCTTTTTATAGATAGGTACTATATTTGCCCTTTTCCAGGCCACTGGGATCTCTCCCATCTTCCCTGAGTTCTCAGAGATAATTGCTAATGGCTCAGCAATATCTTCAGCCAATTCCTTAAGTATTCTATGATGTATTTCATCAGGCCCTGCCATCTTGAAGACATTTAACTTGTTCTTTCCTTATTTTAGCCTCAGATCCTACCCCATTTACGCAGATGTTCACTATGTTATCCAATCACTGCTAATTTTTTTGGTGAAAATATAAACAAAAAAAAGGCAGTTAACACTTCAGACATTACTGTGTTTTCTGTTATTGTCTTTCCCTCGTCATTGAGTAATGGGCCTCGCCTGTCCTTGGTCATCTTCTTGCTTCTCATACATTTGTAAAATATTTTCTTGTTACTCTTTATGTCTCTAGCTAGATTAATCTTGGTGGGGGGAGGGCGGGCATTGGCCTTTCTAATTTTGTCCCTTCATGCTTCTGTTGGGTTTTTTTAATATTCATCCTCTGTAATTTCACCAAGTTTCCACTTCCCTATGACTCTTTTTTGAGTTTCAGGTCTTAGAATATCTCCTGGTTACACCAACTGAGTCACTGATTTACACCAACTGAGGATCTGGCTCTCATAGTTTTAGTCCTGTATAAATTCAAGCTAAGGAATAATAAAATGTATTGTACTTGGCAATCAAAACAAATAGTGTCTGTTTAAATTTATCTCCATATATGAAGCTAACTGACTGGACATTCACCATAGGTATGTTTAAATTTCCCTACCTCCACCCTAACATGGACCAGTCCATAGAGGAAGATCCATGTTGTTTGAAGAGAGGATTTAGATGGATTCTGACTACCTTGCTACTCACAAAAATCCAATGAGAGCTGGGAGAGTTCACCAGTAACCTCTGTGGGGAAGATGTTTAAAAGTTGGTGTCTAAACTGTGCCTATAAAATTTGCACATGAACCCGCCGCATGCACAAAAATAAATTTGCATTGGCAAACTGGTGAGCACAAAATAGGCAACCATGTGGAGAAAACGCGTACTGATATGTACAATTACCTATACCACAGGCACAAACGTTCAGAAATGTGAGTATCTATCCCGATGCTCATAATATTAAAATACTTTAAGAAAACAAATGCTTTAAAAGAAAAGCTAGTTGCCAAAAATATGTCAAATCTCCAATCTGTTGAAGTCAGTGGACTACCTGCATAAGTAAGGGCTACTCTCATAAGTAAGAGCTTCAGGCCTGAGCCCAGGAGTTTTGGTTTTCTCAGATGTATTGATCTGTTTTCTTCAATTTGGCCAAAATGCAGAGGGCCAGCACAAGGCAGAGCACTACATAAGCCCTATTTGGAGTGTGTTACACAGCTCAGTCTTCCTTCTACCTCAGACTGTTTTTTCCCAGTTGGCCAGCCAGGCCATCTCAGAGAATGCCTCCTATGATGGCTGCTCTAATGCTTGGCAGTTAGACCCATTTTGCCTTAATAGCTTGTGACTGTATCTACCTGTGGAGGATTGTGTTGAAACCATCTGCTTCCCTCTAATAGGCCAACACACCATCTCAGAAATCTAGTACATAAACCACATTTTTGGGTACAGATCAGTATTCACCATGCATCTCACATTCATCACAGAATTTTGCAGTGGGGTTTGAGCAGTGCATATGCCTTGTGGTGGACCTCTGCAGGAGGTGAATTTCACCCTTAAAGAAATATAAAATTCATCTATTTTAGGCGTGCATAAGAATAATTCCTATCTAGTTTTTCCTGCTTTGCAAGCATTGTCACACTAAGGGCCTGAAAAGGGCAGGGAGAAAATCTGTAATGTTCATTTATTGTGTCAGTTACCCGAAACTGGTATTTATCAACACAGGTTTCTCAGCATGCAAGCAGACACTCCTCCAGCACACAGGTGGAGGAATGAGGAAGCAGAAGGAAGGCATAAAATTAAAAAGGATGGAGAGGGAGGGAAAGGGGCATAGAAATGACATAAGCAAGCAATTCACGTGCAAGTGCATTGGCCACAGGCAAGTCTGACCTCCATGATCACACGGTGAGCATGCCACCCGCATGGCATATAACCCAGCCTGAGATCAAGAGGAATATTTCCAACAGAATAATCTGTCTTGAATATAGTTTTCGTCTCTGTTAGGCAGGTGTGTTTGCACTTTCTATTTTTATTGCCCAAGCATGTTCTGGGCATTGTGGTCAAAGCACTGAAAGGTACATTCTCCCAGGGGGTTAAAGTTGCTATTCTTCCCTTTTAATGAGGTGCACAAAGAGAGCCATACCCCTCTTCACTGTTGCAAACAAAGCTGATTCCTGCATTAGTCTAACAGGTTAATTTTTTCATCATGATAATTATTACAGATGAAAAAATTAGTCCAACATTTTCAGGCTACAGTTTTTTACTGATTTGGGATATCAGTATCTCTTTGTGAAATTCACTGCCTGCTGATTTTATAAAAGGGCCTCTCTTGGTTGTTGAATTAGCAGCCTACAATCAGACGAAAGCTTAGAGATTCAATCAAGTTGTATATCTAGGACTTCTAATACATGTATAGCACCTCTTAAGGGGCTGGATCCTGCAAGTCTTACTCAGGAAAATCTCCCATTAGCTTCAAATGGAGTTTTGACTAAGCAAGTAAGGAAAGATTGAACCCAACCACAATGGGATGGTGAAATGTAGTTATGGCATTTGGGTCACATCCTCAGCTGGTGTAAATTAGCAAGTTGTAAACTAACTTCCATGGTGCTACATCTATTTAAATTAGTTGAGGATCTGTTTGTTATTCTTTGTAAAGTGGTTCTCGGATTCAAAACTAAAATCGAAGTGTTTATGATTTGCCTAGTTGTTTCAAATTTCACAGTAATTCAATAGATGCTCCCACTCCATAATGTGTAAAGACGAGTCTGGGCTGCAAAAATGGATGTGGATCTGAACATCCCCACAATTTGGGGGTGCTTGGAACCCAGAATTTTGGTTCAGACCCCTCTATCGCTAGGATGATCTTTTGGTTTTATTGTTTCATTTTGTCCATAGGTATTTTCAGGAAACAAGCAGTACATTGGGTTCCACACTGAGGGGTATCTTTACAACTAGAAAGGTAAGAAACTCATTTCAAAGAGAGCCTGAGAAATATGTTTACATGAGGCAAGTACAGATATGCACATAGATTCAAGCATCTTCTGCCCCTCTCCAGACATTTCAATTTTACTTGAACTCAGAGAGGAACAAGTCAATGCCTGGTATCTTTTTCGTTCTATAGTCAAGCAACATAATAACTAACTATGAAATTGTAACACCCCCGTAGTTAAACAAAAATACAGTTTGTTTGTTTTCATTTCTGACCTGATGTCTCTTTGCCTGGGATCACATTGTAGGATTTGTCACACCATATCTAAGTGGATGCATTGTAACACTTTTTGGCTGGTCAGACGCAACATGATAAAGTGCAGTGAAACTTGGATTAGGTCAAGATTTTTTTTGGTATCTACCACTGGGGTTGAAAAGTGAGGGCCAACTCCTGAATGGGTATACACTGCTAGAGCTCCATTGACTTCAAGAAAATGACATCAGCTGAGGATCTGGTCACTAGAGTCCAGCCATTTTTTTCATAGAGCAGGGGATCGGCAACCTCTGGCATGCGGCTCGCCAGGGCCAATTTGTTTACCTGCCGCATCGGCAGGTTTGACCGACTGCGGCTCCCACTAGCCACGGTTCGCTGTCCCAGGCCAATGGGGGTGGCAGGAAGCAGCACGGGCAAGGGATGTGCTGGCTGCAGCTTCCCGCCACCCCCATTGGCCTGGGATGGCGAACCGCGGCCAGTGAGAGCCGTGATCGGCCAAACCTGCCGACGCGGCAGGTAAACAAACTGTCCCGGCCCACCAGGGTGCTTACCCTGGCGAGCCACGTGCCAGAAGTTGCCGACCCCAGTAATAGAGAATGGCTACAGGGTTTCAAAAAAATCAGTCAATTCTTGCCATCCGTACTTGGTCCTTACTCAGGCAAAACTCCCAATGCAGAGTTTCACTTCAATAGGAGATTGGCTTCAGGTGGGTCTTATTTCAGTCCTCTCTGATTTGGGAGGGTCTTGCAGAATTAGTCCAAGTTTCAGGATGGGAATTATAGACCTGATCCTGTCCTATTGCAAGCAATTGAAATTTTGCCACTGACCACACTTCGGAGCACTTTGGAGCCCTTAAATACCTAGTGTTTTCATGGATCATTAATGTCAAGTTCCATATTCCTCCTAAAGTGATCAGGTAGCTCTTGTGCCGAGAGGCACTGAGATTTGTCAAATTGCCCTTCATACCTTCACTGACAACTGAATGTATGTCATCGTTAGCGCTAGTTATTTCAAAGCAAATTATTTTAACTGAGAAGACCTTCTATAGGATTATGCCCCCCCATTGTTGTGTTTTTATGCATAACTTCTTATCTATTCTTGATTATACTAGAAGAGAGTTATGAATATTTATGGTTAGAATTTATAATTCACTGCTGTGCCTTTTCTACTGATTAATTCAAGGACACTTCATTTCTTAAGATGTCTGGCTCCTGGAGAAGTCAAACGCTTTCTCACGGACACCTAATTTAAACCCTGAATATTCATCTACCAGCAAAAATCAAATGTAGATTCTCCTTCTCTCAAGAAACCATGGTAGTCCCCTAGTTTTGTCTGCTTTTTGCAAGAAAAATGATCTCTGAATCCTTGTAACAAACAAGCAAAGTAGTGTATGTGTAAGGAGTTTGTCTTTAACTAGAATGCATAATTCAGCAGTCATTGCTAGAGCATCAGATGTTGACAGAGAAAATAACTGATTTTTTTTTCAACTGTTATGGGAATGAAGGAGGTCAGGGGGTGGATTTTTGCCCATGCTTCATCCTGGGCTGAACTGACATTTGCTCTCTTTTCCCTCATTCCCTCCCATAAGCTGGTTACATACAAGTAATAACACAGGAGGGAGCAGGAATCATGGCTTCCTCTGTGACTGTATATAGCAATTAGAAGCCAACAAGACTGTTCCATGGTTCATAAAGAGTAGCATAGCTCTCTATCCATCCCTCCAAGTACACCATGTGCCTATAGGCAGAGCCATCCCTTGGGTAGGGTGAATTGGGGCGACCGCTCCAGGCCCCATGCTTTGGGAAGCCTTGCGGGCTCGTGCAATTGGCCGGCACAGTTGGTCCCAGAAGAGACGGATCCATCACTTCCACCCCAAGCCCCGAACCTCCCTAGGGACTGCCTATAGGCCCAGGAATGAGGCCTGAGGATACTTGAAACTCATGTTGTTATAAGGCCCTGCGTGCATGCTACAATATTGAACATTTTATGTTTAATCACCCTTTTCCTTGCAGTTTTTACATGCCCCTCACTGCAGTTGCTTGGAAGGCAGGCCCTGCAAAGTTCTGACTGCTGGACTGTTTCACATTCACTAAAAATAGGACTGGTAGATTTTTTTAAAAGAAAAACCAAAAATCCTTACTTTAGTAAGTTCTATTTCAAATTTCTCAGAAAGCACTCGGGCTGTGATTTCCAGCATCTCGACCTTCTGCACAGGAAACGCGGTGTCTGGCAGGTACACTGAGCATTGGCATACTCCATTTTCATTCAAAGAGCCGGTTACATTGGCAAATGGCTGTAAGAACAAGTTTGTTTCAGAAAGCAAATAAAAAATTGTCAATATGCTACTAGGAAACAACAGCAAAGGACTGACAACAGTCCCCAAGCAGGAAAAAGTTGAGCGTAATAATTAATACTAATACTGACCCTGAAAGCATTTATTAAGTATTATTATTATTACAACTTTCTTCCAATAAACTCAAAGTATTTTCCTATATTGATTCATTAAGCTTCACCACACCTCTATAGAGGTAGTTAAATTCTATTATAACCATTTTAACACTGGCAAAACTGAGGTACAGGAAAGTTATGTGATTTTTCTAAGATAAGACAGTGAGTCAATGGCAGAGCAGGAAATAATCATAGTAATCTTATAGGGAGTCTTTCCATTGCTTTTAATGGTCTTTGCATCAGGTCCAGTTAGTGCTTTTAGTCCATTAATTTCAGAGCACTTTACAAAGTTTTGTTTGGATTTTATTGATGGAAGAATCCACAGAAATTGATCTATTTTCATGGAAAATTTTGATTTTGACTAAACTCTATTTTCCCCACTGGGAATATGTTTCATTTGATATTTTTCAGCTAGCCCAGGTAAACAGGTTGCATACTCAACCACATGCACATGAGAGCTGGTATGCCTGCTACTGCAGGGTATTGAGTGGAGTAATGGACACTTATCACTGCTCCATCAGTGCACAGAGGCATAAACAAGTTTTTTAATTGCAGTAGTTAGAGTTAAAAAATAATAAAATATTGGCTGTTGAATATCACTTTTATGAGTAGTTTTGTATGATGACTAAATATGTCCACTTCCAATAAAGTGAGATAAACAGGCTTATGTTCCACATTCAGTGTTTCCTTTATTGATTAACGCAATCCCTAAATTTGGTCTCCTAAATCCCTTTTGAAAATGAAATTGAGACACCTAAATTGGTTAGGCATTGCAACACTGAGTGCAGCAATGCTTAAATACTTTTTAAAAATCTGGGCCTAGGTCACTATTAAAAATGGGCCTTGGGCTCCTAAGTCCCTTAGGTGCTTTTGGAATTGCCACCCTCAGACTCCTCACATTACTGGATTTGCATTCTGCTTAGCAGGAATGGTGAAAAAAGGAGCAGAGAGAAAACATCCAATGAACAGATAAATATGGTTATTGTACTTACCTTTCATAAGGTCCCCATCTGTGCTAGCCTGTGGGGAGGGGGCATTATTTTATCCCTGATACAGATTGCAAACTGTCCTTTATCTATGTTTATTTAATAAATTCAATAACTCTTTTAAATGTGGATTTAAACTATCAAAAACCCACCAAACTTCAATGGATGGATTCATCTACTTATTAAAAAAATATTATTTATATTATAGGAATGTCTAGTTACCCCCTCTGAGATTCGGCCTCATTATGCTACAAGATG
This sequence comes from Mauremys mutica, assembly GCF_020497125.1. Taxonomy (NCBI): domain Eukaryota; kingdom Metazoa; phylum Chordata; order Testudines; family Geoemydidae; genus Mauremys; species Mauremys mutica. The sequence goes on from NC_059072.1 coordinate 300,642,244, forward strand.
TACATATACATAGTAAGAGACAGCCCCTGCCTTAAAGAAGTTAAAGTCTAAATATACAAGATAGATAAAGGGTGGGAGGAAGAAATACCAATGAGGAGCTCCATTGAAGGCAATGGGAATTTTGCCATTGACTTCAACCGGAGTCAGCATTTGACCCAGAAAGTTTAAGTAACTTGGCCAAGATCACACATGAAATTTGTGGCAGGGGCAAGAATTCTATCTTTTATGGCACCCATTGCCCTACTATCTGAGCACCTCAGAATCTTTAATGTATTTTGTCTTACAACACCTCTGTTAATAGGGAAGTGCTATTATCCCCATTGTATAGATTGGGAACTGAGGCACAGAGAAGTTAATGACTTGCCCAAGATCACAGAAGAAGTCTGTGGCAGAGCAGCAATCTGAATCCAGCTATCCAAAGCCCCAGGCCAATGCCCCAACCACTGGACCATCCCAAATTCCCTAAGTCCTGGACTAGTGCCTTAACCATAAGACTATCCTTCCTCCAAAAAAATAAATGGTATCAATAGGTTGAGTCATTCAACTCCTGTAAGAACTAAGAATTAAAGGCTGATGATGTTTAGCAGGAATTTAGAGGGGCAGGTTTCAGTAGAACTATTCAGCATGAACAATGGTTGCAGATTAAGACCTTTTCACATTAACGTCACATCAAGTTCATAGCTTCCTCAAACTTAATATAATGTTGACAGAATTGTTTCATTTCTTCCATTGGCATTATTGTATGCTGGGTTCATGATATTGATGAAACCATAAGCAGTATTAATTGTTTATTAATTATTGTTAATGATAACAATTAATAATGATCTTCCTGGATCCCTGACCCCTTTGATCACAGTGCAATGTCAATAGAATTATTAACTTTGGTCATAACATCTTTCCAAGTCCTATATAAAAATATGCTGAAGCTCAGCTCTTTTTGGTTGGTTGGTCTGTCTATTTTTAAAAGCTAAATAGGTTTCATTTAGTATTTAACAGAGAGCAAACTGTCCTAGCCTGCAGCCAGGACTTGACTGCAAAAGTTCTGTTTGTAAAATTAAATCATGTATTACATAAAGGTATCTGAGTCTAAAAGAAATATTATTCAGCCTGATCCAAATATTTGTAGCTTAATAAAGTAAATGAGAGCTGCTGGGTGCTGAGCATTTCTGAAAACCAGGCCATTTTTTTGGGCAACTTTATATGGATTTAGGAGCCTAAATTTATGAAATTAATTTTGAAAATCCTGGACTCAGCAATTTGGCATAGAACACAGAGACCTGTGACAACCAGGATTAGACCTCTAAACCACCTCATTGCCAGTCCTGCACTTAATATACTAGACCACGCATCTCTCTCATCTTAATGATGATGTTTACTATAACTTTCCAAGAACAGTGAACAATGGTATACCTCTGGCATGAACTGAGGTTTGCTGCGTGTGGAATGAGGTTCTGTCAGATATTCCACCAGGGTAGGAAGAGGCGTAGGCTGGAAAGGAAACAGAAACGTCTGTTACAATGCAATACGCTACGTGTCCCATCCCTATTTAAATCATGACCCCCTCTCCCGACAGACAATCAGCATTCCAGATTCCTCACTATTCTGAAACAGTTTGATTTTGTTAAGGGAGCCGCCTCCAGCAGCTCTAACGTTGATTGGGATTTCTGACTGACTGCTGGGACAGTTAATGTTTCTTCTGGTACAACTCTGTTTCATGGAGTCCTTCCTTTGAAAAAAGCTTCCTGTGATCAATGAAAGGCCACAAGTGCTCAAATGCTCTGTCCAAAACAATGTGCATTATTTATGCTAAAGTAATATATACCCTCTCACTGCCATCTTATGGAATAAGGTTTCAGGTCCTACCCCTCCATAACACTGGCAAGATTAGATGTCACTCTTCAATCTTAACATGCATCCCTGGGAGTCTACAGGAATCAAGGCCCTGTGTACTGCACAAAACACTATACCGCAGGGATGCAGCCCACCAATGTACGCAGCTGAGCTCCACCGAATGGGAACCGTGGCAGTCTCCAATGCTTGCAAAACCATTTGATAAACTGTGCATCAAATGATGTGTTTAAACTAGGGGAGTGTGGGGCAGGAAGGAGGCACAAGGAGGCAGCTGCTAGGCAGCCATACAAGAGCAATGTGCCATTCATGCAGGAGCTCTGCGTGGCAGGTGTCATCCCCGGCTGCACAACTTCAAAGCCACGCTGAAGCAAAACTCCATTCTGACAGAGCTCTGGAGCCCCAGTTTTAGCCAGCTTCCCCTGAAGGCCTCCCATTACTTCATCCTCGAACCTGTTCAGCTCCTCATGCTGCTGCATTCCCGTCACCTGCTCCCTCACTCCCTCAGCCAGTCAGACAGTCCCACTCCTAAGGAGCCCCTAAAACAGCCATCTGGACAGCTGAGGAACTGGAAGATGGCAGGAAAAGGGCCACTTGTTTAAATTGATTCAGAGAAAACAGGGGTTTTTTGTGCCAGCTTGTCAAAAAGATAACGTACGCAGCCATTTGTCTGGCCCCCTGATAGTGTTGTACAGGGGGGGCTGATAGTGATTAACAGCAGAGTTACAAGGAGCATCATAAATTTTACAAATGTCTGCACAAATTATGGTTTACCCAAGAGTGAGCATAACGAGGAGAAATTTCCGACATACTAAATTCCCCCGTCCTCAGCTTATCATTATATATTTACACTTCAGCCTTGATTCTTACTGCCAGGAATTGCCACTGTTTAATCATGCTGCAGTGAAAAACATTCCCTCCCCTTAGATGCTGAGTTCACTACCTGAATCCACAGCACTTTCAAGGCCTACTAGACCAAGAGACTTCATTAATAGTATCACCTAGAACTCATATAGTGCATTATATTTTCAAAGTGCTGGGTAAATGAACCTGAGACACTGAGATCTAGATCCAGATCTTCAATACTCCAAAAGGCTGTGGGGTGTTTGCATCTGTGGATTGAGCTCGTCTCAGGTACAAACCATAGTTACTTAATTACAACCTGCATTTTGCATTTAAACTCTATTCCAATTCTCAATGGGAGTTGCATTCACCTAACTGAAGGCAGAATTTTAGCTTTTTAAAATAGTGTAATTTGTTTTCAGATTTATAATTAAATCCCAGCACATTCGTTAAAGGTGATATTTTACACTTGCTACCTGCAGAGAGCCCACAGAACGAGTGGAGATCTGAAAACTTGCCTCAAATAATTTTAAAAGATTTTCCTAGCAACATGAATAGTGAGAGGAAAAAAGAATACATTAGAGCCTGTGAAAATCATAATACACATCTTACCACATCCTGGAGCGTGGTAGTGGCTGCATTCAGTGTAATGGCATTTTGTAGAAAGGCCAGCAGCACAGCCAAGTTTGCATACTTCATCTTCTCAGCAAACAGGTATGATGGAGAAAGGACAACGGGAGCCCTTTTATAGTGTGTTCTGGGAATTCCCCCAGTAGGAGTTTGGTGCTTTGAAAGAGGAACATGTGTAATATTTATTGACACGTCTCATAAAGGTGAGTGAATCACAGCACAGAAAGTGACTGAACAGCTATTATACAAACATAATAACTTTTTTATTGCCTGCTGTCAAAGATTAACTACCGTGCCCTTTTGTTACACAAAGCCCTTCCTCATTCCCAATATCTAATCTTGTTCTATGAGAGCCACAAAGAAATAAGTACATAATGGACAGATCAATTAATTTGATAGGACTGCAATAATTAAAATGCATTCTTGGTTGGGGGTTTTTTTTTGGTGGTGGGGGGGGAGAATAGCTGCTTCCTTTTACTGGACTTTTATCCATATTTTTATTGTAAATCCTTTCAGGAGCACGTAGACAACCTGGGCCACATCATCTTCCTAACCCTGCTTCTAAACTCAGATGGGGTGAAAGCAGCTCAAGATAGGTCATTTCACATACAATGTCAAAGGAGCATCACTCCCTTCCCTCTAAGCCTCTGGATGCCTTTTAACATGAGCATAATGCACATGGGGCTCCACAAATTTGGGCTAAAGACCAACCATTGCATGGGAGAGGGGGCCGAGCTGAAGAACAGCCACAACAGACCTGCAAGATAATGCTAAGACAGTCAGCGTTAACGCCCATCCTACAGCTTTGGTACCATGGCTCCTGATGCAGGGGGGATCAGGGAACAGCACACTGTGGAACAGCCCTTTGCATGGGAGCACGAAGATCTGCATGGTTTGCCAGCAGATTTAAAGACATTCAGGCAATTGATGAGCTGGTCTCCTAGCATTTAGGCACTTCCACTTCCAAGGCTCACTGGAGCCAAGTATAGAGGCAAGCAAGAATGAAAATGGCTATCCAGATATTTCTAAACTGGCATGAAGGGAAGGTGTGAGTTTGGGTGGAAGTTCAGGTCAGTTCCCCTACCTTTAATTAGTGTCTGCAGTTGTATTTTTAAATAATACATACTTATTGTGGAAAATGCAGCTTGGGTTCTGTTTTCTGAGTACTGCTCCTTTAAGTGTAAGAAAATGAGGGAGGGGGAGGATTCTGAGACTTTACGCAGAGGGTACGCAACACCTGAGTGCCGCAGAGCTGTGTTCACAGGCTGAAGGAAGCACCATGACAGCTGTAGGCTCTTTGGGGATTTCCCTTACACAGGATAAATCCCATCTGGCCAGTTCTGTCAAGTTTCTCACCTGTTTGTGCTAGTGTAACAGTGCAAAGGGGCCCCATATCGGAACATAATATTCTACCCCACCTATTTCCTGACTTACAAAACAAGTTAGAAACTTTGTCCTTCCAGATATGAGGTTATTCCAATTCCTCTAAGTAATAACAGCACTTCACATGTACCACATCTTCCTTCTGAAAAATGTAAAGAGCTTTTCAGCAGTGGATTAATATTATTATCATCTCCATTTTACAGAGGGGACAACTAACTCTTAGACCAGGTCTACACTAGAACCTTTTGCAGGTATAATAATGTTGATTAAGGGTGTGATTTTTTACAGCATTTCTATAATAGTAAAAGTCCTAGTGTAGGTGCAGTTATACCAGCATAAAAGTCCTTATTTTGTTTGGGGAACTGGTATAAGCTATACCAGCAAAAGCACATTTTTGCTGGTAGATGCTGAATGTACACTAGAAGGGTTTAGTATAACTAGACCTGTATAGCTATATCAACAAACCTTTTTCTGCTGTAGGATAGTCCCTCGGAGAGGAAGCCAGTGTGATAAAGTCAAGAATAGAATCCAAGTCTCCAAAGTTCCAGCCCCTCTGCTTTATAGGTATGATCCTAGGCCCACTAAAGTTAATGGAAAGACTCCCACTGATATAAATGAGCTTTGGATCTGGCCATATTACCCCTTGACTGCACTTTTCACTAGGGCAGAGGTGTTGTGTAGCTAGCCACAAGACATGCTATATTCTGTGGATGGAACAAATTGTTTCTCATCAATTCTTGAGACATACAGTTCTCAAAATCTGTCAGATTTCTATATTTACCTTCTATTGTTGACTTTGAATAAGCACAGATTTATTTTGTATCAATTCACTCTATTGCAAATTTAGAGCTACACTGTTGGTTTAACTTAGTGCGCAAAACATTATGCAGTCTAAACATCTGACGAGTGACAGCAGTTGGAGGGTTCCATGTCTAGTTGGCAGCCGGTATCAAGTGGAGTGCCCCCAGGGTCAGTGCTGGGGCCGGTTTTATTCAATATCTTCATTAACGATCTGGAGGATGGTGTGGACTGCACCCTTAGCAAGTTTGCAGATGACACTAAACTGGGAGGAGTGGTTGATACGCTGGAGGGTAGGGATAGGATACAGAGGGACCTAGACAAATTAGAGGATTGGGCCAAAAGAAATATGATGAGGTTCAACAAGGACAAGTGCAGAGTCCTGCACTTAGGACGGAAGAATCCCATGCACTGTTACAGACTAGGGACCGAATGGCTGGGCAGCAGTTCTGCAGAAAAGGACCTAGGGGTTACAGTGGACGAAAAGCTGAATATGAGTCAACAGTGTGCCCTTGTTGCCAAGAAGATAATGGCATTTTGGGTTGTATAAGTAGGGGCATTTCCAGCAGATCCAGGGATGTGATCATTCCCCTTTACTCAGCACTGGTGAGGCCTCATTTGGAGTACTGTGTCCAGTTTTGGGCCCCACACTACAAGAAGGATGTGGATAAATTGGAGAGAGTCCAGCGGAGGGCAACAAAAATGATTAGGGGGCTGGAGCACATGACTTATGAGGAGAGGCTGAGGGAACTGGGATTGTTTAGTCTGCAGAAGAGAAGAATGAGGGGGGATTTGATAGCTGCTTTCAACTACCTGAAAGGGGGTTCCAAAGAGGATGGATCTAGACTGTTCTCAGTGGTAGAAGATGACAGAACAAGGAGTAATGGTCTCAAGTTGCAGAGGGGGAGGTTTAGGTTGGACATTAGGAAAAACTTTTTCACTAGTAGGGTGGTGAAGAACTGGAATGGGTTACCTAGGGAGGTAGTGGAATCTCCTTCCTTAGAGGTTTTTAAGGTCAGGCTTGACAAAGCCCTGGCTGGGATGATTTAGTTAGATTTGGTCCTGCTTTGAGCAGGGGGTTGGACTAGATGACCTCCTGAGGTCCCTTCCAACCCTGAGATTCTATGATTCTATGAAACTGGCAGCATGGGAACTGGGAGGACAAGGTAACTGAAATATTTGCTTGGCTGGTTCATTTCTAATCACAAACAGGCCACCCAAAGTGTTTCAAATGTTCTGCTTAATATGCGGGATTCTGTTTTAATTGAGAAAATCATGAGCCCTATTGTCCCATCTGTCTTTGTGGGTGGAAGGAATGAAAACTTGGTGGATCTTTTGCTGAGAAGAGCAGAACAGTGTAGTGTTTCCTCTGTGGCCTTGTAGCTTCTCTTCTCCCAGCCTCCGTGGTAGTCCCTCCACAGGTACATGGATCCATGCTGTTGTCAGAGGTAGGCATAAGGGAGCAGGGCTTGGGGGAGGGTGGGAAAATCATAGTGTCTATGCACCATCCCCCACACCAGCACTAAGGAAAATCCTCACCAAAGTGAATATTGACCTATGGCCTGATCCAAACCCTCATCCAAACACTCTCATCGACTTCAGCAGGACTTGAATCAGGCTCCTAGTGAGTATGAACTTTTGCGTGCACCCTCTTTAGTCTGTGGAATGGCCCCAAGGGAATCTGACATCTAGGGGAGGCAGAAGTTCCCTGCGAATGGGAGGGGACAAAGGGATAGGAGAGGGAGTGAGGAGCGGTGCTGAGACTCATCGGGGGAAGGGAGAGGCAGGCAGCTCCAGGCTGGGAAGGGGTTCCCACCTGCACCTGGGCTCATTCCAGCTCCTCTGGGTCCCTGCTCCCTGGCCCCATGGCGGCCACTCCAGCCACTCTACATCCTGCTCTCACCTCCCTCCCTCTGTCTCTTTCTTCCCCCACAGACATGTAAGTTTACCTGGGGACAGAGCCCCCCACAATATTTCCATTGCAGGGATGCCAGCCCGCCCTCTTCCACCCCCACCACCGGTTCCGCCACTCCTGCTGCCACCAGCAGGTGGAGGAAAACCAGCAGGTGGAGGAAAGCATATATTTATTTGAAGGTGCAAGATGTTTTAAAATGACTCCTAAGCACAGGTGCAAAAGCATTTTTAATCTAGTCACAAGCCAGCGTGCAGGTTAGCCTGACACTAAGGTTAATTGTTTAATATTTACACAGCAGCTCATATATATAACCCTACTTAAATGAAATAAATTACAATAAGCAGCTTTGTTGCCAGCTTTCCTTGGACTAGAAGGCTGTAATACACACTATAGTTACCGAAAAGAAGACCAAGGCCCCTATCAGACAGCCACAAATACAAGTACACAAACTACCAAGCAGCCTCAAGTGTAAAAGTGACAGCCCAGCAGAAGAAGTCTCAAAGTATGAGCTCCAGGAAACAAAATAATTAACAGCAGAGTGACTTAAATGGGACTGAAGCACATGCTTAAAATTAGTACAAGCTTAAGTGCTTTCCTGTAGCTGGCCTGGAGAGATCTGACAAAGTGAAGATGAGAAAGGAGCAGGAAGGGGGTGGAAAACACATTGAGAAGGCTCAACTGAAGGAAAGGTGACCTGTGCCAGTTTTGATTCATTATACTTCATTATTATGAATACGTAAAGATCTTAAACTTTCTGTGTAAGGATAAGTAATGTCCCCGAAGCGTCACCTGGCATCTATAATTTGATCTAACACTGGCTGTAACCAGCTGTGTTGGCATCTAGGTTTCTGGGCAGATAAGCCTTCTGTGGATGTCCTAGTCCAATGTTCTGGCCACCCTATTGGTCTTGTTATGTGCCTGATGAGTAGAGCTAGCTGAAAATTGGAGGGAAAAAATCATGAAAAGGTGTCCCTTTTTTCATCAAAAAAATATGTATTTTGAAATGTTTTGACCAGTTCCACTGATGAGTCACAAAGGCAGTGACAGATCCAACCCATCCACTGCATGTAACATCCTTCTGCCAGAACCTCTTAAGAGCCGTGGGAAGGCATTCATTAAAGTCGCAGTTCCAGACCCATTCCCTATCTAGCCACTTCTGCAAATGGAGTGTTAATGGCGGATCCCTAGAATTTCCCGGCTTAAGGTAAAAGTCGTTGAAACAGATTTTGTCAGTCTCAGGATTCAGAGTCTCATTTTATTTAGCAGGTCTCTTGGACCTTTCTACCCCCTTTGCAGGATGTGGCTTGCATTCTGCATGAGGGTAATGATTTTATCCAGGGGAATTCTCTCAGAGTTATCATGCTCTGTTTTAACCATTAAAGAGACAGTTCCTCAAGGTCTAGTATGGTCATCATTACCACTGCTTTCTACGGTGGTAAGACATGTTCTATAGTTCAGTATTCTTACTCCACTCAAAGTCTACCTAAAAATTAAGGCCTATAAGATCATTTATATCCATGTTGTGTATGATTAATTCCTGTTATGTTTATTAATCTCTTCAGCTCTGTTTGAGAGTGACATTTTTACCCAGGGTCAGTGTTATAAGTTCCTGGACCAGTGCCCTCTTTTCAGAGTATTCATACTGCTTCAATTTGTTGGCATCAAGAGACAATTCCCTTCAACTAGAGACCATAGAGTCATAGAATCATAGACTATCAGGGTTGGAAGAGACCTCAGGAGGTCATTGTGACGATACGGTTCTGGCGGGACCCAACTGAGAGTGCCAAATCAGGACCAATTGCTTAAACAGGGCAGTCACAGCCCTAGGCTGGGGTTTTTCCACCTCTAAGGCAAACCAAACCAGCCAGACAAAAGGGACTTCGGTCTCACCCCACTGGCTAACCACAAGTCACACAAGCAATTTCCTTAGACACTCCAGTCTTCCAGTATCACCACCAGTGCACTCGTCCTGGGGATGAATGGTTATGAAAACCAACACCCCAATAAAAGAAAAAGGTTCTCTCGATCCCAAAGGACCAAGCCCCACACCCAGGTCAATATACACATCAGATCTTACCCACAAATCACGCTGTTGCCAATCCTTTAAAATCTAAAATCTAAAGGTTTATTTACAAAGGGAAAAAGGTAGAGATGAGAGGTAGAATTGGTTAAATGGAATCAATTACATACAGTAATGGCAAAGTTCTTAGTTCAGGCTTGCAGCGGTGATGGAGTAAACTGCAGGTTCAAATCAAGTCTCTGGAGTACATCCCCCGCTGGGATGGGTCCTCAGTCCTTTGTGCAGAGCTTCAGCTTGTAGCAAAGTCCCTCCAGAGGTAAGAAGCAGGGTTGAAGACAAGATGGAGATGATGCATCAGCCTTATATAGGCTTTTCCAGGTGTAAGAACCTCTTTGTTCTTACTGTGGAAAATCACAGCAAAATGGAGTCTGCAGTCACATGGACAAGTCTCTGCATACCTTGCTGAGTAACAAGGGGTGTCTGCCTTCTCTCCATGGGTCAATTGTGTAGCTGATGGTCCTTAATGGGCCATCAAGCAGGCTAAGCAGAGCTAACACCAGCTTGTCTGGGATGCTTCCCCCAGAAGCACAGCACCAACTTGAAATACAGACAGCATAGAGCCAACATTCATAACTTCAACTAAAATGATACAGACATACAGACAGCATAATTATAACCAGCAACCCATAATCTGGTCTTAGACACCTTAGATGACCCCCTTTATCTAAGATTTGGTGCCACTACAGGACCTTGGTTGCAACCCATGTCCTATATGGTCCCCATTTATATCAATAACGTCACAGTCATCTAGTCCAATCCCCTGCTCAAAGCAGGAACAACACTAACTAAATCATCCCAGCCAGGGCTTTGTTAAGCGGGCCTTAAAAACCTCTAAGGATAGAGATTCCACCACCTGCCTAGGTAACCCATTTCAGTGCTTCACCACCCTACTAGTGAAACAGTGTTTGCTAATATCCAACCTAGACCTCCCACACTGCAACTTGAGACCATTGCTTCTTGTTCTGTCATCTACCACCACTGAAAACAGCCTACCTCCATCCTCTTTGGAACCCCCCTTCAGGTAGTTGAAGGCTGCTCTCAAATCCCCCTTCACTCTTCTCTTCTGCAGACTAAATAACCCCAGTTCCTTCAGCCTCTCCTCATATGTCATGTGCCCCAGCCCCCTAATCATTTTCATTGCTCTCCGCTGAACTCTCTCCAATTTTTTCACATCCCTTCTGTAGTGGGGGGACCAAAATTGGACACAATACTCCAGGTGTGGCCTCACCAGTGTCGAATACAGAAGAATAATCAATTCCCTCGATCTGCTGGCAATGCTCCTACTAATACAGCCCAATATCATAGAATCATAGAATCATAGAATCTCAGGGTTGGAAGGGACCTCAGGAGGTCATCTAGTCCAACCCCCTGCTCAAAGCAGGACCAAACCCAACTAAATCATCCCAGCCAGGGCTTTGTCAAGCCTGACCTTAAAAACCTCTAAGGAAGGAGATTCCACTACCTCCCTAGGTAACCCATTCCAGTTCTTCACCACCCTACTAGTGAAAAAGTTTTTCCTAATGTCCAACCTAAACCTCCCCCTCTGCAACTTGAGACCATTACTCCTTGTTCTGTCATCTTCTACCACTGAGAACAGTCTAGATCCATCCTCTTTGGAACCCCCTTTCAGGTAGTTGAAAGCAGCTATCAAATCCCCCCTCATTCTTCTCTTCTGCAGACTAAACAATCCCAGTTCCCTCAGCCTCTCCTCATAAGTCATGTGCTCCAGCCCCCTAATCATTTTTGTTGCCCTCCGCTGGACTCTCTCCAATTTATCCACATCCTTCTTGTAGTGTGGGGCCCAAAACTGGACACAGTACTCCAAATGAGGCCTCACCAGTGCTGAGTAGAGGGGGGTGATCACATCCCTTGATCTGCTGGAAATGCCCCTACTTATACAACCCAAAATGCCATTATCTTCTTGGCAACAAGGGCACACTGTTGACTCATATTCAGCTTTTCGTCCACCGTAACCCCTAGGTCCTTTTCTGCAGAACTGCTACCCAGCCATTCGGTCCCTAGTCTGTAGCAGTGCATGGGATTCTTCCGTCCTAAGTGCAGGACTCTGCACTTGTCCTTGTTGAACCTCATCATATTTCTTTTGGCCCAATCCTCTAATTTGTCTAGGTCCCTCTGTATCCTATCCCTACCCTCCAGCGTATCAACCACTCCTCCCAGTTTAGTGTCATCTGCAAACTTGCTAAGGGTGCAGTCCACACCATCCTCCAGATCGTTAATGAAGATATTGAACAAAACCGGCCCCAGCACCGACCCTTGGGGCACTCCACTTGATACCGGCTGCCATCTAGACATGGAACCATTGATCACTACCCGTTGAGCCCGACCATCTAGCCAGTTTTCTATCCACCTTACCGTCCATTCATCCAGCCCAGACTTCTTTAACTTGCTGGCAAGAATACTGTGGGAGACTGTATCAAAAGCTTTGCTAAAATCCAGAAATATGCCGTTGGCCTTTTTGGCAATGAGGGCACACTGCTAACTCATATCCAGCTTCTCGTCCACTGTAAGCCCCAGGTCCTTTTCTGCAGAACTGCTGTTTAGCCAGTCAGTCCTCAGCCTATAGCAGTGCATGGGATTCTTCCTTCCTAAGTGCAGGACTCTGCACTTGTCCTTGTTGAACCTCATCAGATTTCTTTTGGCCCAATCCTCCAATTTGTCTAGGTCACTCTGGACCTTATCTCTACCCTCCAGTATATCTAACTCTCCCCCCAGCTTAGTGTCATCTGCGAACTTGTTGAGGGTGCAATTCATTCCATCATCCCGATCATTAATAAAGATGTTGAACAAAACCAGCCCCAAGACTGACCCTGAGGCATTCTGCTTGATACCAGCTGCCAATTAGACATTGAGCCATTGATTATTACCTGTTGAGCCCAACAATCTAGCCAGCTTTCTATCCACCTTATAATCCACCTCCTGGACTTCTTTTGAGTTTATATATTACTCAGCCTCTGGAGATTCTGACATTTCAATTAATTTCATAGGACTTGGTTTTCGGATTCTAGATTCTCGGTAGCATTTCCCAGATTTTTCATTATAATTTATGGTCTGTGAATAAGTCAATGGCCATGCTAACTATTTTCTCAGAGCTAATTTCTTTCTCAGTTTTTTCTGGCAAAACCAGAGACCTTTCTGTACCTTACCAGTATTGTGGCTCTACCTCTAAAATCTGTCTTTAGAAGATCTTTCAGGTGCCAAATCAGAGAGGACAATAAAGTTATAAAACACACATTAGTTAAGTAGTTTTAATTAAGCAGTTACCTATGCCACCTTTCTCACGGTTCTTGTGCCTCTGTTCCTTAGCTAAAGTACAGACTGGAGGAGGATTGTAAATGTATAAGTTTCATTAGCAAAAATAATTGGAGAGAATTACAGAAAACAAAATAAAGAAGGTTATTTGGTAGGGTCCTTTTACAAAATTAAAAAGAATGAATTTGACAAGAAAAGTTAAAATTTGTCCAATAGGCAATAGACCAAATCAATTACTCCAAGTCTGACAGTCTTGTTACATAAAGAAACTATCCTATCCTATATAAATCTGGGGTGGCAATTTTTGTCCCAACCCAAGAATTAGGGATTCCCTTAGATTCCCAGCCCTTATTGATTTACCAATTAAGTTTATATGCCAATTATATTATGGGAACATCCATAACAGTTCAACCAGTGTAATGCTAAAGTTAAAGCTTAGGAATTTAATCAGTTACTTAATTACTAAAAATGTCAATTCTGTTCAAAAATCATCCTTCCAAAGGTAATACTCATAGCTAAGACCTTCACTCTCTCACGCACAATATTACTGTGCATTAAACCCCCAAATATAGTATACAAGCAATGATTTAAACAATGGTAAGAGGTGGAATTTTTGAAAATACTGACGAGAGTTAGATGCCAAACTCCCAGTGACTTAGGTACTTTTGAAAATCCAACCAAAGTGTCTAGCTTAAAGATCAGTTCAAGCTCCACCGTCTCTAAGATGAATGCTGCCACTTTTTTGTGACCACAAAATATGTCATTCTTAGGCTGTTTGCTTTAAACTAGGGCTGTTGATTAATCGCAGTTAACTCACACGATTAACTCAAAAAAATTAATCATTTTTAATTGCACTGTTAAACAATAGTATCAGAGGGGTAGCTGTGTTAGTCTGGATCTGTAAAAGCAGTAAAGAGTCCTGTGGCACCTTATAGACTAACAGACATTTTGGAGCATGAGCTTTCGTGGGTGAATACCCACTTCGTCGGATGCATGTAGTGGAAATTTCCAGGGGCAGGTATATATATGCAAGCAAGAAGCAGGCTAGAGATAACGAGGTTAGTTCAGTCAGGGAGGATGAGGCCCTCTTCTAGCAGCTGAGGTGTGAAAACCAAGGGAGGAGAAACTGGTTTTGTAGTTGGCAAGCAACAGGACTCTTTGCTGTTAAACAATAGAATACCAATTGAAATGTATTAAATATTTTTGGATGTTTTTCTACATTTTCAAATATATTAATTTCAATTATAACATAGAATACAAATATCAGAGGGGTAGCCATGTTAGTCTGGATCTGTAAAAGCAGCAAAGAGTCCTGTGGCACCTTATAGACTAACAGACGTATCAGAGTATGAGCTTTCATGGGTGAATACCCACTGCATCCGACGAAGTGGGTATTCACTCACGAAAGCTCATACTCTGATACGTCTGTTAGTCTATAAGGTGCCATAGAATACAAAGTGTACAGTGCTCACTTTATATTATTATTTTTATTACAAATATTTGCACTGTAAAAATGATAAAGAAATAGTATTTTTCAAATCACCTCATACAAGTACTGTACTACAACCTCTTTATCTTGCAAGTGCAATTTACAAATGTAGATTTTTTTTGTTACATAACTGCACTCAAAAAACAAAACAATGTAAAACTTTAGAACCTACAAGTCCACACAGTCCTACTTCTTGTTCAGCTAATCAAGACAAACAAGTTCGTTTACATTTACGGGACATAATGCTACCTACTTCTTATTTACAATGTCACCTGAAAGTGAGAACAGGTATTTGCATGGCACTTAGAATCATAGAATATCAGGGTTGGAAGGGACCTCAGGAGGTCATCTAGTACAACCCCCTGCTCAAAACAGGACCAATCCCCAACTAAATCATCCCAGCCAGGGTTTTGTCAAGCCTGACCTTAAAAAACTCTAAGGAAGGAGATTCCACCACCTCCCTACGTAACCCATTCCAGTGCTTCACCACCCTCCTAGTGAAAAAGGTTTTCCTAATATCCAACCTAAACCTCCCCCACTGCAACTTGAGACCCATTACTCCTTGTTCTGTCATCTGCTACCACTGAGAACAGTCTAGATCTATCTTCTTTGTAACCCCCTTTCAGGTAGTTGAAAGAAGCTATCAAATCCCCCCTCATTCTTCTCTTCCACTGACTAAATAATCCCAGTTCCCTCACCCTCTCCTCATAAGTCATGTGTCCCAGCCTCCTAATCATTTTTGTTGCCCTCTGCTGGACTCTTTCCAATTTTTCCATATCCTTCTTGTAGTGAGGGGCCCAAAACCGGACACAGTACTGCAGATGAGGCCTCACCAATGCCAAATAGAAGGGAATGATCATGTCCCTTGATCTGCTGGCAATGCTCCTACTTATATAGCCCAAAATGCTGTTAGCCTTCTTGGCAACAAGGGCACACTGTGGACTCATATCCAGCTTCTCGTCCACTGTATCCCCTAGGTCCTTTTCTGCAGACCTGCTGCCTAGCCACTCGGTCTCTAGTCTGTAGCAGTGCATGGGATTCTTCCATCCTAAGTGCAGGACTCTGCACTTGTCCTTGTTGAACTTCATCAGATTTCTTTTGGCCCAATCCTCCAATTTATCTAAGTCCCTCTGTATCCTATCCCTACCCTCCAGCATATCTACCACTCCTCCCAGTTTAGTGTCATCTGCAAACTTGATGAAGATGCAGTCTACGCCATCCTCCAGATCATTAATAAAGATATTGAACAAAACCGGCCCCAGGACCGACCCTTGGGACACTCCGCTTGATATCGGCTGCCAACTAGACATGGAGCCATTGATCACTATCCGTTGAGTCCGATGATCTAGCCAGCTTTCTATCCACCTTATAGTACATTCATCCAGCCCATACTTCTTTAACCCTGCTTTAGCACCAATCTTCCACTTCTTGTAAGCTCCTTTTTTGTGTTTAAGCTCACCGAAGATTTTTCTGTTAAACCAAGCTGGTCTCCTGCCATATTTTGCATATCATCTTCAATGATCTAAAACTCAAAAAAGAGTCCTGCAAAAAGTGGAAACTTGGTCAAATTACAAAGGATGAATATAAACAAATAACACAAGTATGTAGGGACAAAATTAGAAAATCCAAGGCACAAAATGAGATCAAACTAGCTAGGGACATAAAAGGTAACAAGAAAACATTTTAAAAATACATTAGAAGCAAGAGGAAGACCAAGGACAGAATAGGGGGGAAAGACAATAACAGAAAATGTGGAAATGCCAGAGGTGCTTAAAGACTTCTTTGTTTCGGTTTTCACCAAGAAGGTTGATGACGATTGGACTTCTAACATAGTGAATGCCAGTGAAAATGAGGTAGGTTCAGAGTCTAAAATAGAGAAAAAACAAGTCTTCAAATTACCAGAGCCTGATTAAATGCATCCTAGAATACTCAAGAAGGTGACTGAGGAGATATCTGAGCAATTAGCAATTATCTTTGAAAAATCATGGAAGACGGGAGACATTCCAGAAGACTGGAAAGGGGCAAATATAGTGACCAATGGGTCCAACAGTGACCAATGCCAGGTGCCCCAGAAGGAATGAACAGAACAGGTAATCATCAAGTTATTCATCCCCTGTCCCTCATTCCCAGCTTCTGGCAAACAGAGGCTAGGGACACCATTCCTGCCCATCCTGCCTAATAGCCATTGATGGACCTATCCTCCAGGAATTTATCTAGTTCTTTTTTTTAACCCTGTTATGGTCTTGGCCTTCCCAACATCCTCTGGCATGGAGTTCTACAGGTTGACAGTGAGTTGTGTGAAGAAATACTTCCTTTTATTTGTTTTAAACTTGCTGCCTATTAATTTCATTTGGTGACCCCTAGTTCTTGTGTTATGAGAAGTAGTAAACAATACTTCCTTATCTACTTTCTCTACACTAGTCATGATTTTATAGACTTCAATCATATCTCTCCTTAGCCATCTCTTTTCCAAGCTGAAAAGTCCCAGTCTTATTAATCTCTCCTCATACAGAAGCCATTCCATACCTCTAATCATTTTTGTTGCCCTTTTCTGAACCTTTTCCAATTCCAATATATCTTTTTTGAGATGAGGAGGTTGTGGAATCTCCATCATGGGGCTTTTTAAGAGCATGTTGGACAAACACCTGTCAGGAATGGTCGAGATAATACTTAGTCCTGCCTTGAGTGCAGGGGACTGGACTAGATGACCTCTCAAGTTCCCTTCCAGTCCTATGATCCTATGACATCCATGGATATTGCAAAGATTCTGTCTGTCGGTTGCCCTGGGAAACTCCTCGTGGGGTCTCCAATTCGCTATGCGGGCTTTTCCCACATGCCTGGGGTTCTCATGGCTTTCAGGGTTTTCATGTCTTCCAGGCTTCCTGCAGCAGAGCTGAGAACCTAGCCCCAGCTAGATCTGGGGCTCCCAGGGCTTTCAGGAAGCCCTGTAATGGTTGATGTAACCAGGATTCTCATGGTTTCTAGACTTCCTACTCTGCAGCAGGGAGCCTGATAGGGCTGGGAGCCTAGAAGCCTCAGGGCCCCAGCTCCAGTGCTGACTTGGTCCCTGCTGCAGCAGGGCAAGGACCCTAGCCAGCCTTGAGAGTCCCAGCTCCAGCCAGGAGTGGCAATCCTAAGAGCTCCTAGAGACTGGGCTCCAGCCAAGGCTCCACTGGCTGCCGGACTGGCTGCTGTTGGGTTGCCCACCCTGGAACATGGGGTCCAAGTTTAGTCAGAAAACTTCCCAAGCTCTAGCCCAAGGATATATAGCAGGCTAATGGCAGAATGAAGAGCAGACAGATCTTAAATTCAGCTAGAGCCCTCCAGAGAAAAGCTCCTGTAAATATTTTCAAACCCCCGGGGCAGAAGCCCTGAACCCCAGCAAGTCCCACGAGGCAGAAGCCCCTGAACCTTGGTGCACCCTGCAAGGCAGAAGTCCCAACCCCTGAGGCTCCAAGAAATAGTGTGTGAGAATTTAAGCCCTGAGAATGTAGGTCCCATAATTTCTAAGCCTCAGCTCTACCTGCTAGACAATGTCAAATGACGTATGTAATCTATTTGATCTGAGATTTCCAAATTGTTTGTGAAGTGTTCACAGTCCAGCTGCAGCTCAGGTTTATGACTTGACTTTTTTTAAAATAAATACCCCAAACCAGGATGTAATATTTAATTGTGCTAACCTGACAGAATAGTTCAGTGTGAGAGTACATTGCATTGTACTTAACATTTTGCAAGCCTAATGTAAAAGAGGCTCTGCTGTTTTGCCTGCAGAAGAGATAAGCCCCAGAAACATAAATTCAACCATCCAATGTGTTTTGTCCAGTACACTGTATATTGTGGATTTAACAACGCTTGTCTAAAGCTTGTGAAATACGTCCCCCAAAAATATGTATTTTTGACCCAAAGCCAGAAAAACAGCGAGAAAACATTATTCCTAAGTCATATTGACTAAAAACCATATAAGGGTTTTGGCAAAGACATTTCCCTATCCAATATGATTGTAAAATGGTTTCTTTAGAAGCTAATCAGGTCAGCTTCTTTTATTACAGAATCTGCGTATAACAAGGATCCATGTATTGCAAAATAAGAAATTTCCAGGAGGCAGGATATCCTCAGTAAGACATTAGTCAAGAATTCACACCAGAGTTACTACACTATTTCATAACATGTATTACAGAAGGCACATTGTTCTGCTAGGTTATCTGCTTACTTAGTTATTTATTTACTCTCTGAGTACTCTAGTCCACAGAGAGAGAGCCTAGAGGGCTGGGCCTGGTGCAAGGCCTGAGGCCTGAACCAAAGTCAGCAAAAGCCATGCTATGAGCAAAAGTCAGGCCCTGTCATAAAGCAAAAGCTTGCTTACAAGTTAACTGTCTGGTACATGAACTTAGCAAAGGCATGGCTGGAATCGCTAAAACACAGCACTTCTGAGAAGTACTAGCTACTAGGTATTCATATAAACCAGGGGTCGGCAACCTCTGGCACACAGCTTGCCAGGGTAAGCACCCACGCGGGCCGGGCCAGTTTGTTTACCTTCCGTGTCAGCAGGTTCGGCCGATCGCGGCTCCCACTGGCTGCGGTTCGCCGTCCCAGGCCAATGGGGGCTGCGGGAAGCGGTACGGGTGAGGGATGTGCTGGTTGCAGCTTCCCGCTACCCCCATAGGCCTGGGATGGTGAACCATGGCCAGTAGGAGCCGCGATCGGCTGCACCTGCCAATGCAGCAGGTAAACAAACTGGCTCGGCCCTCTGGGTTGCTTACCCTGGAGAGCCATGTGCCAGAGGTTGCCAACCACTGATGTAAACAAATGCCAGAAGCACAGGTGCCAACTTGCCAGTGTGCTGGGAGTACTCGACTCCCAGCTCTACCTCAGGCCCCACCCCCACTCCACCCCTTCCCCCAAGGCCACACATACCCCGCCCCTTTCCGACCCCTCCCCCAAGTGTACTACATCCTTGCTCCTCCCCCAGAGCCTCCTGCAGACCGTGAAACAGCTGATCATGGCAGGCAGGAGGGGTGGGGAGGGAGGGGGAGGTGCTGATCGGTGGGGCCCACCGGTGGGTGGGAGATGCTGGCGGGAGGGGAAGAGCTGATAGGGGGCTGCCGGTGGGTGTGCAGCACCCACCATTTTTTCCCAGTGGGTACTCCAGCCCCCGAGCATCCACAGAATTGCACCTATGGCCAGAAGACCAGTACAGTTACACCCCAACATAGAGTTCTGGCATAAACACAGTCCTGGGAGATGGTACAGTAACACACCGACCCCAAGTAAGACAAGGATAGGAGGTCAGGATGATGGATGGAGATATTTGTTCAAACCATCAGGTAGAAGGTGTAGGGATAGTAACTAAACATGTCAGGAGTGTTATACGTAACTTGTTTGTATCAATGGATAAAAGAGAAATCATAGGAGGGTCACCTTCATCCAGCTTAGGGGACAGCAGAAAGTCCCTCTGCTGACTGAGCTGAGTCCATTGTCACAGGCATGCATATAAGTGTACCTGTAACCACAGAGCCAGAGAATGCTTCGTCAGCAATAAACCTAGACAAGTGCCTTCGCCACTGAGTCTGTGGTCTTTCTGGGTAGTACTCGAGGTCTGCTGAACCAGCTTTGTGCTCAGAGCCGGGACGGAAAGAAAACACACACACATACACGCCAACTGACGCCAAATACCTTTTCCTTTGTGTAAGCTCAAAGGTTATCTCTTTCACCAAGAGAAGTTGGTCCAATAAAACATATTACCCCACCCACCTTGTCTCGACTTAGTTACTTCTTTTTCCCCCCACCAAGTGATTTAAATGCTTGTGAAATACACTGCAGTGTCAATTACCATGAAGCCAGTCTTTTGAAAAAGAAAAATTCAGAGGAAAAATAAAGTTAAGCAAATGCTTTCGCTCAGTCCCTTTGTCGCCATAACGTTGCCAGGCCCAGGATGAGAGAAAGCAGAAATGTTAATGGCTGTAGAGGGGCAGTTACCCCACTCCTAGGGGGAAAAGTTAAAGGCAGCTGGGGTGGGCTGCTTGGGGAGGCAACCACAGTTGTGGCCACACTCAGTCAGGACACAGCTGGCCCTGATATAAGGGCTAAGAGAGGAGCTGGGTCAGTCTCACTCCAGCTTTGGAGTGGGAAGGACCTGGCTGCCTGGGAGCACAGGGGACCTTGGGTGGAGCAGTGCTGGGGAAGGCCAAGAGGAGCTGGGGAGCTCCAGCCTGGCGACTCCCCAGGCTGAGGCCTTGTATAAGGCCTAAGGAGGTACTGGGGCAGAAGAGGTGTAGCCTGGGGATAGGCAGAGGCAGCTGGTCCAATCCCTTTGCCAGTGATGAGTGGATTACAGACTGCAGTCTGCCCCAGAGAAAGGGGGCTAGATGATGACTGGCAGTAGCCACTGAGGCAAGGCAGGCATAGAGGGTTGGGGGTTCCCCTGGGGGGGGGGAGACCCAGAGAGTGGGGACTGCCATGGGGCAGGATGTTGTAATTGCAGGAGTCCTGATCCAAATGAGGGTTGTGGCGGGGGCGGAGGTTGCAAGGTTATTGTAGGAGGGTCATGGTATTTCCACCCCTACTTCTATACTGCTGCTGGTGGTGGCACTGCCTTCAGAGCTGGGCAGCTGGAGAGCAATGGATGCGGGCCACAGCCCAGGTCTGAAGGCAGCGCCACCGCCAGTAGCAGCGCAGAAGTAAAGATGGTTTGGTATGTGTGACGTTGCACTCTGTATCATTTTATGAAAGTATGCTGATGAGTGTGAACATAATGTAACTAAAATATGCTTCATGCCAAAGGTCTCTTGTAAGGTATCATTACAAAGTGTGACAGACCCAGGCCAGTGGGGTATAGGAGTCTGGTCAAGGGCAAATATACTGGTCACTGGATGAGTCGTTTTCTGTTCCCTGAGTGACCAGAGCAGGGGCTGCACTAGAGTAATCAGGAACCTGCTAGAACCAATTAAGGCAGACAGGCTGATTAGAACACATGCAGCCAATCAAGGCAGGCTAATCAGGGCACCTGGGTTTAAAAAGGAGCTCACTTCAGTTTGTGGTGTGTGTGTGAGGAGCTGGGAGCAAGAGGCACAAGGAGCTGAGTGGGAGTGGGAGTGGGTGTGCTGCTGGAGGACTAAGGAGTACAAGCGTTATCAGACACCAGGAGGACGGTCCTGTGGTGAGGATAAAGAAGGTATTTGAAGGAGGCCATGGGGAAGTAGCCCAGGGAGTTGTAGCTGTCATGCAGCTGTTACAGGAGGCACTACAGACAGCTGCAATCCACAGGGCCCTGGGCTGGAACCCGGAGTAGAGGGTGGGCCCGGGTTCACCCCAAACCTCCCAACTCCCGATCAGACACAGGAGGAGTTGATCCAGACTACGAGTTCCACCAGAGAGGAAGATCACTAAGGTGTGCAAATCTGCCAATAAGCGCAGGACCCACCAAGGTAGAGGAGGAACTTTGTCACAAAAGCTCATAATCTATTGAGTGTGGTCATCCTATTTGTATAAATGTATCACTCTTGTATCTGAAACTAGAAATATGAAATATAACTCTGAGGTCCTATTGTAGTTATGAAAAGTGGGGGCCATTAATGGTGGTTTGGAATCTTGATGGCTCCCATTAACCAGGACAATTGTCTGTAGATGGCTCTGTTTACTTGTAAGTCTTCCTGTATACATGTGTGCTGGCAAGTGGGTAATGAAGTCTTACAGTGACATGTGATCATGTCACCTGAATTGGAATCCGTCTTTAACCTGGTGCTTTTCCATTGAGAAGGAGGGGTGGGATCCCAGAGAGGGACAAAGGATTCCCACCTTATGCAAAATATATATAAGTGGGTGGAACAGAACAAAAGAAGCAGCTATCATGAGAAATCCCCTGGCTACCACCTGAGCTGGAACAAGGGCTGTACCAGGGAAAAGGATTGTGCCCAGACTAGGAAGGTGTCCAGTCTGTGAAAGAAACGTATTGAAACATCTCTGAGGGTGAGTTTCTGTATTCAGTTTTATTACTGTATTAGGCTTAGATTTGCATGTTTTATTTTAATTTATTTGGTAATTCAGTTTGTTCTGTCTGTTACTACTTGGAACCACTTAAATCCTATTTTCTCTAGTTAATAAAATCACTTTTTGCTTGTTAATTAACCCAGAGTATGTATTAATACCTGGGGAGGGGCAAACAGCTGTGCATATCTCTCTATCAGTTTTATAGAGGGTGAACAATTTATGAGTCTACCCTGCATAAGTTTTATCCAGGATAAAATACGTTTATTTGGGGTTTGGACCCCACTGGGAGTTGGGCATCTGAGTGTTTAAAGACAGGAACACTTCTTAAGTTGCTTTCAGTTAAGTCTGCAGCTTTGGGGCACGTGATTCAGACCCTGGGTCTGTGTTGGAGCAGACAGGCATGTCTGGCTCAGCAAGACAGGGTGCTGGAGTCCCAAGCTGACAGGGAAAGCAGGGGCAGAAGTAACCTTGGCACATCAGTTGACAGTTCCCAGGGAAGGTTCTGTGATCCAACCTGTCACAGTATGGTATTACCATCCTTACTTCTGAGCTGTTGCCTTCAGAGCTGGGTCATTGGCCAGTAGCCACCACTCTCTGGCCCCCCAGCTCTGAAGGCTGGAAGTAAGGGTAGCATGGTATTGTATTGCCACCATTACTTCTATGCTGCTGCTGGTGGGGTGCTGCCTTTAGAGCTGGATGCCCAGCCAGCAGCTACCACTTTCTGGAGACCCATCTCTGAAGGCTGCACAGAAGTAAGAGTGGCAATACTGTGAAACCCCTCCCCACAATAACCTTGAGACCCCTTTTGGGGTTGGGACCCCCAGTTTGAGAAACACTGGTTTCCCTTGTGAAATCTGTGTAGCATAGGGTAAAGGTAGAAAAAGACCAGATTTCGTGGGGGAGACCTGATTTCATGGTCCGTGATGCATTCTTCATGGCTCTGAATTGGTAGGGCTCTAATTATCGGGAAAGAAGCAGCTGTAAAAGATGGATGCATAGAAAATATAAGAGGAAAGAGAGGGGTTGATACACATGCATCAGGCAGAGCAAAGACAAGTGATTCAAGCAGCTAGGAAAATAACGCTATCTGTTAAAATTAAGCAAACTGGAGAGCACTTGATCCATCCATTGGAATCAGCCTTGGTCTGTTAACCGTGCCAAAGCCAAAAGAAAACAGATAACCCACAGAGAGATGAAGACAGTAGGCAGGAGGGCTATATGAAGATCAGGAAAGACAGCATGGAAGATAACTGGTACACTTTGTTAGGAGGCATTAAAATGCATGAAGAGCATTAATAGAGGAACTGTAAGTGCATGCATGGAACAATGACAATATTGTCACAGGCTATAATGAAACATGCTAGGAGTGTGCAAATTAATTCCAACTGAGAGGACACTTAAGAAAAAGAAATAACTAGCTAGTTAAAAGAAGCAGGAGTGAAAGCAGGGAGCGAAATACCTTTGTACAGCATGACAACGAAAGGCAGAAGACAAATCTGAACATGAGAATAAAAAGGACTCTCCATTGCTAGAAAACAGATAAATGTGTAATAGGAATATGCTACATGTGCGACTAGGCAAGTGGATAAGGAGGTGAGAAACAAAAATGAAAATGCCTTTAAAGAAGGAAGAATAAACTGCTCATCAATAACTTGGGACATAGCAAAGGCAGATGGCATACTAAGGTACATAGTAAGGTACATAATGGATATGGTGTGCAAACCATCTTGGGAAAGGAACCAGGATGGAGTTAACAAAGCATTAGAGGTACTGCATTATAGAGATAAGTCTACTCACAAGGATAATAGTCAGGGAACAATTAGGAAACAGTGAGCATAAGCTAATAGCATAAGCATAAGCTAATAGCCATCATCTACATATATTAGCCATAGTTTGTTTAGCAGTGTGGAATAGTGGTGAGTTCAGGCTGTCAGGATTCCTAGTTTCATTTTCTGTCCCTTTCACTGACTCACTATGTGGCTTTGGATAACATGGTTAGCCTCTCTCTGCCTCCTTTTCCACATTTGTAAAATGGGGACATGACTTATCTCACCAGGGAGTTGCAATACAAACAATTTAAAGTGTAAGATAATAATAATGGTGGTGATGATAATGATGATGCCTGAGAAAGACCTGTCACCCCTACAGGTGTGCCTATGGCTTGTGAATATAAATACCCACCTTTATCACACTGAAGGCTCCAGGCTGCTTATATCATTTCATATACTCCAGGAAAACTGCTGCCTTTATCATCTTACTGTCCCTTGTGGAGTGGTATGAGTTTCACCCTAATGGTGCCATACAACCTCAGTTCCATGGTTCTCAGTATTTCCACTTGTTTTGAGAACCATCCGCAAGGCTATCTTGATGATCCAGAAGCAGAATCCAGAGAAGCAGTTGTAGCAGCAGCAGCGTAAGTTCTGACCTTCTGACTAGAAAAGGGCTATTCTCCAGCATGCATTGGGTAGGCAAGCTAAAGTACAATGAGTTCATTGGCATAAGAAGCATTAGTGACCTCTTGCCAGTGGTATTCTCTTCCCAAGCTATGCATTCCCTCTTCTTGAAGTTAGCATGAAGGGAAATAGGTCATCTTACAGATCGTCTTCAACAAGCTACCACAAGAAAGAGGAAAGTGAAACAGCTAAGCTGGGCAAGGGATGTGACATGCATAGAACTAAACCCACTACTCTATACTTCAGAAATGAATATACCAAACAGGATATTTCACAACATCCCTACATGCCACAAAGATGAAAGGATCAGATTGTGAATCCCTTTCTCCCATTTTTCTACAGCAAGGTTAAAACTCATCTGTGCAAGAAACAGAGCGTTCTTAGAGGCAGTCGGAGAATGTAAAACAAACTCTCACAGGAACCATCCTTCTACCTTTTACTCCAAATGCAGAGTGCATTCCTTCAGCCTTTCCAGTATAAACATATAGTACAGTGTACATATAACGTACTAAATCATTTAGTTAAAGGATGACATTTTAAACCCCTCCCCACAATTTCCCTCTGGAAAGTGGAGGGAAAAAGAATGAACCACATGTGACAGACATTAATCACATCACTAAATGCACTGCCAGAAAGCATTCTGATACTACAGTGAGGAGGGCTAAGAACCAGAATAGACTAGAATAAGTGAACAGCTACTCACATGAGTAGTCTCACTGACTTCATCCTCAGTTTCAGTCATTGCTGAAGAGGTCATAGAGATTGATGAAAAGAAAGCTCCCTGCCCCCTTTCCTCCACCACCACCACCACTCCCCGCCCCCCCACCCTCCCCCCACACACACACTGTTTAAGCTAAATGAAGAAATCCCCCACCCTTTTAATATATGTATTCAGCTACAAAGTACATTATTGTTGTTTGTGCAGGATTTTGGTTTACCTGTAGACCATGGAATATACGTGCTTCCAGTCAAATAATGAGCATGATGATCCATTCTGACTAGTAATATGTTTTGCATAATGGCACCTGCAGGTGACACTGAACTAGCTATTCTACTGGAATTATGCATACAACAGGGAGACATATAATCAAGGTGGAATGGGGGCATGGTCAGTGGGACTGAATTTTTTTTTTGATTTATCTGAGTTGTTACTGGAGCACCAGTCGGGTTCCTGAGAATCTTGGTATGGGATAGGCTGAATGTCACCCTGTGGTATGCAGAATTCCAGTAGAACAGGCTGGATCAATGTCCCCCACAGCTGTCATTAAGCAAATCATGTTACTGTTCAGAATGAATTACCAGGCCAGTTTTCGAACCTTGTGACAACTGAAGCAATAGAGTCAAAAGAAAACAGCAGCCCCAGGAGGCTTTGGAAAAAAGAAACTTCTCTTAGAATAGTACCCACATTACAACCTGAATTTTCACTAGCTCGCTAAGGAAATGTTATGGTTACAGCTGTAGACATTATGAGCCCAACACTATAGTCTCTAGATCTTATGAACCCAATTCAACCTCAATTTCAGTGAAGTTACACCAAAGAGGAATGTAACCCTATGATATAGGAGGCACTGATAAAGCTACCTAGCATTTCCCATTACAGAGGCCTTGTTTTCAATTGCTTATAATTTTGCCAAACTTTAACCATCTGGGATGAAATTTTTCTTGCTCAGTCACTGCCTCAGGTTCATTTCATTTTTTAAAGATTCAGCAAAAACAGAACAACCATTTTTGAGAATAAGATTGGGGGGAAAATAGGTAGTTTTTCTATTAATTTTTTTCTGGCAGATTTTAGACAAGCTCAGTAGGTTGGAGCAGTAACTTGAAATGTGGTAGAGGCAGAGTCCTGGGGTCAGACAGGTATCTTATGCTGTCTCCAAGATGACCGAGTCAGATTTAGCCAAGTTGTAAGCTTAAATTTTATAGAAGAATATCTGAAGTATTACATAATATCAGTCTTGCAGAGCTGAGAAACAGAAGCCAGGTTTCTAATATGCAGGTTGTTGATAAATTGTCAATTTATAGGCAATGTGTAGTCAATTACTTGGTTACACTTCGGTTATTTGGCCTCTTGAGTATATTTCAAAACAAACCATCATCCATGCAGTTTCTTATTATAATGCAATAATAATAATATCATACAGAAAAAAAGGTTATATATGATACCAATCTCTGGGAAGCCATATTATGCAGCATTGTTACCTTCACCTTCCACAGAAGGTGTACGCCTAAAGCTATCATTTTATACCCTACCTGTTTACAGTAAAAGGTACCGAGTGTGTCATCTGAAACTAGATTTAACCAACTAGCTTTCTACCTTGTTTTTCTGGTACCTCGGGGTACATGTTATCTCCTTGATCTGAACATATGCATTTTAGGTGCCAAAGAGCATGAAGGCACCTCCTAGGTTTGTACTAGGGTAGAACAATTATATATCTTGTTCTTTTCCTTTGGGACATTCTTATACAGGCCTATGAGAGTAACTCCCTTTCTGTTTCTATGGTAAAGCATACATCTGTCCTGACCTTTACAGCTTCCCTTTGTGCTCAGGCCAAAGCTTCTTTCAGTGAATGCAAGGGATTATTGGCTACTTAGCATACCTGAGCTGGGTTATATAGAAGTCATAGGCCAATGTAGGCTATATGTTGTGCTATAATATTTGTGCTTAATGCATGCTAATATACATATGATGTGGATAATACATATTAATATAATATGTATATATGATAACCAACATATATTAGTCAACAGGCTCCCACCTTGTCACCTTGATCATTATTATAGCTAAAGAGACACCTTTGCCAGACTAATATATGGAGCAGTGGTGAGGGCCTGTCACAGGGTAGCTGGCCTTTGTGGATAGACTGAGCCCAGCTCCCCTGGACTGAAGCAGGTGAGATGAACCTAATCCAGCCAGTTAAAGGTGGCTGGGTTACACTTGGGCCTATAAAGTACAGCTAGTAGGCAGCTGAAGAGGAAGAACTGAGATAGGCTGAACCCTGGGCAGCAAAGGCCACACTGGAGTGGAGCTAATTCATGTGGTGGGTCCCAGGAGCACGGGGGCCAGGGGCTCAAAGAAACAACCCTATGACTACAGCTCCAAGAGCGGAGCAGAGCTGGCAGAGGCAAGGAAGCTGCCAGGACCTGGTGTGCCAGAGACTCCTGGGAAGAGTGGCCCTGAAGTCTGGGGGCCAGGTATTGACTAAAGACTGCATTCTGTTTCTTTAACATTTGTTATAAAAGAATAAATCTCCTTGACTGAGACTGGGCGTGGCAGCAAATGCTTGGAGCTGGGGAGCAGCGGTGGCCCCGGTGACAGGACCTTTATATGTAATTTAAAGTGTTTTACCAAACTGCATGAGCAGCACTACATAATTAACATAGCTAAAATTAATGCACCTTGTAACACAAGCAAAGCTTCAAATGCAACTTCTATCCAAGTGTGGGAAATCTGTATTTTAATTTGCCATCGTGGCATTTAAGGCTAGTTTTGCCTTCTGCGAGTCATTGCTAATTTGACTAACGTGTGTCTTTCCAATCCAGTAATGTTGTTAAATTTAAAGTAAGTGGATTAATACGTACATTAAAACCTGGTAAGTAAGCTTCAACTTCACCCTGACATTGGGACTCCCTTTGGATAATAGATTCATGTAGAAAAACTGGGGTAGGCATTAATTATAGTGTATCCCACCGTGCTACCATACATCAGGAGGAAAACAGAAAATTGGAGTAGTGACATTACAAGAAATTTACATATGGAGATCTCACTTGTAATTGGTTACTACACAGTAATGTCCACTCATATTACATTGGTCTACAATTTTTGAGAAGTCGTCTGCTTCAGAGATAAAATGTGCTATTTATTATGTATTTTGATGTGCTGAATTAAAATATGACAATTAAAACAACTGATTGTCTACTGTTTCTAAGTTATTTAAGTTTTTACATTTTATGTCTATGTATATTGTGTAGATAGTAGAGTTTTAATCATAAATTGTAAACCTAGGTCTTTTCATGTGTTTATGGTTGCTTTACATGATAATATTTCACCTGTCCTGTTTATGTAACACTTTAAAAATCAGCAAAAGGGTTATCTAACTAAAATTTATTATGAAACAAAAGGCAAAAAACTCTTATGTACATAGTTTAGTCCTATTCAGTGTCTACTCGGCGCTTCTTGGCTTGTCTCTTGTATTCATTAAATGGAGCATCTCTTGTCACTGTCCAGCAATAGTCTGCAAGCATTGATGGGCTCCATTTGCCCTGATAGCATTTCTCCATTGTTGCAATGTCCTGGTGAAATCGCTCGCTGTGCTCGTCACTCACTGCTCCGCAGTTCGGTGGAAAAAAATCTAGATGAGAGTGCAAAAAATGTATCTTTAGTGACATGTTGCAACCAAGGCTTTTGTATGCCTTGAGGAGGTTTTCCACCAACAACCTGTAGTTGTCTGCCTTGTTGTTTCCGAGAAAATTTATTGCCACTAACTGGAAGTCTTTCCATGCCGTCTTTTCCTTGCCACGCAGTGCATGGTCAAATGCATCATCTCGAAGAAGTTCACAAATCTGAGGACCAACAAAGACACCTTCCTTTATCTTAGCTTCACTTAACCTTGGAAATTTTCCACGGAGGTACTTGAAAGCTGCTTGTGTTTTGTCAATGGCCTTGACAAAGTTCTTCATCAGACCCAGCTTGATGTGTAAGGGTGGTAACAAAATCTTCCTTGATTCAACAAGTGGTGGATGCTGAACACTTTTCCTCCCAGGCTACAATGACTGTCGGAGTGGCCAATCTTTCTTGATGTAGTGGGAATCTCTTGCACGACTATCCCATTCGCAGAGAAAACAGCAGTACTTTGTGTATCCAGTCTGCAGACCAAGCAAGAGAGCAACAACCTTCAAATCGCCACAAAGCTGCCACTGATGTTGGTCATAGTTTATGCACCTCAAAAGTTGTTTCATGTTGTCATAGGTTTCCTTCATATGGACTGCATGGAATTGATGGCAAAACATTGCCATTATGCAGTAAAACAGCTTTAAGACTCATCTTCGATGAATCAATGAACAGTCTCCACTCATCTGGATCGTGAACGATGTTGAGGGCTGCCATCACACCATCGATGTTGTTGCAGGCTATAAGATCACCTTCCATGAAGAAGAATGGGACAAGATCCTTTTGACGGTCACGGAACATGGAAACCCTAACATCACCTGCCAGGAGATTCCACTGCTGTAGTCTGGAGCCCAACAGCTCTGCCTTACTCTTGGGTAGTTCCAAATCCCTGACAAGGTCATTCAGTTCATCTTGTGTTATGAGGTGTGGTTCAGAGGAGGAGGATGGGAGAAAATGTGGGTCCTGTGACATTGATGGTTCAGGACCAGAAGTTTCATCCTCTTCCTCTTCCTCGTCTGACTCAAGTGAGAATGATTCTGGTGCATCAGGAACCGGCAGTCCTTCTCCGTGGGGTACTGGGCGTATAGCTGATGGAATGTTTGGATAATGCACAGTTCACTTTTTCTTCTTTGACACACCTTTCCCAACTGGAGGCACCATCCAGAAGTAACAATTGCTGGTATGATCTGTTGGCTCTCTCCAAATCATTGGCACTGCAAAAGGCATAGATTTCCTTTTCCTGTTCAACCACTGGCGAAGATTTGTTGCACAAGTGTTGCAGCATATGTGTGAGGCCCACCTCTTGTCCTGATCTCCAATTTTGCAGCCAAAATAAAGGTGATAGGCTTTCATAACCATAGTGGTTATACTGCGCTTTTGTGATGCAAAAGTCACTTCACCACAAACATGGCAGAAGTTATCTGCACTGTTCACACAAGTACGAGGCATCTCTGCTCACTTTGGCTAAACAGAAATGTGTCCCTTTGCAAAATCAAACACTGACAAATAAGAGAGCACGACACTGTATGATTTCTAGAGCTGATATAGGGCAATTTGTTCAGCAGAGTGATGTAAGCTTCGTTATGACTGCATCATCCATGACTTCTAGAAATAACATGATGCAATTCATATCATGTATGACGCAATACCAGCTTCAGATTGCATCATTCATTGTTTTGCCTAAAAAGCAAGTACTGTCCAAACCCAGTCATAGATTTCTTCATAGATCCAGTCAAAGATGTATTTTAGTCATTTCTGGTTTAAATTGAGATCCCTTCCCTTTATAACTCACTTATCCTTCGCTATTCCCAAGTCAAGGGTTGTATATACTGACCAATAGCATAACTTGAAAACTAGAGCCAATCAACAATTTTAAGCATCATTTTCATTCTCAGTGACCCAGAATTAGTAAAGTTGGACTACATTTATTTCAGAAGCATTTTGCCTGCAGAGCAGTGATAGGTTACCCTTACTGCTGTCTGTCACCATGTGTTAAACTTCACCAGGCAGAAGACAGGAGCAGCTAGCTTCTCCGTCTCATTGTACTGGAACAAATCATTGTGGCCACCGATGTTATAAGGTTAGAAGTGTTTCTAGCACAACAAGCCACTTGCAGTGCTCTTTAGGTTTGCATTGCCACATGATACACCAGTAGCTGAGGTAGATCCAGCTGTTCCTTGTAGATGATGTCTTCCAGATAATCTACTGAATGGATATTAGCTAACTTGTTAAATATTGTTGTGTCAGGATCAAATATTGGTATATATGGAACCAAACACTGAGCAAGAAGGTAATTTGCCTCGATTAGGATGAGGTGCCACTGACCCCAGATTATGAAATGGTACCAAAAGGGGTTCTATCCACACAATTTAACACTTTTCCAGTTTACCACTGTTTTTGTTATACACTAAGGACAATACAACTTAGCTAAATATTCATTGCTAATAGTACAAATTTCTCTATGGAACATTAAGATCTCATGTAGAGCACAGGCCATAGAATTTCACCCAGTACTCCTTGTGTCAAGTCTAATAGCTTCTGGTTGAACTACAGGATATCTTTTAGAAAGACATATAATCTTCATTTTTTAAATACTTTGAATCCACCCCATCCCCAAGAAGTTATTCCATGAGTTATTTAACCTCACTGATAAAAATATGCACCTTATTTTCAGTTTGAATTTGTCTAACTTCCTGCTGTTTGACCTTGCTGTGCCTTTGTCTGCTAGATTAAACAGCCCTCTACTGTCAGAAATCTTCTCCTTGTATATGTACTTATAGACTATGATCAGGTCACCTCTTAGCCTTCATTTTTATAAATAAAAGAGATTGAGCTTCTTAAATCTCTTACATTTAGCAATGATTACTGTTATCTTAAATAGGATAAAAAGTAAAAATCACCAGAACTAGGATATAAATGTACTCTGACTTATTGTTTAAGGATGAACTATACTATAAATAAAACCCATGTTGCCAGTATGGCAGAACAAAGTCTTAGCCTCTTAGGCACATTACTTCTCAGCAAAACCCTGACAAATCTATAAGCTAATATATAATCTATATGCTAATCTATATGTCCAATACAACAATAGCATGGAAAGTACTTAAAAACATATGGTCATTTACTGAGAAATCTCTAGAAAACCAGACTGAATACAGGTAAGAAGTTGCCAACAAAGTGTTAAGAGAATCAAAGTATTGGAATCCCATGTAAGAAACTGGGTAAACAGAAACTGTGGGTAGCAGCTATCTCTAGATAACAGTATGGAAAAACAAGTGAGTCAGGGTGACAGATCAAATGAATAAGGCCACAAAGACGGATAAAATAGAGAAACTGGAAAACACCTAAGCCAAAGAAGAAAGACATGGAGATAAAAAAAAGCTACTAGGGAGGAAGCTGTTCTAGACTTGATTTTAACCAATAGGGAGGAACTAATTGAGAATTTGAAAGTAGAAGGCAGCTTGGGTGAAAGTGATCATGAAATCATAGAGTTTGCAATTCTAAGGAAGGGTAGAAGGGAGTACAGCAAAATAGAGACAATGGATTTCAGGAAGGCGGATTTTGGTAAGCTCAGAGAGCTGATAGGTAAGGTCCCATGGGAATCAAGACTGAGGGGAAAAACGACGGAGGAGAGTTAGCAGTTTTTCAAAGGGACACTATTAAGGGCCCAAAAGCAAGCTATTCCACTGGGTAGGAAAGATAGAAAATGTGGCAAAAGGCCACCTTGGCTTAACCACGAGATCTTGCATGATCTAAAAAATAAAAAGGAGTCACTAAAAAATGGAAACTAGGACAGATTACAAAGGATAAATATAGGCAAACAACACAGGAATGCAGGGGCAAGATTAGAAAGGCAAAGGCTCAAAATGAGCTCAAACTAGCTATGGGAATAAAGGAAAACAAGAAGACTTATCAATACATTAGAAGCAAGAGGAAGACCAAGGACAGGGTAGGCCCACTGCTCAGTGAGGAGGGAGAAACAGTAACAGGAAACTTGGAAATGGCAGAGATGCTTAATGACTTCTTTGTTTCGGTCTTCACCAAGAAGTCTGAAGGAATGCCTAACATAGTAAATGCTAATGGGAAGGGGGCAGGTTTAGAAGATAAAATAAAAAAAGAACAACTTACAAATCACTTAGAAAAGTTAGATGCCTGCAAGTCACCAGGGCCTGATGAAATGCATCCTAGAATACTCAAGTAGCTAATAGAGGAGGTATCTGAGCCTCTAGCTATTATCTTTGGAAAATCATGGGAGACAGGAGAGTTCCAGAAGACTGGAAAAGGGCAAATATAGTGCCCATCTATAAAAAGGGAAATTAAAACAACCCAGGAAACTACAGACCAGTTAGTTTAACTTCTGTGCCAGGGAAAATAATGGAGCAAGTAATTAAGGAAATCATCCGCAAACACTTGGAAGGTGGTAAGGTGATAGGGAATAGCCAGCATGGATTTGTAAAGAACAAATCATGTCAAACCAATCTGATAGCTTTCTTTGATAGGATAACGAGTCTTGTGGATAAGGGAGAAGTAGTGGATGTGGTATACCTAGACTTTAGTAAGGCATTTGATACAGTCTCGCATGATATTCTTATCGATAAACTAGGCAAATACAATTTAGATGGGGCTACTATAAGGTGGGTGCATAACTGGCTGGATAACCGTACTTAGAGAGTAGTTATTAATGATTCCCAATCATGCTGGAAAGGTATAACAAGTGGGGTTCCGCAGGGGTCTGTTTTGGGACCGGCTCTGTTCAATATCTTCATCAATGACTTAGATATTGGCATAGAAAGTATGCTTATTAAGTTTGCAGATGATACCAAACTGGGAGGGATTGCAACTGCTTTGGAGGACAGGCTCATAATTCAAAATGATATGGAAAAATTGGAGAAATGGTCTGAGGTAAACAGAATGAAGTTTAACAAAGACAAATGCAAAGTGCTCCACTTAGGAAGGAAAAATCAGTTTCACACATACAGAATGGGAAGAGACTGTCTAGGAAGGAGTACGGCAGAAAGGGATCTAGGGATTATAGTGGACCACAAGCTAAATATGAGTCAATGGTATGATGCTATTGCAAAAAAAGCAAACATGATTCTGGGATGCAGTAACAGGTGTGTTGTGAGCAAGACACGAGAAGTCATTCTTCCGCTCTACTCTGCTCTGGTCAGGCCTCAGCTGGAGTATTGTGTCCAGTTCTGGGCATTTCAAGAAACATGTGAAGAAATTGGAGAGGGTCCAGAGAAGAGCAACAAGAATGATTAAAGGTCTTGAGAACATGACCTATGAAGGAAGGCTGAAAGAATTGGGTTTGTTTAGTTTGGAAAAGTTTTCAGGTATCAAAAAGGGTGTCATAAGGAGGAGGGAGAACTTGTACACCTTAGCCTCTAAGGATAGCACAAGAAGCAATGGGCTTAAACTGCAGCAAGGGATGTTTAGGTTGCACATTAGGAAAAAGTTCCTAACTGTCTGGGTGGTTAAACACTGGAATAAATTGCCTAGGGAGGTTGTGGAATCTCCATCTCTGGAGATATTTAAGAGTAGGTTAGATAAATGTCTATCAGGGATGGTCTAGACAGTATTTGGTCCTGCCATGAGGGCAGGGGAGTGGACTCGATGACCTCTCGAGGTCCCTTCCAGTCCTAGAATCTATGAATCTATCAATCTATAACACTATGAGTGGGGGGAAGTATGAAAAGGCATGCTAAGAAAGTCTGACCCTGTCACGGGGCCTCAACGTGTTGAGCAGAGTCACCCTTGTTTGCCCAGTGCAGGGTTGATAAACCCTGTAGCATGTTTGTCCAGATTCCCTGCTGAGTCAAGCAATCACAATCAGGGGACCCAGAACTCCAAAGGGCAGGGCAACCAAGTGGTCAGTAGCCCCTGGGGCAGGGCAGAGCAAGGCAAACACTCGGTCTATGGCCACTGAGCCTTCTGGGACAATAGCAGTTGGGAGAGCTCTGACCCTCAGAGCAAACAAACAGTCTGCAGCCCCTAAGGCGGGGCAGAGTAGATGAATTTATTACAGTCTATAGTTGGAGCTTCCAGTAGCAAGGGGGGAGGAGGGATAGCTCAGTGGTTTGAGTATTGGCCAGCTAAACCCAGGGTTGTGAGTTCAATCCTTGAGGGGGGCCACCTAGGGATCTGGGGCAAAAATCAATAATTGATCCTGCTAGTGAAGGCAGGGGGCTGGACTAGATAACCTCTCAAGGTCCCTTCCAGTTCTAGGAGATTGGTATATCTCCAATTATTATTATTATTTATTATTATTAGCAATGCCTAATGGCAAGTGTGGAGGGAGTGGGGGATTAGGGGAACCTAGGCCCATCATACTCCACTGAGTTCCAACCCAGGGCCCTATGAAGCCAGTAAATTCCCAATTAAGGATTCAGACATCGACTCCTAACACATCCCCTGGGTCACTTCCTACCAAAAAGCCCATCTCTGGCATCTCCTCAGCTGACAGCAGCTTGGCATCCCAGTCAGTCTCTACAGTTGGCTGGTCATCCACAGTGTAGGCCAGGTCCACTGTCCCTACAGCCTAGAGGGTCTACAGTTCCTCTGCAGGAGCCTGCAGCACATATTCTTCCTCCTGCTCTGCCAGCTCTGACTGACTGGGCTGCCTCCTTTTATCTGTTTCTACCACCTGGAGCAGCAAGGGCAAGAGGGGGGAAGTGATGTCCTGGGCCCAGAGTGAATGGTCAGCAGTGTCGGGCTGATACACCTCGTCACATACCTGTTGTATCAACCAAGCAAGATACTAACAACTTCAACAGGACTTTATTTTTACACTGGAAACCTCTGTACCAAGCTGCCGCTGCACCCTCTGTAACTCTCACTCAGCCTCCTTAATTCCTCCCCCCTCTTTCCTGTTTCCTGTCCTTTCAGACTCCCAACAGCCAGTGATCCCAGTTCTAATAATTACAAGCAACATATAAACACCACATCCTGGTGGTACCAGGCAGCCCAGATGGTTGTAGGAGCACCACCATCTGCTGAACCAGACGCTCCTGTTGGACTTGGTGCTGTGCTGCTAACTCCCTGATCAATTGCTACTGTTCTTGGTATTGGGCCATCTGATGATGTTGTGCAGCCATTTGCTGCTGCAGTTGGGCTTGTTGTTCCATTTGTTGGGTCACCTGCTGTGCTGGTTTTCCAGCATCCACTTTAGTACCTTTTCATTATCCATACTGGCCGTGGAGTTTAATCATGTAGTTCTCCCCTTGTTGAGTCTCTTAACAGAACCCAACCATTTCCTGCATTCTCCACCACATATCATGGGGCCATCCCCCATTTGTCAAGATTCCCTGTTGAGTCAACCAACCATGATCACAGGATACAGGAGCCTTGATGGGGCAGATCCACCAAGTGGTCTGCAGCCCCTGGGGCAGGGCAGAGAAAACACTCAGTCTATAGCCCCTCATCCTCCTGGCTGGAGCAGGCAATAGCAGTTAAGAGGCTCTCACCCTCTGGGCAGGGCAGAGCAAATAATCAGTCTGTAGCTGGAGCCCCACCTAGAGGCAAGTGAGGCAGTGGGGCGGTAGGGGAACTGGGGCCCACCCAACTTCACCAGGTTCCGACCAGGGCCCTATGGAACTGGTAAACTCCCTATCAAGGGTCCAGGCATCATCTCCTAACACATCCCCTTGATCACTTCATACCAAAAACTCCATCTCGGGCATCTGCTCGGCTGGCAGCGGCTCAGAATCCCAGTCAGGCTCCATGGTTGGCTGGTCGTCCACAACACAGTTCGGATCCATGGTCCCTACAGCCTGGAGAGTCGATAGTTTCTTTGCAGGAGACTGCAGCACACATCCTTCCTCCTCCTCTGCCAGCCCCAACTGAGCAGGGCTGCCTCCTTTTATCTGTCTCCTCCACCTGGAGCACGTGTAGCAGGGGTGAGGGAGCGTGGTCGCCTGGGCCCACAGTGATTGGTCAGCCCCCATTGGCCCAGTGCGGGATTGATACACCCTGTCACACACCCATTCAAGAAAAGAGCATTGTGTGAAAAATATAGGCTGTATATAGCATGGAATATACTAAATATGGATAAGAATGATGAGTGATCAGTTAGGTAACACAGGCAAGAGCAGGATGCAAGATGTACGGGTTATATAAGTGTATAAAAGGAGGGCTAGCTACAAACCCTATGGAGAGCAACACAGGAACTACACAGCCAAATCAATATGGATCTGATAATTACAGGCAGATCCTGTGCCCATAGGTGCTGGAAGTAAGGGTGCGGAGGGTGCTGCAGCACTCCCTGACTTGAAGTGGTTTCCATTATAAGCAGGGTTTACAGTTTGGTTCAATGGCTCTCAGCACCTCACTACAAAAATTGTTCTAGAACCCCTGCCTGTGCCCAAAGACCTGGGAACTGATCAGTAGCCTGTCCTGGTCTATTTGCTTTATTTATGCTTTATGCTTGATTAAGATGGGGATATCTTGTCCTAAAAAATGTCTCAAGAAATCTTTACAATTGATTAAGATAAATAATTGGGTATGGACTGTGCTTTTCCCCCATACAGCAAATAGCCCAAAAAAGGTATGCAGGAAGAAAAGGTGAACATAGAAGCGCTTGAATTGCCATGTGTGCCTTTTGCTAATGGGCTTCCTTATCTGTTTTTGTGCAAAATCTCAACTAACAGCTCTATAAATGCATGTTTTGCCACGAATCCTACCTGCGGAACCTGTTTTTTTTCTTGTCTGTTACATCACAACCTCATTCTTATATAAACATAGTTCTATATATTTAATATTGAAGCGTGCCAATTATGAACTTGGCACAGGAGCCCATTTGCATTTCCACATCATTAAGAAATCATCCTTTTTGGTTAAAACATCTCAGACATTGTTTTAATGGAACATGAATTCATTTCCCGTAACCAGTGGATGTTAATTCTTGCTATCAAATTTCCTGTCAGTCTGGTTTCAGCCTGATCAGACTTCTGAAAATGACACCAATTGCACTTGATGTTATTATTAAGAAGTCACTTTAAGCCTGAATTAATGAGAAGTGGTATTTACATTAAAACAAAACTTGTTCCCAAACAAACTCACTAGATAGGGACAATCAACTTCATCCAGAGATTGATTCAACACATTCATTTATAATAATCACGCATTGTTCTATGGGTTTTATTAAGCTTTTATTAAGCTTTACTGGTACTTTTAATATTGGTGCATTGCCATTCTAGTCAAATATGATCTCTCCCTTCCTACCTCATCTAATATTTCTGTTTAATTCTCTCTTCAAATAATAAAGTCACCTCTCTAACAAATTATGTTATATAAATCACAATGAAAGCTCAGTCTTGTTCCTGTTTCCATTAAAAGACAATACAAGGTTTGAGTCATGAGTTCTGACTTTAATGTGAGAAAGATTGGGCCCTGGGTCAGCTAACAAAGGGGATGAACCATTTGTTTGACACCTTTCATTTAGTACCTTGCCAGACCAGACTCTCCTCTCACTTATACCAGTCTATATCAGAGTAATTCCAAGTAGATCAATGGAATTAAACTCGTGTAAATTTGGTGTGAGTGAGAATCAGGCCCACTATCTACAACATGAAACACGATAAGTCATTGTTAGAAATACAAATAGTGCAGTCCTAAAGCACCAGTGTTCTACTCAGTGTATATTTATATGTCCCTCTATTCATCCTAGTAACTAACAAATGCAGTTGTACCCAGATTGTAATCTTTTAAGAGGTTTATACGTTTAGCAGGTATTTGCTCTAGTGCAAACTCTGCATGGTGTGTTGCTTATTCTGTAACCAAACTGTGCAATTTAAGGACCAGATGCTGGAAGACTAGTACTCTTAAACTAAACATGTCAGTGGATTTCTGCACACTATTGCTCAGGCCATGCCTATACTTACAAGCTTACAGCAGCACAGCTGGACCAGTAAGAGCACTCATGTAGCTGCATTATGCTGATGAGAGAAAGTCTCCCATCAACATAATTAAACCAGCTCAACAAGCGGCGGTAGCTATGTCGGTGGGAGAGTGTCTCCCACCCACATAGTGCTGTGCCAACAAAACTTATGTCACTCACGGAGGTGTTTTTTTCACATCCCTGAGCAACAAAAGTTTTGCCAACATACATGCTAGTGTGGACATGGCCTCAGTCTTTGCATTCCCTTTTTCACCAAAGTCTCTCACTGCATTGGTCTAAGCCAGGGGTCAGCAACCTCTGGCACACAGCCAGTAGGAGCTGTGGTTGGCCAAACCTGCCGACGTGGCAGGTAAACAAACTGGCCCAGCCCACCAGGATGCTTACCCTGGCGATCCGTGTGCCAGAGGTTGCCAACCCCTGGTCTAAGCCCTATAAGAGCATCAGATCTTCTATCAGCTTTGACCCTTTCATAAATACAGATCTCGGTTTGTACCTCTAGTTATGAATCAAAAGAAGGTGATCACACTGCTGCATTTCAGAAACACATGATCATTTTTCGTCTAATAATTATCTATCTGTCCAGCCTTTCAATGTGCTCGTCATCACAATATCTGGGTACTAGATTTAAACTTTAATTCTAATGCACTGTAACTTGTTTTTAAACTCCTTTATCTAGATTTAAGTCACTGGGCTGTCTAGCAATTTTCTTACCAGAGGGTAGATTGGTCATCTTCCTAATAGAGAATAGCATTTGCTAAAGTGCATTTGTGTTTATGCTGAAAGAGTAGATTCCTGACTGAAAATGTGAAAGATTGTTCCATGATGGATCATGCCTGACAGAATTTGACAAATATGTCACATATCACACATATGGGCCAAAAATATGTAATGGAAAAGCCTGTGGCAGCAAAATACTATGGACATCATGATGTTATATACCTCGGGCTGTCAGAGACTTGCACAGACTTTTTTTCCTAAAAGCAATTGAGTGCTCATTCAGTCTTTTCAACATCAGATAATTAGGATGATTTCAAACAGTGTATTATGTAGCTCACTGACCTAACTTCTGACAGCAGCCTAGCAAGACCTGTCATGTAAGAACACTAGGAGCCTGACCATGGCCCCCACTCTAGCCCCTTTGTGCTGCTCCAGAGTTGTAAAGGAGACACAAATGAGGTATAAAGGTGTCTAAGGGCTTGGCTACACTTGAAAGTTGCAGCGCTGGGAGTTACAGCGCTGGTCGTGCAGCTGTGCAGGGCCAGCGCTGGTGTGTGGCCACACTCACAGCTACCAGTGCTGGTGTGTGGCCACATTTGCAGCATTTACAGCGCTGTTGGGAGTGCTGCATTATGGGCAGCTATCCCAGCATTCAAGTGGCAACAACGTGCTTTTCAAAAAAGGGGGGTGGAGGGTGGTGTACTGTGACAGGGAGCGGGGAAGATAGAGAGAGTGGATTTTTGGAGCCAACACTGTGTGTTAGCTTCCCTGGATTGAAAAATCACAAAATGTTCGCGAACCCTTAGTCTTAATTGCAAACAGCCTGCATCCAACGCTGTTTCTCTGTCAAGCAAACTGCTTGCCTCTCATTTGATCGTTCACAGCCAGGTACAGATAGCTCCTGTTTGCTGTGATCAGTGTTTGTTTTTTAGATAAGCAGTTCAACGGAGCTCCGATCGGAGTTCACAACAAAACAAAGAGAGGCTGCATAACAAAACAAAGAAAGTAATTTAGTTAAAAGCATTCTGGGATATCTCCTTATTCCCTGGAGGCCAATAAAAGCGCTGGTGTGTGTCCACACTTGATGAGCAGCGCTGGATCACCAGCGCTGCAATCGCTACACCCCAACCTGGCCAGGTGTACAGCCAGCGCTGCAGCCAGGGAGTTGCAGCGCTGGATGTGCCTTGCAGGTGTGGACGGTTACTAATTGCAGCGCTGGAAAGCCTCTACCAGCGCTGCAACTTGCAAGTGTAGCCAAGCCCTAAGTGAACAGGTGAAGGTTCTCGTGGCCTGGCGCGGGGAGTGAATCCAAACTGTAGAGCTAATCTACCTGTATCTATGCTACTCCCTCCTGATCCACATGACGTAAGGCATGTATTCAGATACATGTCTTGGGAAGGGGGAATAGCTGGAATTCTGCCGTGTTCCAATGATTCCTGGTACAAATTGGAGCAGTTCTGATGGTGTTCTAAATTCCACTGGGACCAAACCCAATTGAATGGTGAGTTCAGCCAGACCCAATGATTTCAGTGGCAGTTTACTCCTGAGGGCATTTCTGCGACACAAAAATAAAAATTCTACGCATAATATTTTAAAAATCACTGTGTCGCTCCCCACATCCCCACCTACCGGGACATGGACTCAGCGATGAGGCTGCACCCAACCCTGACACAGCGCAAGGACCAGGCCTGCCCCACAAGCATCCTGCCCCTCCATGCCAAGTGCACCAGGTATGAGCAGGCAGGCTCAGCGAGGCAGGATCCATGTATGAAGGGGCTTACTGTGGGGGCATCCAGGTGTGGGTTGAAAGGGTTCTGTGTGGGGCAATCTGGGTGCGGGTGACTCAGTGTGGGATCCGGGTATGGAGGACATCTGGATGCACAGAGGCTTGTTGGGGAGTTGTGGATGCAACAGTAATGGGATTCTTCAGGGGGGGCAAGTGAAGGTGGCTGGGGCTCAACAGGGGGGGTCTGGGTATGGGGGGCTCAATGGGGAGGGTCCAGATGCTGGAGTAGTGGGTCTCAGTGGGGTAGGGCCAAGGGACGTACTGACCACCACTTCCAGCAGCTCCCATTGGCCTGGAGCAGCGAACCGTGGCCAGTGGGAGCCGCGATCGGCCGGATCTGCAAACATGGCAGGTAAACAAACCATCCCGGCCCGCCAGGGGCTTTCCCTAAACAAGCGGTGTCCCAAGTTTGGGAAACACTGCTGTATGATATGGATCCCATTTCCATGATACACTTGACACCAAATGTTTTTACTCTATCATATATTTGATAGAAAGAACCTCCCTTCTGTTATGTTTGCTCATGCCTGTTGTTATCAACTAATCAAAAGAATCACTGTACCTGTTTTGCTCATCTCCGAAATATGGCTTTAAAAGGCCAATATAGAAATATATATATTTCTCTTCCATACCTTTTTTCTCTTTCTGAAATTTCAAAAGATTTGTTTGAAGACCATGGGTATAGAGCTGGGCAAAATTTTGAAATGAATAGTAAATTCACCCAAAAAATGCAGTTTTGCAGTTACTGAAATTATTCACAAATTCAGGTTGAATTTGGCAAATCGTTTTGGTCAAATAAAATATAGGATTTTTTTTAAATTTGAAATATTTCATTTTGACATTTTCTAAATGAACCATTTCAGCATTTCATTTCCAGATGAACAGTCTTGTTTCAAAATGTCATTTCTAGTCAATATTTTATTTCAACATTTCACTTCAAAACCAGTTTTTATTTCCAAATGACATCCAAACTGTTTCATTTGACCCAAACAATTTTTTTCTATTTTTTGTTTGGGCAAGAAAAGCCAAAAGAATAAATAAAACCCTAACCAACCTGCTCAGTTTTGATTCAAAACAAAGCAGGTTGGTTAGGG
Organism: Mauremys mutica; assembly: GCF_020497125.1. Classification (NCBI taxonomy): domain Eukaryota; kingdom Metazoa; phylum Chordata; order Testudines; family Geoemydidae; genus Mauremys; species Mauremys mutica. The sequence goes on from NC_059072.1 coordinate 300,684,821, forward strand.
TTTTATTTATTTTTTTCAGACTTTCTGGTTCGGCCACCAAACCAAAAAATATAAATTATTCACTCAGCTGTAAATGGGTACAGTTTTTCTGTACACAATTTGAAGAACAATGGAGCCAGATTATATCTACCACAGATTAAAATAATGTAGTTCATTGCTTCATGGACCCCAAGTCTGCCAGGGACTATGTATTTCAACTGTCATTAATCCACATAATGTGCCTGTGTGCTACAATGTTCATTTGGATCTCTGATTTAGTTAAGCTGATGGATGTGAAAAAACACATGTAACCAGACAGCTCTCTCGTGACTACACAGCTGCTGATTTTGAAGAGAGCATGTTTTAGCCAGCTAAAGTCAGCATTAACTTATACTCAGAAATTTCCCTCCAGATTCACTTTCTTCTGTTGACACAATACCATGGGGTGTTGCATGAGGCTGATTCAACACACTTCTGGTCAACTGTAATCCTGAAAGACTCTTTCAGTACAAATTCCATGTACATGTAGATCTAGGGTGTGATCCCACTCCCACTGAAGTTCATGGGAGTCTTTCCACCATTGGATCCAGGCCTTTAAAAACAGTCCTTTTAAGATACTGAAACCTTACCAGTGGATCCTTAGTGTCCACTGATACTCCGCCTCCCATTCTTTGTGTGGAATTCTCATTGATCTCAGTAGGAGTTCTATGTAAAAATACATGGTGGAACAGATCTGATACCACTTTTAAGTCTAGATTCTGTCACTCTTACTTAAATTCTATAGCCCTTTATTCTACAAATCAACCTACTGAAGCCAACGTAAGGTTCTACTCAGGTGGATTAGGTGTAACAGAATCTGGCTATTATGCCTGTATTCAGCAAAGCATTCAAGCTAGGGTGACCAGATGTCCCGATTTTATAGGGACAGTCCCGATATTCAGCACTTTTTCTTATATAGGTGCCTATTGCCGTCCACCCCTGTCTCAATTTTTCACACTTGCTATTTGGTCACCCTAATTAAAGCACATGCTTAACATTGAGCATGTGCTTAAGCCCCATTTGCTTAAGTGCATTGGTGTATCAGGTCCTTAAAATATAAATGTACCCATGTTTCAAAGAAGCACAGTACAGCTCTAATGTCAGCATACAGTTCTTAATGTTTTCTGAGAAGCATGTTTTACAATAAATAGCAATGTAATATGTAGTTTTCAGTTTTTAAAAAACAGCTACAAAGGAACCCCAAACTGGGTTTTATTTCTTAAAAGATCTAAATGTCTTTAAATTGCATGTTCTCTTCAAACTAGAGCATGCGGCTTTTTAATCTACAAAAACTGACCATTGTGTTGATGTGAAATGGGAAAAATACATACATTTTTCTGTATAAATCAGACTCCATCACACTGCTTGTGTATGAAATAATCATACCTCATCATGTAAGCAGAATAAACTGGTCAATTTAATGTTATCATCACAATTCATTGGTAATTCCATTCCCTAGGCAATGTGATTGCCAGGTTGTGCACAGAAAAAAATTGTTCACGTTTCAAATTTGAGCATCTCCAGAAGCCCCTAAATCCCTATTTATGCACCAAAATAAGTGACTAGAACCTCTCAGGTAATTTCATTTCATTCCTAAATATAAATTTAGATGTCTAACTTTAGGCATCCATCTTTGAAAATGTTGGTCTAAAACAGGGGTCGGCAACCTCTGGCACGTGGCTCACCAGGGTAAGTACCTTGGCAGGCCGGGCCAATTTGGTTACCTGCCGCATCGGCAGGTTCGGCTGATCACGGCTCCCACTGGCCGCGGTTCGCTGTCCCAGGCCAATGGGGGTGGCAGGAAGCCATGGCCAGCAAATTCCTCGGCCTGCGCCACTTTCCGCCGCCCCCATTGGCCTGGGACGGCGAACCGCAGCCAATGGGAGCCACAATCGGCCGAACCTGCCGATACGGTAGATAAACAAACTGGCCCGGCCTGCCAGGGTACTTACTCTGGTGAGCCACGTGCCAGAGGTTGCCAACCCCTGGTCTAAAAGTATCATGAGGGAGGCTTGGTTAGATTTGTGGTAGAAAAACAAGAGAGAAGGTTTCTAAGCAGCATCAATTTAGATGATAAACTGTATTATCGTTTATTATTTACATAGTTCTATCGGTGTGCATGGTGCTTTAATGGCAAGAAAAAAGATATGGTGCTTTCTAGATAAGTGAGAAGACAAGAAAGAAAAAGGCTCTACTTTAAAAAATAAAAGAAAGATAATTGAAAAAGTTGAATGATAGTCTATATCACCATAGAACAAAGACAGGAAGACCTTGACTTCAGTAAAAGGGATGTTAAAAATATATAGCACTCAGGAGCCCAGCTGGCTATCAGTGGGTACCGGGGAAAAAGAATTCAATCTATTGCTGGATTAACTGCTGGCCTTGTAAAATAGAATCCATTGGTATGTGGGGTCAGATTTATGTCTTTCTAAATCTTTACGTCCTTTTCTCCATCACCACTAGGGCAAATGAGATTCCAGAGCCCAGCTGTGTTTGCTGCCAAACAGTTTACCCAGATTTGGAAGCCAAATCAACAGTGGCTTTTGAACATTTTCTACTGAACTCAATCCTAAAAAATGTATTATCCTTTTTTGTATAGCATTATATACTTTCAATAGTAAGTGTCTAACAACCTGAATCAAGTCTAGGAAATAGTTTTCCTTCTTTTCTTCTCTTCTCTTCTTTTTCTCCTGCAGTTCTTTACTACCTACATATATTCAAGACTGGAACAGGTGTTAAAACACTAGTTACTCGCACTGAGTTGTTCTTTGTATTTCTCCAATGGAGATCTTCCTAGACAGATTTTTTTTTCTTTTACCCACTGAAAGGAAGGAAGATAACCCTTGTGGCCCTATAATCAGATATGAGCACACTGGCCAAAATGTTATGGTTTAAAGTGCTTAAAGTTAGATAGATACTGCAATCAGTGGCTTGACATTCAAAGGTGCTGATCACACTATAACCCCAATTGACTTCAAAGGAAGTTGTGCTGCTCAGCCATTGATTTAAGTGCCTAAATATAGATTTAGACACCTAACATTAGACACACCCATTCTACAAACTCCTTTTTCCTACTCTGACTGAAGCCACCAGCAAAACTTTCACTGAATTTAGCAGAAGCAGGAGAGAGCCCCGAGAAAGTAAGACACTGCAACTTAATAAATATGTTTAGCAATTCATAAATTCATGTTGAATCCCTCTCCTTTAACATTCTGTAGTAAATAGTAAATGACCAGTTGCGTTCCCTGCTGTGCCACCTTCTGTATCTCAACACGTGCAACCCATTCTTCTCCCTTGGGATCTAATAGCACTAATGGAAAGCTATTGATCATGTTTAGTGAGATGCTGCAAAGGTTATGGTAGATGCCTTTGAGAAATAGCTGGCTAATAGCACATTTTGCAAAGAAGAAGATGAACACCAACATGGAGTGCTGTTCCTCAGTAAAACATTCATCTGCGTCCTCCAAGAAAAAAGGCATCATTAAATATTACAGAGACACCATTCTCTTTGTGCCTAGGGTGAATGCAACTGCAGCATGGAAGCAATAATACCGTCCTGTGTTTAAAACAAGCTTCCCGGGAATGCAGTACTGATGGCAGCATCTGGTAAATACTTTAACCCCATAAATGTAGCTTCCATTTAAACAATAGAAAGTAAATGTGCAAGTTTTAAAGATGGATTTCAATGGTATTACACTAGCATGAAACTAGAGTAACTGTGATGAATCAGGCTCCATGAATCCAATAATGCCATGTGGATCTTTGTTAAGTCCTGTGTCCCCAAGCACTCCCATCTGGCCAAGGCAGAGGGCAAAGATGAGGATCCATGGTGCTGGCAATGATGAGTGGAGCAGCTACCAGATCTTTCCACTAAGAGTATGTCTACACTGCAATAAAATACCCACAGCTGGCCTGTGCCAACTGACTCAGGCTCGCAGGGCTCCGGGTGTGAGGCTATAAAATTCCAATGTAGACATTCAGGATTGGGCTGGAGGTCCCACTGCACAGGCTCCAGCTTGAGCCTGAATGTCATGCTGCTATTTTATAGCTCCGCAGCCCGAGCCCCACAAACCTGAGTCAGCTGACATGAGCCAGCTGTGGGTTTTTTATTGTAGTGTAGACGTACCTTATGAGGGAGCAACAATGGCCCAGAGGAGAGCCAACTCGTGTTGCATTGAGGCTGCTCTCACTCAACATGACTAGGTACTTGAACAGGTCCTAGATGAGCTGAGTCTATGGGTACTGGATCAACTCTAGACCATTAGGATCTAGATGATGTTCCGAAAGTGGAGATGAAGTTGGCTGGAGTTCACATGATGTGGAGGCAGCTGATATGGGCATCTCCATGCTGTCTCACACACACCCCACACCCCCAGAGCCCTACAACTGGTCTTCTTCCCTTCCTGCCTCTTCAGTCCACGAGTATGTAGCAGGCTCCCAAAAAAGGGAGGTCAATCAAGAAAATATGTGACTTCAACTGGAGTTTGGGAAAGCCAGGGTAAAAGAAGCACATTTGAGGTGATGGCCACAATGGTGGTTGTTATGGCATTGTGATGTTCCCCAAGGGTGCCCAGGTTTGTCAGGCGTCTCACAACTACCTGCCCTTAGCACGAGGAAGTCTCGTCTGGGACTGCTGTGGATAAGCTCCCTCAAACCACCAGCCTCAGGCAACATGAACACTACCTTCCAGGCTTTCACTGGCCTTGCCCTCACAGATTAGAGATAGGCAAACCCTAATTCCTCCAAGTGTTCCCTGTACTGTCCAGCCCCTTATCCACTGAACACTCATAGCATTACCAGGCTAGCCTACACATCAGCTTGTAAGATTCAGCTCAGGACCAGCATAGTACATAGAGTATGTCTATACTACAATAAAAGACCCGCACCATGGTCACAGCTGACCCAGGTTGCTGGGGCTATAAAATTGTAGTGTAGATGTTTGGACTTGGGCTGGAGCCCAGACTCTAAAACCTAGCAAGGCTCCAACCTGGGCTCTGAGACTCAGTGCTGTGGAGTTTTTATTGCAGTGTAGACATACCCTTCAGTATATTTATAGTGAAAATAAAGATACAGTTATATAGATTGTGAGTAAGAATATTGAAATACAAATGTTTACATATACAACAAAATCATAACATGCTTTCTAGAGACTAAACTCAACTAAGAGGTTAACCTCTTGTCTAAGGAAGCTTATCTCACCCAAAATTCTCTTCAGTGTTTTCAGCCAAGCCTGGCTCAGACCCTTCTTTCATGAAACAAACTTGTTGTCCATTTACTTCCTAGGCAAAGGATGACAGGGTGTCTTCTTTGTTACCCAAGTATACTAGAGCAAATCTTTCATGTGTCCCCAACCCCTCAACTTACTTTCTCCTGGTACTTTTCTCTCTTTAAAGTTTTCACAATCCTTCATTAACATTCAGTTCAGACTGGTGACAGAAGACCCACTGTGAATCATACAATATTTCATTTACATGTAAACAGCCAGATAGATAAACATTTCTGTCTGACAGAAAAACTGTTTTTCACCTTTGCTAGTGACCAGTCCCTAAACACAGATCTTAAGAATATAATATTCAGTGTATAAACATAACTCCTTACACAACGTCTGTACATGTGTTTTGCAATGATATTGATGGCAAATGTGACACCGGCATTCATTTGAGACTTCACACAATACTCTTTGGTGAACTAGAATGTACATACCACACCCAGAAAATCCCTGTATCTCTTATGCATTCCCCTTGGTGCCCCTTGCTAGTTGGCCCTAAGAGATTACTGAGGCACAGATTTAACAGCAGATAAGATTCCATGACATTTGAAAGGCATCTCTCATTCTTATGATCTGTACACTTTAACTACAGGGGCAATAAAATAAACATGCAAACTCCAGCATTAATACAGATCTACATATAAGATCACACAGTAAGCTCACTTCTCCGTAGTAAAACTACATATAAACACAGCAATACAACACACAAATCAACTTACAAGGTAACCTCAGAAGGTTCAGAGATTAGATGCTTATCTAAATTATCTGAACCAGTGGAGGACCCCTCCATGTCAAACATCCCTCTGTTTTTATACAGTTCAGTTCCCTCCAACAAACTGTATGACAGAACAGTTCTGGGAGACTGAGCTGGATTCTCTTCTGGCTGTACATCATCTCCTCATCAACAAAATTAACTAACTTCCAATTACTCCCTGACAACCACTCATCATGAGCTGTCCACACCTACCTTATGTTCTCTTATTGCTAGGAAGGATCAGTGACCTGTTTTCTGTCTCAGCCATCTTTGGTAGATAGCTTGTTCTCCCTTTCCAGTGTATTCAAGGCATCATCAATTAGGATCATTGACCCTTCAAACTCTGGATGGTATTTGGTGGGGAATCATAAGCAGCCTTCCCCCACCATTGCAGTAGGGAGATGTAATAGCAAATAACAACCAGAATCACTCCCTCCTGCTACTAACAGCTACTTTTTGGACTGTCTCAGAGAAAGCACACAAAACACATCCACATCCTGTGGAAATATTATTTAATATAGCTTCTACTAACCATCTTGAGCTGGCTCTGCCAATTAGTGAATCAGAATCAATCCCTTGTGGATTATGTGACAAGAACCAGTTCTACATGACCAAACCAATCAAACAACAACCCATCTCAAAATTGGCAAAGGGAAATTTTAAAAATCGCAGTGATATTTTTCCCGTCATCTTAAAGCAATCAGCAAAAAAAATGACATGAGATTGTATTGAAAGTCTTACAAATGTTGACAAACTGCTCTAATTTTGTGCCTGGGAAAACAGGCAATATTTTTGATCACCTTTAATAGTGAACACCCTTTCTGAACTTATGTCAGTGGTTGACAGAGAAACAGAATGAAAGGCATGCTTATATTTTATGCTTAAATCTGGCGAGTGTTCAGTTCACCACACAAATTGATATTTTGTATTGAGTGCCATCTAACATCAGATAAATACAATGCCAGTGGTTCTTGTATCTGTGGGCTTGAAACTGCGTTTTTGAAATCAGTGTTTTATATTTAGTTCTTCTTGCCTTTTCAGCCTTTTGAAAACAAAATCGCAAATTTATGGGAACAATGGGGGATTCCACTGTCAAGCAGTAGGATGAAAGAGAAGAGGTCTTCATATTCTACATTCATATGGCCCTTGCATAGTTAGAGCATGTAACCTCAGTGACCTGCAACTTCAAAGAAGAAAAGCCAAAGCTTATTCTTTCAGTTTTGAGCTTTAAGTACTTTGAAACTACAATGAAGTCAGTTCTGAGCATCTGGTCTTTTTAACCCCCTTACACTCAAAGGTCATTTTATCTTGTAGAGGGTCAATCTTCATTCATTTTCGTACTTGTTAGGACCAGGAGTCAGGTTGTCATATGGGAAATCTACTACAGTGTTTTAGGATCACTCCCAGTACTTGCAGTTTTAAGTGGATAATGTAGAATAAAAATAAGAATAATTCCAACAACCATTTGGATGATGCCTCTTATGGCTAATGGGCAGTGTGATAGGTGATTCCAACTACATATGACAATATGTGTGGCTCATCCAGTCTTATATCATATCCTTGTTTTGTCTGAGTTTTCTTTTGGAGGTAGGAATCGGTGTTTTCTTTTGGTTGATGCTATTATTATTTTGGAATTCAGTTAGGTTGTAGAGGTAACAGGAATGTCATCTTTGTCATGTTGATTTTTGCTTTCTTAGTTAAGACTATTTAAAAATAAAAGACCCTACAAAATATACCACCATTGGACAAATACATTGATTCTAAAACCAGTAACTGATCATTGTGGCAAGATCTTGCTCCCACTGAAATCAATAGCAAGTCAATCTGCTGGTTTAATTCACCAGATCTGGCCACGATTCATTAAGCTGGTACTGGACCAGGATACTAATGTGCTTAAAAAAAACATAGGGCCAATTTTGCTCTCAGTTACATTGGTTCATCTCCCATTTAAGTCTATGGGAACAGCATTGGACTATTTGAGAGCAGAATCTGGTTAATGGCATGAGACGTTTTCTGAAAATTGCTTTTTTTCAGCAATTGCTTCATGGACAATAGAGAAGTATGTTTACATCTTTGCTTCTGTACTTACTTTGCGTTCATCACTGGCATAAAATCCTTCCTTTTATAAACTACGACAAGTTCACTAGTGTTTTCATCTAGAGAGCTACGTCCAAAGTCAGTTAGGTCACAAGTGCAATGATAATAATACTCTGGACTTAAATGAACCTTCACCCTATTCCCAAGTGGGAATATGTTCGGGACACAAAACCATCACACACTTGGGCACAATTGGTAATCTCTACTCAGAAGATACAGACCTTGGGTGAAATCCTGGGCCCACTGAAATCAATTATAAAGCTCTTGTTGAGTTAAATGGGGCCAGGATTTCACTCTTGGAATCCAGTGGGGAGTCCCAGGCTGGTGAATGGCAGGGTACGGCTCTAAATAAGGTCACATATGAAGAAACAATTTCAAGTATGTTAGATTATGTATACCCACTTGATCTACAATCCACTCTGCCATACTTAACTACTGTAATCACACAGGCCTTAACCTGTTTGTACTGAAACCAGTGGCAAAAATTGTATTTGTTACACTGGTTCTTTATCAAAAGCATCACAAGATAGGATGACCTAAACAAGCTACTGAAGAGGATGTTAAGGATAGAATGAAAGTCTTTATTTTGCATGTCCTTGCTTTGATCACATTAAATGGGACCCTGGATAATATTGTACCCTTTTATTCATAGTATTTTATTCCTGTTATTACAGTGTAACTAACACAGATCATTATAGCATCAACAGCCTATTGACTTATTTGGGGATGTTTTAATAGCAATAGGATAGCAACTTCCTTATTGTAACATCTTCACAATAAAAACTGACATTATCAATAGTAAAAAATGTTCTAAAAAGAAAATAGCTTCCAATGGGAAATACCTGTTTCACAAATTAAAAAACAGCCATTTTAGAACTGTTAAAAATTGAAAAGAAAATGAAAATCACTCAAATATTCAAGGGCTTATGCACTGAGAAATGGGTTTTTATTTAAATTAATCCCATTTTTCTAGATGTCCAAGCATACTTGAAACTCTCCAATTTAAACATGCTTGCTACTACTTTATACCATTTTTTCCAACAGAAATTGGCATCCAGGTTTATTATCAAGGTCCAGCCTGATGTGATATGAAATGGCTGCAACAAGATGTTTGGCCCCTTTAAATGGAGGTTAGCATGGTCAATCTTATGGATGCATGGTACCATAAGTTGTCCTTAATTAAAGTTATGACACATACCTGCACAATATATTACTGCCTGATTCATAACTAATACCAGAATAGAGGTGTCAAGCTGTCCTGAAGTGGCTCAAGAGCATGAATACCAGCCTCGGGCAGACTGTTAAGAGCCAGGCACAAACCCCAAATTGGCCGTGAGTTCTATATTTAGGTTTCACTAAGCACATATCAAGTGTAAACTCCACTGGTACTATAACAGCCTTGGCATGGAGTCAGAGACAGTCCTTTTGGATACACTCTATCTTGCCACCCAAGTGAACATATCTTTGTGCTGGATGGTCCCTTACACCACAAATCATAGCTATATTCAGGTTGCTCCCAGTCCCAAAGGATCAGTCACTTATCCCAGGTCAACTGCACCTTAAATCTCACACCAAAGATAATGCTTGTTGCCAATCCTATAATAAACTATCTACAGATTTATTAAATAGGAAAAGAAAATGAGAGTTACAAGGTTAACACAAGTAAACATACTCACACATATGAGTTCCATAAATTTAAAAAGGTAATAGACGCTTCTATAATAAACAAACTCTATATGTCCTTTGGGGTTAACTCAGGCTAAGCACTGGGGTTCTCTTGCTTATGCCTAGAAACCTTGCCCCATAGGATACATCTACAACAGAGCAGTTAGACGCCTGCAGCTGGCCTGGGTCAGCTGGCTCAGGCTAGCAGGGCTAGGGTTGCAGAGCTGTAAAATTGTTGCATAGACTTTGGGGCTCAGGCTACAGCTGGAGCCAAGCTCTGGGACCCTGCAAGGAGGGAAGGCACCAGAGCCCAGGTTCAGCCTGAGTCTGAACATCTATATAGCAGTTTTTAGCCCCACAACCTGATCCCCGCAAGCCGGAATCAGCTGACCTGGGCCAGCAGCAGCTGTGCTGAGGGTCTTTTATTCAAGTGTAGACATACTCTCACAGCATAGAGAGACAATTCCTCCTTTTTTAGGAATTCACTTGCAAGACTCACTTTTGTGGGTGGAGGGGAGAGTAGACAACAAAGTATTTTGTCCTCTTTAACATTCCACTCTAGTCTGTTTGGTGTCAATGGGCCTTCCTTGTCAGGCAGGACATCATACCTTCTGTTAGAGACCAGCATTTCACACTGGTTAATATCTTTCTCCTGTCTGGTGATTTACACGGTAATAAAGGCTTACACTGCAAATACTCAAGTATATTTTACAATACAGGACAAAGATGTTATAAGTGAGATTAATGCAGGCAGAAATTCACAAGCATTCAATAGAGTCTAATAACTAAACACATTCTTATAACTCTAATACCTATTTTTACAATACTAACACACAAGTGAGCCAGACTGATTCCAGCTATGTGTTTGTTGTCAGGATTCAACTGAGGCATGGGGACCTTGGCCTGAGCAGACACCTGCTCCACCAGTGTCACAGGAGTAATCTCTTTAGTTGCTCCTTGATTGCTATCATTGCAAGAATTAACACAGGGATCAGCAACCTTTGGTACACAGCCTACCAGGGTAAGCCCCCTGTCAGTGGCGCTGGAACATTTTTAATAGTGGGGGTGCTGAAAGCCAGCCCCTTACCCTTGCCCACCCCCACCCCATCCCCTGAGCTGGGGCAGGGAGCAGGGTCATGTCTCCAGGAGGGGGGGACCCGAACAGGGATAAGGGGGCCAAGGCTGGGGCCAGAAGCTGGGATCCCTGGCACAGGGCTGGCAGCTGGGACCCACGTACAAGCTGGGGATGCTGCAGCACCCCCTCATACTCCTAGGTCCTGAACCCTTGGGAACAGTAATAAAAATCATCCTAACCTGCTATATTTGCAGTGTGCACAATTCATGAAGTTTTGAAAAGAGAAGGATATCAAATATGAAAAGCAGAACAGCTGAATCAGACTGAATGACAGCTCATCAGAAAAACCATGCTGCATTACTGGGGAGGCACGGAGTCTGTGGGGAAGCCTCTACACACACGTGTCCTGATGTTCTCAGCATTTGGCCAGAATTTTCCCAAATAAAGGGTAAACGTTTAATAGATGTTTAAGGCCAGATGGGACCACTATGATCACCTAGTCTGATCTCCTGTGTAACACAGGCCATAGGATTTCACATGTGATTCTTTCTTCCAGCCCAGTAACTTGTGGATGAACTCAAATAATTGTCTATGCTCATTTGGGAGGAAGGAAGGAAAGGCAAGCCCTAGAAATAAATGTACTGTTGTTTAAGCTTAATAACTGCTCACCCATAGACCCTCAACAATCTACCACAATGGAAAAAGCTGGAGATGCTTCTCAAAAGCAAATATAGGATTTTCTGAACATTGAAAACGGTACATTTATGTTCTCACTCAGACATATAAAATTAATGTGCTGTATTTAGCTTTTAAGTATCAGTGGTATATAAAAGTTTTATTGCTACTATTGCTTCAAGAAAGCTACAAACCTCAGTTTAGGAATCATGAACCCCATATAAAACAGTTATGAAAGGCATTTCTCTTAATCGCTTTAGCAAACTCTCTTCTGGATATCCCTTCTCTCATTAAAAGACTTAAATATTTTACAGCAGTTGTGTGCAGGCTTCCGTACAGATTATCCTTCATTAAATGACTTCTAAAGTAGCTGGGTACAAGCATTTCTATTATTACACACCAGCTAATTATGTCTCCTTTGTTTTCATTTCATCATTCGAAAGAAAGCTTTTAGGGACTCAACCACCCAGTAAGAGGTGTTGCCAGACCAAATACATTTCCAGCAAATCCCAGCTGGGCTGCACTAGTGACAAGACTTATAACACAAAGGAGCTCTTTGCAAAAAAATACAACAGATAATACACAAGCTATCCAACGTATACACAGGGACCCCATTTCACTGCACATCAGTCTAGCAGTGCATCATCTAGATGTGAAAATGTGATGAATACTCATTCCAAGAGTCACAGATAAGCTGTGTGCATTATCAGATCCATCAGCATTGCCGTTTTCAGATTATCCTAACAGTGTTTCCAACGTATGTTATGATATTAGTGGCAAGAAGGGGGAGAGGTTGCAAATTGCTTCCCTCCTGGTGCTGGATTGTTGTTAGGCTGTGTCTGCTCTTTACATTGCTTAAGAAGCCAAAGGAGCTGACACAGTGACATGATTTTCCCAGAGGGAGGGCCAGGGAAATGATCAGGCACTTGAAGTTTCCCCCTGGTGCAAACACTTTGCCCAGGAAGGCAATTTCTCAGTATCTGTTTGGCTAAAATCCAGACAAATTTTTATTTCACTCTCATTTGGTCCCATCTAGGACACATTGAAGAATTATTGTTAGTCACTCAAAAGTGTGCAAAGCCCTTCACAGACATGTAAGATGACAGATGTTTTCCCCCAAAGAGTTTACAGTCTCAAGAGACAACAAGGCAAAGAGCAGTTACTAAGGTGGGAGAGAAAGATGATAAGATATTTTTAATTTCTTTTCTTTTTCTCATGTACAATTTGTAACCCTTACTTATGGGCTGTGATGGGGTATATACCTCAGCCTCACTCAGAAAGAGTTAATGTGGGCCTGAGAGGCCAATTAACCCAACTGACTGCACCTGGAGGGTGGGCTAGGCTTAATGAAAGATGAAGCCCAGCTGGGGAAGGAGCTGGGGTGTGACTATAAAGAAAGGAAGCACAGATTTGAAGGGGGCTGCAGGGAGAGATGGAAAGATTGCTGCAGTCTTTGTTTTGGTGTTAAAGAGTTGAGAGCGTGGCAGGGTTAAAGAGGAAACCCTGGGGGACAGTTGGCCCTGGGACCCTCTCCTGAGTAGCTAAGTCTGGCAGGATGCCAGGAGAGACACAGCACACTGAGCACAGCCACCAAGGTGGAACAAGCTCTGGTGATGAACCCAGATGACAGAGCAAGCTCTGGACTTCCAAAGAGAGAGAACTGGGGGAAGGGGTTTAACTGAGAGACAGAGGGGGTGAAAGGTCAGTTCTGAGGAGGGCAGCAGTGGGTTTGACTGTACTTTTTATTTGGGTTTTGTTGGGGGGATTTCCAGGTGAGAGCCCTTCAAGTCCTATCCCTAAAAAAAGGGTGGACTTAGAGAGGTTGTAGGAAGAAGGCCTGAAAAAGAGGTTATGGTAGAAAGAAGTCTGGGGAAGGAGCAGCAAGCAGTCTGACAGAGCAGACATTGGGTACCAGTTATAGGGTCCCTGGATTAGAATCCTGTGTAGTGGAAGGGCCTGGGTTCCCCTGCCAGCCCCTGGGGAAGGGATAAGGATGACTGAGAGCCCTTCAGAGAAGCATGTGGAGACCAGAGTTGGGGCCTTTTGTAAGGGTATTTGACACTGGCTCTTTCCTTGAAGAGTGTGGGATTAAAATGGGACCTGACCTGGGGGCTGAGACATGAGAAGAGGAAGATCACTGCAGGACTGGAGCAGCCGTCAGCAGGGAGCCCTAGAGGGAGAGAGCAGCTACTCCGGCCACAAGAGGCGTGTCTGTGGTAAGTTCTCATCTAGTTTGTTCTTATCCTCTTCTATTATTTAAATGTGTCTTTTGACTGTTATTTAACTCTAGATCATTTTCCTTGGCTGTTTAGCTATTTTCCCTTTGTTTTAGCCTAATGTAAGCTAAGTAAATGCAAGCCTGCTTGCTGCTGGGGTAGGTTCTCCATTCCCCTCCTTGCTGCAGTCCAGGAGCTGTGGACCAAAATTCCTGTAGGGGGATAAAAACAAGGGCCTATAAAGTTTTAGGAGTGTCTATAGACATTATTCTAAAAGCCTACAGGATTTAAGAAAACATAATATCCTTTGCATAGCATCCTATAGAATTTAATCAAGAATTATATCATTGCTATCAAATTTGATATGATGGTTCAAAAGACCTATAAAATGGCTATCATTCTCTATTAAATTACATAGGTTGGTTCATCTATTAAATTCCATAGGGCCTTTCCATAGATGTGACCTACTGCTTATGTAACTTAATTGCATTAAGTACTAGAGGAAACACATTTCTTCCTTATGCCCTGTTCTTAGGGGAGTATAAGATGGCAGAGTTCCAGAAAAAATACTTTGCTTCAGCCTTGTTAGCCTGCAGGGATGCCTGTCTGTCCCACACCCAACTCCTGCAAGAGCTAGGTAAGACCTAGGCTAATCCTTTCATCTCCATAATCAAATTCCATTGGTAAAAGTGGCCCACTCTTCATCCTAGACGCTGCCGCAGCATATTAATGCATTAAACTAATTTTAACAAAACCTCTAAGAGCAACTAACCAGAGGCATATGTAACAAGCATAGCTCATGTTCTCTACTGCTAGTCCTTATCTGCCCATCCCATCTCACCAAGTTTTGCTTACTGTCCTAGCTTATGGAGTCCTGTGAGATGATGAGAACTTTCAACTCTCAATGCATCCAGGGTGGGAACCTGGTTGGCTTTGTGTAGAAAGTGCCATAAACACATTGTGCTGGATTAATAATAATAATTACCCCCTTCATCAGCATGTCTCATGTGCCCTGGCCATGCAGTGAAATAGAAGAAGGAAGAAATAAACTGGTAGAAGAATGTCCACTAGATCTCCTAAATTAATCAGTACAAATATAATTTTTTCAAATGTGTTCAGACAGTATAATCATAGGAAAATAATAACGACCCTGCTCTTCAGCGTGCATGCTTGGTTGCCCATACATGCATTCATTTTTAAACATTTCCGTACTCCTGCACAGTGAGAGAAATCTAGCTAGCTAGTCAAACACTGATAACCTGAAGAACACAGGCCTTATCTCTTTGCCATAGAATCTGCTCTTGCAATTGTACAGCAGGGGTCGCCATAGCTGTTGGAGATCTTGAACTTTTCACACTGCTTTTTCCTCTGATCCTTTGTATATTTCCACTCTATATGCAGTAGAAGTACTAAAAAAAAAGAGAACCTAGCAAGCAAACCATTTCCTAGTTAGAAATTAGCAACCTCTGGACTGTTTCTAAAACAAATTGTTTCCATTATAAGGACATTACAATGCATATGCATCCACAAGTAATCACTGTACAAATATATTGCTGGTTTTAATATAGTGATTTATTCTGCATATATATTTGTGCATAATTTGACTCTACTTCTCCCAAATTCAGCTCACAGGAAACAAATTCACTGCTTGTATTTATTTTGCTCCACCCTAGAGTACAAGCAGAATATTTTGGACTCTTTAATTTTAAAAGATCATGGTGATTAATTAAACTAATAAGAATTGCAGAAAATAAGAAGGAACAGCATTTCAAACGACTTCTGACTTACAGAAAATATTTACTATTTTAGGACCTGATCCTGCAAACAGGCATACATGCTTAGCTTTATTTTCATGTGTGATCCTATTAAGTCAATTGGATTACTTCTGCTTAAATGGGTGTCTGTTAGGATCACAGCCTTAATAAATATGGGGTTTAAACTTCAGATTTCTTATTTGACTGTTTTTGATGTGAGCATTAGTTTGTGAAATTGAATATTAAGGGAGGACATTATAACCAAGCTGGGAACCAGGACCTAACCCTGGGACTCCAATTTGCAGGCTGGACAAATGTATGTATGTTTGACATCAACACACAAACAGAGAAGCTTTGGCTCTTGCTTTCCTAATAAGAAGGTGTTCATTTATGGGCCCAGATAGTCCCTTTAGCCAAAAAATACCTGCAAAGAAAAGGAAACCCATAAAAATTCATTGAAAGAGAGTAATGCTTCTTGCAGCTGACTATTCCCCCAAACTATACTGCTTAGACTATATATGAAGGCTGCCTTGGGCATGTTTAAGAGCAAGTCTCTATGGCCTGAAAAGAGTGAAGGCAAGTGTCAACACTGCCAAATAAGCAGCTGATGGCAGCTCCCAGGATAACTAGAAGTAGCAGTACCATAACATTATGCTGGTGAGGGCTCACTCTTAAGGGCTACCAACCTGATCTCTGGCTGCAGGGGTCAGCCACAGCGCTGATACTGGTCTGAAATAGTAAATGCATCAGTGTGTGGCCATCCTACCACCAATGACAGTGACACTTGTTGCATAGTATGGAGAGTTACTGAACAGAACAATACAGCTTAGGACAGGGGTTCTTGGGACAAATTTTTTGGTGGCTGCTCTCACACTTTTTCCTAAAACACTTAATTCGCTTTAGGAAAAACAAATAAATATGCAGCTATACCCATCCAAATCATTGTAATTTATTTATTGCTAGCTAGTAAGTCCATTCTGAAAAGTGATATTAACAGACATACAAGTATCACTTTTCACAGCAGACTTACTCAGCCCTGCCAAGCCTGGGGACAAATTAAGCCCTGGATGGGGGGCCAGGGGAGGCATCGGGCGCTAGAGCCTAAAGCTTTGCCGCAGCCTGTGGCCTGGTGCCAAGCAGCCGGAGCTCGGGACTAGAGCCTGAAGCCCATGGCCAGAGCCTGCCGCCCTGCTACTCCAGGGCTGAACCCCAAAGCCTGAGCCCCACCGCCCCTGGGAAGGTGGGAACTCTCTGGGTACCTGCTCCTCCAGCATTGTGCCCCAGGTGTCTCCAAAGGGGGGCAGGGCCCAACCACTTCTGGCAGCCCCAGCAACCAACACCAAGGCAGTGCATCCAGGAGCAACAGGGAGGAGGAAGGGCCACTACTTTGCCCCCTCTCCTCCAGCCCAGGAGGCTGTGGCTGCAAGAAAAGTCCCTGGTGGCCACATTTGAGAAATGCTGGCTTAGGATCTAGCAGGTTGACCGCCATCCAACTGCTGTGGAGCTATTGTACCCTATGTCATTAAGGTCTGCCTCTGGAAGTTGAATCATGTCATGACCATACCAGTGCCAATCAGTCTCACCAGCCGTGAGCAGTCTTGCATGCGCCACCACAGTATAATGCTTGACTAATGGCTTTGAATCTCTGCTCCTGTTTGCTCATTGTGCGCGGGTTTGGGCCGGAAAAGATGCACTTACAAGCATCCTTCAAAAGGTTTGTGCTCTACTAATGGCAATTCTTTATACATCACTGAGGCTTTGTCTGCACACACAACCTGCACCAGTCTAACTTGTAATCCTAGGTACCCTGTGTTCACACCCTACCCACTACTGCAATGTTATTTGTACAAAATATGCCCTGTAAGACATCTGAAAACTAATAACACTGCTCAATAATAGCATTGTGAAATGTATGTGACAATGCTGTGTGTGCCATTATGGATACTCACTGATATGCTTTAAAGTCCCTAACCAAAAGGTGTTTAAACCAGGCACATCAAAGGGGGATGGCAAACAGGTTTTCTCAAGACTAAGGAGAGAGGCCAACACCTCAAACCAGATGCAGCCAAATTCAATGGGATATTCATTGATATTGGAGGCTGCAGGAAGAGAACATTTACATTGTAAAATTTGAAGCAAGAAGCATCACATTGGAATACACAAGTGAACACCTTAATCATGATGGAGTCAGTCCCCTCCGACCCTCTAGCTCCCTCCCTCCAAAGGAGACAGGAGACTGAAGCCAGAGGTTCAATTTCTACCTTGAAACAATGGTAGACTTGAGATATAAGGACACACACAGACTTTGGATGATCCTTCACCTGAGGAGACAAGGAAAACCAGTTTGCCTTGAACTCTGTGAGGATCCCGGCTAAGGCCTGGTCTACACTAGGACTTTAATTTGAATTTAGCAGCGTTAATTCAAATTAACCGCGCACCCGTCCACACCAGGAAGCCATTTAATTTGACATAGAGGGCTCTTTAATTCGAATTCTGTACTCCTCCCCGACGAGGGGAGTAGCACTAAATTTGACATGGCTATGTCGAATTAGGCTAGGTGTGGATGCAAATCGAACTTAGTAGCTCCGGGAGCTATCCCACACTGCACCACTCTGTTGACGCTCTGGACAGCAGTCCGAGCTTGGATGCTCTGACCAGCCACACAGGAAAAGTCCCGGGAAAATTTGAATTCCTTTTCCTGTCTGGACAGTTAGAATCTCACTTCGTGGTTGGACATCGGGGCGAGCTCAGCAGCACCGGCAGCAATGCAGAGCTCTCCAGCAGAGGAGTTCATGTAATCTCTGAATAGAAAGAGGGACTCAGCATAGACTGACCAGGAAGTCTTGGATCTGATCGGTGTGTGGGGCGAGGAGTCTGTGCTTTCGGAGCTGCGCTCCAACAAACGGAATGCAAAGGGAATGTCTCCAAAGCCATGAGAGACAGAGGATACAGGCGGGATGCAACGCAGCACCGCATGAAAATCAAGGACCCCAGACAAGGCTACCAAAAAATCAAAGCGGCAAACGGACGCTACGGAGCCTGCCACCACTGCCCCACCAGTGACCGTGGACTCTGACGATGGGACAGTGTCGACGGCCAGTTCCTCGGCGATGTTCACGGACGGGGAAGATGAAGAAGGGTTTGTGGAGGATGAGGCAGGCGACAGCGCTTACAACGCTGGTTTCCCCGACAGCCAGGATCTCTTCAGCACCCTCACGGAGATCCGCCACCAACCCTCCCCGGCCGTTAACCCGGACCCTGAATCAGGGGAAGGAGCAGTCGGTAAGTGCTTTAAACATGTAGACTTTTATTATTAATGGAACAGGAATCTGAACTATGTGTAAAGGAGGTCTCTATATATATGGGTGGGGGGGTACGTGACTTTGTAGCGGGGGAGGGTGGTTACAGATCTCATGGAACGGTCCCTGTCCTGGACCACAGAGCCACGCAGCAGAGGAATCTGTATCCGTCCTCCCCCGCCACAAGGCCACATAGCCCCCGCACTCAAAGTCCCGAAAAGGAGGGATGGCAGGCTCTGTTGAAACAACCAGTCCGGCACTGCAGACCGCTCTGGGAGAAGGAGCCTGTCATTCCTCGAGTTTAGAGGTGGTCTTTACATCACCGCACACCCTACCTAGCACAGTCTGTGTCCCAGTTTCAACCCTTTAATGCAAAGTCATCAATAAAGAAACCTTTGTAAAGTTACAGTGGAACATGTATTTTATTTTTAAACGTGTGTTGGAAGTGGGGGAAGCGGGGTGGACGGGGTATGTAACTGCAGATGCTAGTCAACAGTAACTTGGTAAAGAAACAGGGGCAGGTTCAGCTTCTCTGTAAAGAAACTGAACAGTCACAGGTCACGCTGCTCGCTGGTACTTGAAGAGTTAGTTCCTTGTCACTGTGCAAGGCGCCTGCATAGGGCTTCACGAGCCAGGGCATTAGCGGGTAGGCTGGGTCCCCGAGGATCACTGTAGGCATCTGCACATCCCCAAGAGTTATTTTGTGGTCTGGGAAGAAACTACCTTCCTGCAGGCGTCTAAACAGAGCAGAGTTCCTGAAAACATGCGCGTCATGAACTTTGCCTGACCACCCGACGTTGATGTTGGTAAAACGTCCCCCATGGTCCACCAGTGCTCGCAGCACCATTGAAAAGTAGCCCTATTTCTCAGCAGCTGACTGTGGAAGAGGTGGATGATAAGGTGCGAGGAGTTGACAACGGCCATAACTGCAGCGGGCTCCGTGCTCGCAGTGCTGTGGCACCCACGCTGTCACTGAGCAGAAAAGTGCACGAACAGATTGCCCGCAGGCGCTTTCGGGGAGGGAGGGAGGGCGTGATTGACAGTTCAATGATGACAGTTACCCAAAACCACCCTCGACACATTTTTTCCCCCAGCATGCATTGGGGGGAAATCCCAGAATTCCAATGGGCAGCGGGGAGTGCGGGAACTGTGGGATAGCTTCCCACAGTGCACCGCTTCCAAAGTCGACGCTGGCCCCGTTACTGTGGACTCACACAGTCGAATTAGTGTATTTAGTGTGGATACACAACTTCGACTTCATAAGGTCGATTCCACAAATTCGAATTAAGTTGATTCGAAATAGTCTTGTAGTGTAGACATACCCTAAGAGTTAGCCAGCTAATGCTGGGAAAGGAAGATTGGTGAAGAAGCTACATTTGAACAAAGACGATAGCTTGTGAAATTAGGTCTTAGCCATTAGAAAGCATATTTATACTTTTGTGTGTGTGTGTAATCATTTATATCTTTATTCCTTCTACTTAGGATAAATGATACCATGTCCTTTTGTTAATAAACTGGCTGTATTGTTACTCTAAGCCACTCAGGGAAGGGTGTGTTTACCCCAGTTAAGTAAATAGGCTGTAATGTGCTGACTTTTTAAAAGAGCAACAAACTTAGTATCTCCTGTGACTGTACAGTGATAAGTGCTATGCATTGCAGAGAAACATCTGAGGAGCTAGGAGGATGCATATCACTAAGGGTACGTCTACTCTACCCACCGAATCGGTGGGTAGCAATTGATCTATCAGGGATCAATTTATCGCGTGTAGTGTAGACACAATAAATCTATCCCCGATCGCTCTTCCGTCGACTGCTGAACTCCAGCTCGGCGAGAGGCAGAAGCAAAGACGACGGGGGAGCGGCAACCGTCGATCCCATGCCATGAGGACATGAAGTAAGTGATTCTAAGTTGATCTAAGATACATCAACTTCAGCTACGCTATTCTCGTAGCTGAAGTTGCGTATCTTAGATCAATTCCACCCCCCACCCCCACCCCCCGTGTATACCAGGCCAGAATCTCAGAGTTTGCTGGTGAGGAAGGCAGACTGGCGTGGCTGGGAACTGACACACAGTCGAATCTCCATTGAAGCTCACTCTTGCTAA
Source organism: Mauremys mutica (assembly GCF_020497125.1). NCBI lineage: Eukaryota > Metazoa > Chordata > Testudines > Geoemydidae > Mauremys > Mauremys mutica. The sequence goes on from NC_059072.1 coordinate 300,705,747, forward strand.
GGCAAAGGTAACACAGTGACTCACAATTCTGGGTATCCCCAGCAGCATGTGACATAACTAACGTTGGTTTTTAAGTTGATTTAGCTCTACGATTGTGCAGCTTTATGTCAGTTTACAAATGACATATCAATTTAGTTTCCCCTTGTAGCTAACTGAATTGATATAAACCAATTTAAGTGTGTCCATACAGGGCGGCACCAACTTTTAACTAAATCCAGTTTTAGTTAGACCAGCCTTAAGAGAGCAAAACGCATGAGAGCCCCTCTCCCCCTGACTATGCCTCTGTTTTTCATAACTATGCCCAACTTCCCAAGAGGGGAAAAAAAAATCAGCGCATGGCATGTGTAACAGGGAGTACTCATCCCTGCTCTCAAAAGGAGCATAACACTCCCATTCAGCTTCCTTTTTTGCTGTTTTGCATAGCATTTTATACAACTTAAACTCTTTTCCTCTCCAGTGAACTATGCAGTGGACCTGAAAAATCAGGCCCATGACTAATATCAATGGCTAATAAGGCTGAATAGGAATTCTAATTACGAGCTGACACACCATGAATGGGTTAATTTCACTGCACTCCCTGAAGCATTTCAACAGAAGGTGAATGAGACGCAAGAGAAGGGAGAAAACTCTACAGTTATTGAGTGCCTCCAAACTGAGAAATCTTGAAATCCTTTATTTTTTTGCTTTGCATTCTGTTAGCCTCCACTAAAGGGACAGTGATGGAAGCAAAGTAAATAGTGCAAAAGTGCTTCTATATTTCCTTTTAATTTCTTTTCACAGAAGAAAAGGAAAGCATTTCATTTTGCACTTTGCCAAACACTTTTGTCGGCTCTGATCTGAAGTCAAATCACATCCCCCTCTATCCACTACACCGAATTATCCAAAAGATTCCTTATTTTCTATGTTGGGAACAAAAAGGTAAAAAATAGTTGCAAACGGATACAGTAAGCAGCCCACCAAGAAATATGGCGAGGCAGCAATATTCTTGAGCTACAAAAACCACCTAGTAAACAAGAGAATAAATTAAAGATTTAAATATGCTAGAGTTGGGATCTTAATAGGTTAGTCAAAGTCAACAGAGGCTTTCATTATATAGAGCCAGAACTAGCCATAGAAATAACTATAGCCCAGCTACTGCAAACACTTAACAGTGTGTATAAGTTTATTCATGTAAGTCAGGGGTCAGCAACCTCTGGCTTGCTGCTCGCCAGGATAAGCACCCTAGTGGGCCGGGCCAGTTTGTTTACCTGCTGCGTCAGCAGGTTTGGCCAATCGCGGCTCCCACTGGCTGTGGTTCACCGTCCCAGGCCAATGGGGGCTGCGGGAAGTGGCACAAGCTGAGGGATGTCCTGGCCGCCACTTCCCGCAGCCTCCATTGGCCTGGGATGGTGAACCGTGGCCAGTGGGAGCCGCGATCGGCCAAACTTGCTGACATTGCAGGTAAACAAATTGGCCCAGCTCACTAGGGTGCTTGCCCTGGCGAGCCACGTGCCAGAGGTTCCAGCCCCTAATGTAAGTAGTCCCCATGTGAGAGGTTGAAATCATGTCCCCATTGAAGTCAATGACAAAACTTGAGTTAAATTATCCACATATTAAATGTTTGCATTATATGGGCCTTTTCATGTGAAAGCTGTCCAGGAGAAGTCAAAAGGGTCTGCCTGTCATGACTGATTCACACAGAGCTGGTGAAATTGTTCATTGTTCCTCAAAATGTGAGGAATTTAGTTTTTTCTGGTTATAAATTATCCATAGGCAAATTTGTTTTTTACAGATTTGTTCTTTATTTGTAGTTGTTCAAAAAATAGTGCAAACAAATGTTAGTTTGTAATTTGTTCACAAACCGATCATGCTCACCATTTGCTATGCATCATTTGTGGTTCACAACATATAATTGGTCACCGGAGTCACATGATATTGTTTCTGTTCCCTGATTGGATGCCCTACATTTCATAAACCGGAGACATCCTTTTTATGGTGAGCATTCTGAATTGGTCAGTAAATCTAAGTGCAGATAATAAAAAGAGCTTTATCAAAATGGCCATGAAAGTGCTTCCAATGCAAATACTGTGGCAAAATATTTGCACTAGTATTCTTTTGCTTTTTGTGAATATTCTTATAAATAAGTGAATGAAAAGGGTCACAAAAAACAGCTAAGTGAATCAGTAGATTTTAGATGCAAGAATATTAGTTTTTTGTCCATCTCTACATGAAAGAGCCCCATACCTTTTTGCCATTATCCTAGTGACCTAGTTAGTTTTCAAAAGCACCTAAGTCCCATTAACTTTCAATGGGATTTAGATTTCTAAGTCTCTGAGGTGCTTTTGAAAATTTTACTGCAACAAAGCATTTTGACACTTGCTACATCACATTAGAGGCAAAAATCCCAAAGATTCCTTTGTCTATTTTTTACTTCTGACCTACCTTCCCTAATTTTTCCCCCCTTACTTTGTCTTTCAAAGACTTCGGGAACAAAAATATTTTAAAAATTAGGCAGTGAAATTAACCCATTCACGGTGTGTCAGCTCGTAATTAGAATTCCTATTCAACCTGGTTAGCTATTGATATTAGTCATGGGCCTGATTTTCAGGTCCAGTGCATAGTGCACTGGAGAGGAAAAGAGTTTAAGTTGTATAAAATGCTATGCAAAACAGTAAAAAAGTAAGCTGAATGGGAGTGATGTTGTGCTTCTTTTGAGAGCAGGGATGAGTACTCCCTGTTACACATGGCATTTTCAAATGAAGGATTAACACTCTCACAAATGCAGGTTATTCTTGTGGGCACTTTATATATTTTAGTTGCTTTTAAAAATCTCCAATGATGGAGATTCCACAACCTCCCTAGGCAATTTATTCCAGTGCTTAACCACACTAACAGTTTGAAAGTTTTTCCTAAATCCAGCCCAAACCACCCTTGCTGCAATTGAAACCCATTGCTTCTTGTCCTATCCTGAGAGGTTAAGGAGAGCAATTTACCTCCCTCCTCCTTGTAACAACCTTTTATGTTCTTGAATTCTGTTATGTCCCCCCTCAGTCTTCTCTTCTCTAGACCAAATAAACCCAGTTTGTTCAATCTTCCCTCAGAGGTCATGTTTTCTAGACCTTTAATCATTTTTGTTGCTCTTCTCTGGACTTTCTCCAATTTGACTACATCTTTCCTGAAATGCGGTGCCCAGAACTGGAAACAATACTCCAGTTGAGGCCTAATCAGCGCAGAGTAGAGCAGAAAAAATACTTCTTCTGTCTTGCTTACAACATTCCTGCTAATACATCCCAGAATGATGTTTGCTTTTTTTGCAACGGTGTTATATTGACTCATATTTAGCTTACGATTCACTATGACCCCCCCCCGGTCTCTTTCTGAAGCACTTCTTCCTAAGCGATCATGTCCCATTTTGTATGTGTCCAACTGATTATTCCTGCCTGAGTGGAGTACTTTGCATTTGTCCTTATTCAATTTCATCCTATTTACTTCAGACCATTTCTCCAGTTTGTCCAGTTCATTTTGAATTGTAATCCTGTCCTCCAAAGCCCTTGTAACCCTTCCCAGCTTGGTATCATCCACAAACTTTAAGTGTGCTCTGTCATCTAAATCATTGATGAAGATATTGAACAGAACCAGACCCAGAACTGATCCCTGTGGGACCCCACTTGATATGCCCTTCCAGCTTGACTGCGAACCACTCAGAAGTGCTCTCTGGGAATGGTTTTCCAACCAGTTATGCCCCCACCTTCTAGTAGCTGAATGTAGGTTGTATTTTCCTATGCAAGACAGTATCAAAAACCTTTCTAAAGTAAAGATATACCTCATCTACTACTTCCCCCCCATCCACAAGGCTTGTTATCCTGTCAAAAAAATCTATTAGGTTGCTTTGATATGATTTTTTTCTTGACAAATCCATGCTGACTGTTACTTATCACCTTATTATCTTCTAGGTGTTTGCAAATTGATTTCTTAATTATTTACTCCATTATCTTTCCAGGTACAGAAGTTAAACTGTCTTCCATGACTTTTTGATGATAAGTATCAGAGGGGTAGCCGTGTTAGTCTGGATCTGTAAAAGCAGCAAAAGTCCTGTGGCACCTTATAGCCGCAGGATATGCTAGCCACCACTTTCCACAGCTCCCATTGGCCAGGAACGGTGAACCGCGGCCACTGGGAGCTGCAGGGGGCCATGCCTGTAGACAATCAATGTAAACAAACTGTCTCGTGGCCCACCAGCGGATTACCCTGATGGGGCGCAGTTTGCCTACCACGGTATTAGAGGATATACAACCAGTGTGGGAATGTCGGCCCAGTTTAACAGTCTGACCTGACGCTGGCCCTCTCAGTTGTGACCCATGCCAGACACAGTGACATGACTGTGTTTTGCTTTTTTATCCCACTTTCAACTAATGTTCTAATCAGATGTACGTAATTGTCACAGATTTTGCTCACTTTTATGTCCTCTTTGTTTTCCGTATACTTACCATTGAGCCAAATTGTCTTCTAAAAACCCAGTCAATTTGGAAAGGTTTGTGTCTGAAGGATGGATCACCTCTTTTGGTGCAGTCCTTCAGTGCCCATTTTGAGGTGGCAGATCTCTTAAACGCAGCCAGGTTGGGCAAAACTATTACAAAACAAATATATCCCTCTGCTGTCTGAAAGGCATCGGGGTATGGGTCAGTGAATGTAAATGACAAGTGACCTTTCTCAAAATTCTGCTCACAGTTACGTGCATGCAACCTCACTAAAGCAAATGGAATTGCATACATGTAACTCAGAGCAGAAAATACCATCGAGTTCTTGAGCCTTCTCAGATCTCCTTAAGGCCTGTATCCAAAGTCCACTAAAGTGAATTGAAAGACTCCTATTGACTTCAGTGGAATTGCCCCTTTGAGCTGGGCATGACCACCTCTCTGGGCCACATCCATTTGCCCTCTGTTAAGCACCAAAATAGCCCTAATGTTAATATGACTACTCAGCTGTTTAAAGTTAGGCATGTGTTTAAGCACCTTCCTGATACACATCATACTTTCCAATTATGAGCCTGACCATGCACTTACTAAAAACAAAGGGAGCAAAAGCAAGAACTATGTCTAAGTCCTGAATCACCGCTACGCAGTGCCAGACAATGAAAATCACTAGCATTAACACCAACATAAAACTGGAATAATGCAGTGGTGAATCAGGTCCATAGTCTTACAGGAGTTCTTACACACCTTTCCGCTTTATCAAAAATCTCAATGCAAAATCTAACACTCAGAAACATCCTGTGGATTGGCAACACTCCCTGAAGGGCTCTGGGCACCAAAACCAATGAACAGCTTACACTGAACTGACCCTTAAATATAGTTTTTCATCTGTGACAAATAAAATATTGATAGTGGTCTTCATTTTGCTTAACCCTTCCAAAACACACTGCGTAATAAACCATAACAGAATGGAAATTGCTTATAAAAATGTAAGAGGGCCAGTCCAGGGCTTTAGCTGTAAGTCCATCCTCATATCTCTTGAGCATATGTAGGCTTCATGAATGCTGCTGTTTCCACCAACCATTGTCTTTTCGCCGTATAAAACTAATCACAATCACTATGCTGTTCTACATTATCTCCAGCAAATAAATCATTAGTAGGACCCTGTCAAAATCACAGCCATGAAAAACGTGTCGCAGACTGTGAAATCTGGTCTTTTGTGTGCTTTTACCCTATACTATCCAGATTTCACAGGGGAGACCAGTGTTTCTCAAACCAGGGGTCCTGACCCAAAAGGGAGTTTCAGGGGGGTCACAAGGTTATTGTAGGGGGGTCATGATATTGCCACCCTTGCTTCTGCACTGCCTTCAGAGCTGGGTGGCAGAAAGCGGCAGCTGTTGGCCAGGTGCCCAGCTCTGAAGGCAGCACCCACCAGGAGTAGTGCAGAAGTAAGGGTGGCAATACCATACCATGCCATCCTTACTTCTGTGCTGCTGCTGATGGTGGCTCTGCCTTCAGAGCTGGGCTCCCAGCTGGCAGCTGCCACTCTCCAGCTGCCCAGCTCTGAAGGCAGCGCTGCCACCCGCAGCAGTGCAGAAGAAAGGGTAGCAGTACCGCAACCCCCCCCCTCCCATACACACACACTCACACACACACACAATAACCTTGCAACCACCCCACAACACCTTTTTGGGTCAGGACCCCTATACAACACTGTGGAATTTCAGATTTAAATAGCTGAAATTATGGCATTTACAATTTTTTTAACCCTATGACTGTGAAATTGACCAAAATGAACCATGAATTTGGTAGGGCCCTAATGATTAGGAAGCCTGCTCTGGATTGGACAGCGATGGCAAGGCAGAAGTTGGATAGAATAACACTTAAACACAGACCATATATGGACATTGGCATGGGTGAAACAGTAACCACATTTGGCAGAGATTAGATATGGAAACTGCACCCACTGCCAGATCCACAACTATCCTTTCCAGGAAATCATATAGCAGCAACTGGGGTACGTTCCAGTGCCTGGGTCACTAGAAGAGATCTAGTGACATTTGCAAGTTAACAAGCCATATCTTCAAAAGAGCAGAATTGGGTCTTTTATATTTTGAATTACCAGATTATTTTACAAAATGAGAGCAGTGATTTACTACTCCTCTTTTTTCAAGTGATCCTGGCTGGAAAAGTTATCAAGGTTAGGGGAATTAGGATAAAGCAATAATAATATAAAATAGATTTTGATCAGTATTAAATATATTCTATACTCTTAGCCCTAACATGTATAATGGAGTTTCATCAGTACCTCTGCACACCATAAAAGGAAATGGCAGCCGTGTAGCAGCATATGCAAATTGGCTAAACAGTGGAAAAGATGCATGTTCTGAGCTGCTATTTGTTTATATATTTGGATCTTTTTTTAATTGGCTTTCCAAATGTCTCCGTGGAAGATACACAAGGAGGCAGCCATCAGTACTGAGAGCAGAGAAATGATCTTCTTGGATCCTCCTTTTTTACTTGTCTGGGCTTAAACTGAACAGTTTGCCTCACCATATGGCAAAGGTGGAGGTCAGACAGATAAAACGTTTCATTGAGCTGAAGAATGGTTAACAACACGAGAATGTAAATTCTAACACATCGTAAAACTGTTGCAAAGCAGGCTGAAAGGACACTTTAGTTATGGCAGGCAATCTGTTTTCCAGCTCCACCCCATCCCTTCCAGTTCATTACAGGTATTGTGGCAAGCAAAGGGAGGTTTGAGTCATCCCTTGGCAATCTGTGCCCTGCTCCTCCAGCAGATTTCTAATGACTTTTCAATGATGATTTAAGAGGGTCTGTGTCTTGAAGTTGTAAAGGATTTCAGCTCTGCCCCCTCCTCACATACAAACCCAGGGAGATGCACGCACACACAATCTCCCAACAGCAGCATTAGCATTGACCACTTTTGTCCCATTTTCGCTTCAGCGCTCTCTCTGCTGCACAATTCTCCCGAAGGTCACTGGATCAACCTAGCGGAAAGAGAAACCCCCAAAACCTCAATGGTTTACATCGGAATAGGATTCATGGCAATTTGTAGCCATGTTGGTGGCAGGACCACCCCACCACCCAGATGAAACGCACAACAACCCTGCAAGGAACTGGAGCTGAAAATGTGGTGCCCCCTGTCCCCCCACTTTGCCTATCAGTCATCACTCACTAAGATTTGCGCTAACCTGGCCTGAAATCTCCTTCACGCCCCTTCAATTCCCTAGGGGAGCGCAGCAGTGTGAATTGGAGTGGATGGTGAGGGAACCTCAGGCTGTGTGAGAGGAAATGGAGCCTGAAGAGACACCTGCAGCTGAGTCTTGGGGCAGGAGCAAAGCAGAACCAGGGGGACAGCCTGAGAGATGAACTGCAGAACTGAGGGAGAAAAACTTTTCTGGTTCATATCAATCATTTCCTAGGTGCTAGATTCCACTTCCCTCCCAGCTCATGCAATGCATTGTCTGCTGTGCCATTCAGAATGCCCAGCGCCTCTCTGATCCTGATGCTTTAGTCGTCCCATCTCTGTTAGTGTTAGGGATGAATCTGGAAGTTTTTGTTCAGTACCTTGACTTTAATGCCAGTTTTGACTGAGGGAGACCTACAGGATTTGGCCCAGAGAGATCAAGGTCTGCTGCACAAATGAGACACAAACATAAAATGATCACTATCAAAATAACAACATCACCATCATCCACAGTGAATAGATTGCTTTTCTGGCCCTTCACCTGGCATCCATTTTATCCCCCTTTCAGCTCCATAAATACCTCAGAGCCGATGTCGTTCAGATCTTCCCCTGCACCTGCAGCAAAAAAAGTCTTGCTAACCGTGTGCTTAGAGAAACATGCATTTGCTTCCTGTGTTATTTAGCAGGGAAATGGAGGATTTAGTCTGTTTCCATCACCCCCTCAGGACGCTGCTCAGTGCTGCCAGAGCTTGCACTGAACAACAGAGTTTCACCTCAGTCTCTGGAAGAAGAGGCTGGTTTCACATGGCCCCATTTCTTGAGGCATTGCAGTTACACCGGCTAATCGTGCCATCAGCCGTGAACCATCTAGAAATAACTGATCATCACTGCCCTGGGGGGCTTAATAGCCCCTTTCATAACGCACCATTGCTTGCACAAGGGGCCCTTCCCTGAGCAGACACCACAGTGCCTTAGGTACAGGAATGAACAGAGCCTCCCCAAAGACATGGCCAGCTGGGGTCACTATCACTATCCTAGGGGATCAGCCTAATGGTTAATACTTTGTCAGCTGCCCAAGAACAGGACCATCTCCTCTCTTGTGTGGGAAGCCAGCCTGCAACAAAGGAGTTTTGTGGTTGGTTCTGATTTCTTTTCCTGGAAGCTTGTAAGAAAAAGAGGGGAAGGAATTAATCCAAAATCTTTTCCAGACGGAATTATACTGTTAAACCTTATGCCCCAGAGCCTCGGAGAAGTGTCCGGAAAGGCTAAGCGTGCACCCTCGAGATGGTAGCTAGTGCCTGGCCCTCTTGAAAACCCCGGAGACACCCTGGGAAGCTCTGGCAAGAATCATTTTACATTGGTTGCAATAATCCCAGGTCTCCAGGTTTGGTGGAGCCAGGCTTCCCACTCAAGGGCGGCTAGAGAGAGAAGGGGTCAGGGAAGGGCTGCCTTGCGGCGCAGTGTGCCGTGCAGGAGAGGGGAACTGTCCAACTCCAGTGAGCAGCCCCAGGCCTGGGTCCCTGCTCAGGGGCGGCTCTAGCCATTTCGCCGCCCCAAGCACAGCGGCACACCACGGGGAGGGGCGCTCTACCGGTCACCGGTCCCGTGGCTCCGCTGGACCTCCCGCAGACGTGCCTCCCGGCGACCGGCAGAGCGCCCCCCGCGGCATGCCCCCCCAAGCACGCATGCTGGGGCCTGGAGCCGCCCCTGTCCCTGCTGATTGAGAGTGGTGGTTTATCTCCTCTCACCTGGCTTTCTCTGCTCCGGCTTCTGCTGCCATTCACCCCCCACCCCTGCCCCAGGGGGATATAATGGGGAGGGGGCACTTTGCTTTCAACTTGGAGCTGCGGAGAGGAGCTTTCCCCATGGGGATCAGGCATTTCTCCACAGAGCTCTTCAGAAAGGGCTGCCTTTGTCTCACCTGCTGCTGCTGGGTGCCTGGCTCTTTGTCTCACAGCCCCTGTGAGGGGAAGGGCCTCACAGGCCCCCACTCCTTTCTCCCCACACCCAGGAAAATGAAACAGGCGTGGGGGGCAAGGATCACCCTTCTCCACTCCTCAGGATCCCAGCTCGCTGCTTCCTTCTTCCTCGTCCCCACCCCTGCCCAAACCGCGAGAGCAGGCCAAGGATGGGCAGGCAGTAGCTGGATCCTGTTTGACTCCTTCACCTTATGGGCCACCCCCATCCTCAGGCTCCCCAGGCAGGAGATGCAAGGATTGGGGTCTCAGCACGCAGCTCCCTCCTAGTCCCAATATTGCCCCAGTGAGGAGGTTAGACCAAGGGATGAGAACTGCCATGCTGTAACTGGGAGTCCCTACCTTCCACTCTGACTCCCACCCCCATACCAGAGCGGTGCTCAAAGGTGGGAAGGCCCTGCTATCACATAGATGCTAATGAGGAAATTAATAAGCACTCTTATCTGGAGCATCTTGAACTCCTCGACGCAATTGTCTTTAAAACCGCACACACACAACCACTCGAAAACCAGGAGCCATTTCTCTCCTCCTTGATGTTATTGCTTCTTCGGGTGCATTTTTCCCCCATTCCTACATTTTGCCATCGTTACAATAAATACAAAGGTTTACCACACAATAGCGACTACAAAACCATAAGTGCATACATAAATACATAAGTATCAAGTGACATGTTTATGTCACCTGTTTGTGCCATCTCTTAGCTGCTTCTTGTGTTTATCATTCATTTCACGATGCTGTATCCAAAAATATGGAAACCTTTCTAGTCAATAAGCAAAACAAACATGCATAAATAACGAGCAAGCATCCTGCTAAACAGCAACTGATTTCCCATCTCTCGAGGTAAATTGCAAGACTGTGGTACTCGGGAACGTTCCACAATCTCCCTGCCTGATTTAATGAGGCAATAGGAGACCATATACATTTCTGCAATGTTTGAACATTGGTGCCTGCAGGTTATTCCCTTCCCCCTCTCCCTTTTCTATGCACTTTATCACCTAGTTCAGCTAGGCCTCTTAGAATCTGTGAGTTGTGTCCTCTCACTTCTTTTCAGCATCGCTTTGAGGCTAGGGTGATTAATGTCCTTTTTTTAATCTAGGAAGATGTTAAAAGCGTGGGGGACATCAAGGTCAATTATGAAATATGAAGTGCTGCCAGGTCAAGTCTTTGTGGAGCCCCGCAAAGGAAGAAACACTCCCAGGAGGCTCTGATTCCCAGGCAGATGAGTGATCATCATGTCCTCGGAAAGAATTAGATTTTATTACCAGCTTTTTGGCAGTGTTTATAGTTTAACGTGGCTGGAATTAGAGAGCACTTTCTGAGTCTGATTTTCCCCTCCCCCGTCCCTTTTCTTCAAAAGCTGCTCCAAATTCTCATTGATTGGAGGTGCCCGCTGGAGAATGCAGGTGGTAAGATATCTCTGGAGGGGCTGTCTTGCCAGGATGCTATTCACAGCCTCTATTTGCATAATCTCTTGTTCCTTCTTAAATCTTCTGTCTCTCTGTCTCTCTCTCTTTTCCTGCTCCCCCAAGATACCTCCTAACAGTCTGGCCTGGTTTTTCTCCTTGGTGTGCCTTGGTAATGCTGATTGTTTTTATCCAGGGGTTGCAAAGCTGAGATCAGTCACACCTTCCTCCCCTACAGAGAGGCCACAAACGTTTACTTTTCACATCTGCCAAGACTTTTAACATCACAGCGCGAGGAGAGCCCCAAAGACAAATCCTGAAATGAGCAAATTAATAATGGTTGGCAACTGGGATCGTGCAGCAAACCAGTCCTTTACCTTTTGGTGCTGTTTGCCCTTCCTTAAAGTTCTCTCTTGTCCTACATTAAAAAGTGGCTTCTTCTGGGCAAAGAAGAAATTAACTGGTATTGTTAGGATCCATTGAAGCAAGTCTTAAAAGTCCCAGTTTACTCTGCTTGGAACATTAGTACAAACCAGAGGAGGAATCAGAGCCTTAAGCTTTGGATTTGCAGACAGAATGTACATAATACAAGTGCGTTTATTTGGAAAGGGAAGTTAACATGTTATTTGAATTTGCTTTGGGTTTTGGAACATTCAAAACTGGATCAGGGAATTGGATCAGGCCCTAATAGCATAGGCCTGACACGGGAATAGTTCTAGCAAGTGATGTATAAACTTACCCAAATCACTGTGCCAATACACCGCAATCCGACCCATAATTTCCAGATATTCAAATCCAGGGCTTCTCCTATAAAACTGTGAAAAAGGACCTAGACACATTGCAGACAGCTCAATATACCAGCCGCAGGGGTCAAAAAAGCAAACAAACTGTTAGTATGCAGAATGAATGATGCTGAAAATATTATGCCATTACATAAATGAACAGTGCAGTCTCAGCTGAAATATTGCATGCAGTGCCAGTCACTGTGTCTCAAAGAGGATAGACTAAAAATAGAAGGGGTTCTGAGACCTGGCACAAGAATGATTGGGGACATGGAAAAACTCTTGTATGAAGAGATATGGAACAATGGGGACTGTTTAGTTGGGGGGAGGTGAATAAGAAGTGACTTTATAAGGTATACAAATAACTGAGAATAATCTAAACTGGGCATTAATCCTTCCTCGTAGCATAAGAACAAGGGAACAGCCAATGAATATGAAAGGCAACAAATTTAAACCTGGCAAAAGGAAATACTTTTTTACACAGTGTATAACTAACGCTTGGGACTCACTGCCACAAGGCATCACTGAGGGTAACAGCTTAGTAGGAACAAAATCTATGAGTGTCCACCTGCAACTGATTCGTTCTTATTTCCAGCCAGGACAGCTGGTGTCATGAAGGCTTTGGCTACACTTTGTTTTGTTGGTAAAACTTTTGTCAGTCAAAGTGTGAAAAAACCACCCCCTTGACCGCACAGCTGCAGTGGTACAGCTGTGCCCCTGGTAGGGTCCATAGTGTAGACGTAGCCTTAGGTTTTCAAGCAAAGGGGTTTTTTTCTCCTTTTTTCCCTTTACAAATAAAGAGAGATGAAACAAGGCTGTTTGTTAAAACACAGATTTCTTTCACTTTTGAGATAATGGGGTGAGCCAGGCCAGTGCTTGGATGGAAAACCTCCCCACGAAAATGCAGTTGCTGCCAATACAGTAGGTTGCCCTCATCCTTCTGAGTCAATACTGAACCAATGCCCCCACTACAGCATCCTAGGTAAAACGAACTACTGGAGTTGTCCAAGCTCCAGCATTGCTAGAGTGTGTACCATTTTATGCACGGCGGGCTGTAATGATTCACAATTTACGTAGAGGAGGAGCCTAGATTACCAGTCACAAAATCTTGAAGTAGCAGTTCAAGGAAATTACTGGTTTAGTTAACAAGTGAGCACTGAGCTACTTAGGTCTCCATGGCCTACTGTTCATCTGAATGTACCCTGACATTTTGAACAACACATCCAGGTATCTGGAATGCAATTCAGTATTTTGCATTCACATTTGCAATATAACATGCTGACAGTGAACTCAAATGCAGTGCAACTCTGTAGCAAAGGAGAAGGAAAATCCTGAACTATTTCAATGCATCACAATATGCTCATATCAGTTCTGTGTACTGTGTACTTCCACCTATAGCGGTGATGTTGTGTGAAAAAGAAGATTCCACTGCATGAAGTTTCATGGCTATCCAGATTAGTTGGTAAACCCCTGTTTCTTCTGGATTTGATTATCCCTATATAAGCACCCACTGGGTAGTTTTGTGCTATCTGTATGTACAACTGGCTCTTTTGGGTTAGTGCCAACCCTCTGTATGCATTTCCCACCCACACTTGCCCCCTCCATGTAACAAACTGTCCTTGAAATGTCCTCATATTCATGGGTGGTAACATATTGATTTTGCGTAACTGAAATGGTTGAGTCTTATGTGACTCACTTGTTGAAATGAAGTGAAAATCTGAGATATCTGTGGCTAAAGTGCTTTTTTCCAGCATCTGAATTATGCTATGAAGAAAACATCCACTGTCTTGCACTTCTCCTGGAATGTTTTTGCTCTAGTATCAGAGGGGTAGCCGTGTTAGTCTGGTTCTGTAGAAGCAGCAAAGAATCCTGTGGCACCTTATAAACTAACAGACGTTTTGCAGCATGAGCTTTCGTGGGTGAATACCCACTTCTTCGGATGCAAGCAGTGGAAATGTCCAGGGGCAGGTGTGTATATATAAGCAAGCAAGAAGCAAGCTAGAGATAGCTTGCTTCTTGCTTGCTTATATATACACTTGCTTCTTGCTTGCTTATATATACACACCTGCCCCTGGACATTTCCACTGCTTGCATCCGAAGAAGTGGGTATTCACCCACGAAAGCTCATGCTGCAAAACGTCTGTTAGTCTATAAGGTACCACAGGATTCTTTGCTGCTTTTTGCTCTAAAAGCTCAGAGATAGGCAACAGAGAGCTGCAAACTTCGCTATCATTTTAGTTTCAAAGAATGATTGCAAAAACTTGTTAAAAGGAATCAAAAACATTATGGGACTGATCCTACACACTGATTCAGGCAAAATTCCCTTTGACATTAATGGAACAACTGGGAATTTTGCCTGAGTAAGGAATGAAAAAAATCAGACCCTAATTATTACCCCAGATCTTTTAAAAGCATAGAGTTACTTTTCAATTAAAAGTTTAGTACAGCAACTAACATGCATTCATCTTTGGTGGGAAAGATGCAATTCTGCTTTGTAGTCAGGAATGATGGGGTAATATGCATATCGTATGGCTCACGTCCTAGTTTCACAAGCAAAAATTAATTATACAGCCTACTCCCCTTTGGCATATTAACTCATTGGACCAAACACCACCTGTGTCATGTGATGGTAAACAAACTTATAAATGCATTCGCATACTTGAGAGGAAGGATGATCTTGTGGTTAAGGCACTGAACTAGGACTCAGACTCCCTGGGAAAGTCATCTACTCTCTCTCTGTACCCCGGTTCCCCGTCTGTGAAATGGAGAGAGTGGTACGTCCTACTCCCACTCTTTGCCTGTTAGACTGTAAACTCTTCAGGGCAGGAATTATGTGATAGGCACTGTTCAGTCACAATGGGGCCTCAATCTCACTTAGAACCCTAATACAAATAAATGATAGACTCTCACGGCTGGAATGCTCCCTTGTGGCTGCATGTGGCATAACAGGCTGTCTCCTCTCTAACACCCTGTCCACAGTTGCTCCAGGCCTTGGTGGTCGGCCTTGTCTCGTGACTTGGCCCTCCAGCCAGCTCATGTTTAGTCCCAGGCCTTTCGAGATAACAAAGTCCAACAATTAAAAGTCCAAATGTCCTTCCAAAAGGTCTAGCCCTAACTCTGCACCCCGTGGTCATCACACCCCCTCTCCCAGGGCTCTCTGCCATACCTATACCCTACTCAGGGCCTCACACCCCATTACCAGAGGCTGGTGGAAGAACCCAGGCCTGCCCTCTATAATGGGTTCCAATCCATGGACGAGCAGACAAGATCTACTCCTTAAGATTCCTTGCTGCTGCCTCCCTGGACTTTTTCCTACTGTAGCCTGTCAGCAGGCCTCTTCCACAGCCTCTCTATGTTCACCCTTTTTTCAGGGCCAGGATGCACAGGGCTCTCCCTTCAAATCCCCCCAATAAATCCTAAACCAAGAGTATAAACGAACTGCTGCCCACCTCAGGCTTAATCTTCCATACCCCTTCGTCTACATCTACACTACAAGCTCAGGGTGTGAGTCCCCTGCTTGTGTGCTGTGATACAGCATGGCCAGAGGGCAGCAGGAGAGGGTTAGAAGGGAGCCTTATTCCCTGTAAGGGGAAGAAAGTTTGCTATAGATTAATTAGAGCACCTGAAGCCAATTAGAGCACCTGAAGCCAGTCACATGATAAAAACTCCTGCTTCAATCAGTCAGTGTGGGAGTTGGAGCAGAGAGGAATTGGTGTTGGAGCAGAGAACAGTTTGAAGGAGTTGGAGCAGAGAGGAATTGGTGTTGGAGCAGAGAACAGTTTGAAGGGAAGCAGAGGACAGTTTGGAGAAGTGCTGCGATGAGCTAAGAAGTCCAAGACCCTAGGTAAAGGGGCACCTGGCTTGTACAGAGGGAGGGCAGGAAGCCCCCCACAAGCTGAAGGGCAGGAGAGGGAAGTAGCCCAGGGGAAGGAAGTGTCAGTTCAAGTGGTTTACCACTATCCTCAGGGCCCCTGGGCTGGGACCTGGAGTAGAGGGTGGGCCCAGGTCCCTCCATCTCCACTCCTCTCCTCTCCTCTCCTCTAGGACACTAGTGGGGCAGTTAACATTCCACTGCAGGGGCAAGAAATGGTGCCCTGAACCCCTCCCAAAGAAGAGAAAGCGCGAGCCCCATCAAAATAGTGCCAGCAATTTGCCACAGTACACATACTCACACTAACCCCCATCAAGCTAGCCTGAGTATAAATAGCAATGTTGCTGCAGTAGTATGGGTAGTGGCAGCAGAAGCACGACTGAGGCTTTGGCTACACTTACACTTCAGCGCTAAGTGTAGTCAAAGCACCAGCGCTGGGAGAAAGCTCTCCCAGCGCTGTCCGTACTCCACCTCCCTGTGGGGAATAACGGACAGCGCTGGGAGCCGCGCTCCCAGCGCTGGGGCTTTGACCACACTGGCGCTTTGCAGCGCCGCAATTTGCAGCGCTGGAGAGGGTGTGTTTTCACACCCTGCTGCAGCGCTGCAAATTTGTAAGTGTACCCAAGCCCCGAGCCATGTCATCAAACTAGCTCAAGGATGGGTACACAAGCTGGGGACTCACAACCCTACCTTGTATTGTAGACTGTGATAGCCCCCAGGGTACAATCTGGACTGTTGAACAGCTGTGTCCCCTTAATTCTCTAGCCTGCAGTGCCTTTTACACTGCTGTGCTGTCAGAACAGCCACTCCTGGACAGCTCACACAGCCTGCAGCATGCAGATTCACTCCCAGCTAAATACATAACCACTCTGACCAGTGCTTGTGAACTACATATTTGGCAACGTCCACAAATTCTTCCCCAGAAGCATGCATCTTGTACTGCTCGGTACCCTTCTGAACAGTATGGCTGTTATGTGTTCAACAGAGATGATAATACTTTACTTACCTTACTAGGGTATTGTTAATGAAATCAACAGAGATACTCACATGAGTAAATGCTTACCAGTGTAAATAAGGTTTGCACAGTCAGGCATCATGGGGTGCTATCTATCCAGTCGCTTGAAAATTGAGAACATGAATCTTTTTCTATATTCTTGGTTGGATTCAACTTGCACCCTTTAGTAACTAATTTACTAGATGAACAAATGGACATGCTGATTTATGTTAATGATGGGCCAATTCCATATGGTTTGGGAAGCTGGTGTTCACTTCAGATCTCAAATCTGGATGCCCTTCCAAGCTTATCCACACTATCTACGTTTATATAAAACATTTCACGTCTTCACTGGAAATCTTGCAAGAGCATTAATAGCATTATTATTTGTATTCCAATAGTCCCCAGAGATCCCGCTCAGGATCAGGGTTCTGGACAAACACAGAGAAGAGGCAGTCACTACCCCAATCCAAAGTAAGACAAGATGCAACACTGGATGTAACAAGCTTTTGAAGGAGCTAGAGGAACTAGGACAACAGTAAGAGGATGTAACTGGTTGCATAGACTAGCTAGGTGTGCAATCAGCAAGTTTCAAGGTTTCAAGAGCAGGCTGTCTCATGAGATTTACTGCACTTCTAGCTTTCAGGTGGGATGAAAGTACCGTGAGAACAGCTTTTTTTTCCTTTATCTTTGCGTTCAGCTATCGATTTCCTATATTGGCCACAATGCAGAAGTGCAGAGGCACATGGAAAACAAAAAAAAGGGAACTTAGCTGAGCATTTCAGAACCTTCAGGAATATTGGTTGGGATTATGCTCTGGAAATTAGCAAAGGAGCAGTGGCTGAAAGGGGAGTCTTTTTTCTTCCCAAATCAATTTGCCTTAGGGTGACCAGATGTCCCGATTTTATAGGGACAGTCCCTATTTTGGGGTCTTTTTCTTATATAGGCTTCTATTAACCCCACCCCCATCCCAATTTTTCACATTTGCTGACTGGTCACCCTAATGCCCATTTCTGTCATTTAAACCTAAACAAATCCTAATACTGCCACTTACACTTATGTGGCACTTTAGATCTTCAAGGTAGGGTATGAATATTAATTAGACAATCCTCCCAATACACTAGGAGGGTAGGTGTTATTATCTCCTGTTTATAAATCGGGGAAATAAAGCAGCGAGGTGACTTACCCAAGGGTGTATAACACATCTGTAACAGAGTGGTGCTGGGATTAGCCCTCAGCCTCCAGGGATGAAATCCTGGCCACTCCTGAAGGCAAGCCAGGTTTACACTTGGAAGGTATTGCTCATATAGCTATATCACTATACTGTGCCAGCAACATACTCCTCATGTGGACATAGCTTACACCAGCAAAACTTCATGTTTGCCAGTATAGTTTATTCCAGCCCCTCCAAGCAAAATAAGGTATACAAGCTAAATCATAGTTTTGCAAGTATAATTGCATCAACACTAGGGACTTGGCCGGCACAGTTATGTCAGCCACAAATCACACCTCATCACATGACTGACCAACAAAACTATACTGGCAAAAGAGTGTAGTTTAGACCTGGCCTCAGTGGCAAAAGTCCTATTGACTACAACGGGGCAGGATTTCATCTCATGACTCCCAGTCTGATGCTCCAGAGCACACACTTTATGATGATATAATTTAGAGAGTCTATCCCACTAAAAATTGGTTCATCTTACTTAAGTGCCACCTTTTGGGACAGGTAATTGATATTTCAGCTAATGGCCTTTGTCAAGATATTAGTTCAATCATTTTTCTAAAGGGCTTTAAATAGAATTTTACAAACATAGATGCACATTCCTAACTGTACACTGAGAATAATCCCATCCTGCCCCATTCTGTATACTGAGGAGTACCTCTCCCACCTCAGTTTAATAGAGTGATATGTCCCCTCCAGCTAGGCCATGTCATATACTCGACTCCAGAATGGCAAGGAGCAATGAAATCCTTCATTTCTTGACTTCAGTTGAAGCCCAAGAAATACAAGATCAAGTCCAAGTGCACATAGATCCCATTAACATTCATAGGTGCAGTTTCCTATATGCATAAAGAAAAGAAAAGGCCTGCAAGTGAATACTGCTGATACTATAACAGCAGGCATCTGTACTTTTATATGTTTGTCATTAACTTACTGATGGTCTAAAGTAGAGCTGAAATCTTTGTGAGCTGACATCTAGAGTTTATTTATTAATAGAGCTTTCAATGACTAATTTACAGCTTGATATTTTTAGCCATGTACAGAGTATATATTTCATTATTTAGGATACTTAATTATGTACCTGTCTAATTAGTATCTGTAGAAAACAGGTTTCTTTGTTACGGTGTATCTTTCACAGCATCAGTAGATACTCTTCTTAACCCCACCATATCCTGGTGTTTACGATCTTTAGGTTGCCAACTATAGAAAGGAGGTCGCCAAGAACAAAAGAATGAACAGAAATGGAACAGCTTGTTCCCTATATTAGATCTGCAACTGAATTAATTGAGGAAAGATGGGTCACGTCGGATGAAATGATAAAAAAAATCATTAATATAGCCTTTAAAATAATACTGGGTGAGATTGGTGCTGTGCTTCTAATAGGCCCAGAGGCGGGGGAAACTGTGGGGTCTTTAAGACACCTTTGTTGACCACACAATCCTGGATTGTTTTAGAGGCTGCAGAGGCCCTCAGCATAATTTAGAGAGCCCTGAGTGCCTGTATCCATTATAGCAGACTCCCTAGGCTGTCCTGTGAGCTGAAGAACAGCTGGAAATCTCTACAGCACTGCATGTGGCAGCCCCCCTCCCAACATCCCTTCCTGCTCCCACACCTCACCTGCCAACATAGCACTGTCCACACCAACACTTTTCTCAGTGAAACTTATGTCGATTAGGTCATAGGTGCTGACACCATGGGTGCTCTGGGGCTGGAACACCCACGGAAAAAAATTGGTGAGTGGTCAGCACCCACCAGCAACTCCCCGTGGCCCCACCCCGCCCCCTGCTCCAGCTCACTTCCGCCTCCGCCTCCTCCACGAGTGCATGCCGCATCCTGCTTCTCCCCCCTCCCTCCCAGCACTTGTGCCGTGAAACAGCTGATTCACGGGGCAGGGAGGGAGGGGGGAAGAGGGGGTATGCGGCGTGCTGGGGGAAGAGGTGGGGCCAGGTTGGGGATTTGGGGAAGGGCTCCAATAGGGGCAGGGAGGGAATGGAGTTAGGGCGGGGACTTTGGGGATGGGGTTGGAATGGGGGTGGGGCCAGGGGTGGGGATGGGGTGGACTAAGGGGGGGGGCAAGGGGCAGGGGAAAGGGGCGAGGGGGCGCGGGCACCCACTGGTGCCAGAGAAAGTTGGCACCTGTAGATCAGGTCACACCTTGACCAACAAAAGTTTTGCCGACAAAAGTGCTAGTGTAAACAAAGCCTTAGTCACCTAGGCCTGGTCTACACTAAGAAGGGGGGTCGAACTAGGGTACGCAAATTCAGCTATGTGAATAGCGTAGCTGAATTCGAAGTACCCTAGTTTGACCTACTCACCCGTCCAGACGTGGCGGGGTCGAACTCCGCGGCTTCCCCGTCAACTCCGCCACCGCCGTTTGCAGTGGTGGAGTACCGGAGTCGACCGCAGCGCTTCCGGAGTTCGAACTATCGCATCTAGATCAGACGCGATAGTTCGAACTCCGAGAAGTCGAACTCACCGCGTCGACCCGGAAGGTAAGTGTAAACCTACCCCTAGTGTAGTTCTTTAATTGGGTGATCTAACTTATATAAATAAGAAGATTGTCTGAAAAAATCATGGCGGACAGAAAGAGAGAGAGAGAGAGAGAGAGAGAGAGAGAGAGAGATCTAGGTAATTTTAAGACATTTAAGATCTTTTCTGGTCTCTTTTTACAAAAACAAACATGATATTTGGCTACTTGAGTGGATTCAAGATTTTAAAATAGATGGACTCCTTTCTGAATAAAGGAAAGGCAAACATAAAGGCTGGCTATCTATTTAGGGTTGCCAACCCTCCAGGACTGTCCTTGAGTCTCCAGGAATTAGAGATTATTCTTTAATTAAAGATTTTGTCATGTGATTAAATCTCCAGGAATATATCCAACCAAAACTGGCAACCCTATATCTATCAGACTTTTCATTCTAACTTCTTCTATCACATTCAAAAGTAACTGTGCATGGCATGTGTGTGAGATCAAAAATACTGGGGCCAGATCTTTGTCCACCTTATCTAAATGCCTGAACGCCAGGATTCTGACCAGGGGGTTTTGAGGCACTGCTGTATATTTCCTCCCATCACATTCACAGTGCACACTATTTCAGCCAACTGCATTGGTTGAAAACACGAGGCTCCATTTTGTGTCACAATATTATTCATCTGCCATTCCCCTACTCATCATTTACTCAATGCTATTTGCTAAGAGCGTGATCATCCCTTCTGGTGCATCTCATTTGATTAATGGTGCGCATGCCAGTTCATGCCCAGCTGGGCAAGGTTTGAGAATCACTGTGTTAAGTGCCCCACATAGCAATGGGTCACCAAAATAGAAGTTACAGGTTTTAACTTCTTTCAGAGTTGTGGTTGCTCAGCACCTCTGCAAATCATTGTCCCCACATCCTTAATCTCTGGTTCCCTTTCTCTGTCTATAAAATGGAGATACTAGTGCTTTCTTTCCTACCTCAGTGTGATGATTAATTAATGTTTACAAAACACTTTGTGAATGTTTTGTGTTAAAATATATTAATGAAACCTCACTCAAACGAGGGCAAAGACCTATTTAATGCTCTCTGGGTGCACAAACTATTCAAAATACACCATGGATTTAAAGTTTCTTAAGAAATAAAGCCACCAAGTGCTGAAACAGCAGATCAAACCAATTGCTCAGCACCAAAACACACTCCGTTTCAAACCCTACCAAAAATTAGACATAAATGCAATAAGGCCATATGGCTAGCCTTTCGTGTATATGTTCAATGAATCGTGTTAAGTAACCTCTCTGCATGGTTTTTAGTGCTCTGGCTGTGTATTTCAGTAGTGGCAGGCAAGCCATTTGAACTGAACAGCAACTTGAGGTTAAAACAATCCTCACTGATCAGCAGGGTCAGTCTTACGTGGTTGTAGAGAAGTCTGAGTTGCACTGGGAGATTAGTTTCTTCAGCCCTCCTCCTGCAGTCTCAGTGAGGCTCCTCTCACTTACTCCTGCCCCAGTATTCCTGCCTCTCACAACTTCCTATGTTTAAAACAAAGAAAACTTTATCACTGCCACATCGATGCCCAGTGCTTTGGGAGCCAGAGTGCAGGGCATGCCACATATAACAATACAACTTGGACTGTCTGTGAAGATCACCATTTATAACAGATTTCAGAGTAGCAGCCGTGTTAGTCTGTATTTGCAAAAAGAACAGGAGTACTTGTGGCACCTTAGAGACTAACACATTTATTTGAGCATAAGCTTTCGTGGGCTGCAGCCCTCTTCTTCAGATGCATAGAATGGAACATACAGTAAGGAGATATATATACATACAGAACATGAAAAGGTGGAAGTAGCCATATCAACTCTAATTAATTAAGATTTATAACAGACACTCTAGGTCTGTCATCTCATAGGCCTAGAAACTGAGCCAACTGAAGTCAGAGGGAGTTTTGCCATTGACTTCAACAGGAGCAGAATTGGACTCTGTCACTATAATTATTTCAGGTTTGCTTCAGACTGGTTTTTCCTATACAAATCCTTAGGACAGGGAGGGCAAACATTTTGGCCTGAGGGCCACATTGGGTTTCTAAAATTGTATGGAGGACAGGTTAGAGGAGGCTGTGCCTCCCCAGTCAGGCGTGCCCTGGCCCCTGGCCCCTATCCGACCCCACCCCGCTTCTTGCCCCCTGACTGCCCCCCCGGGACCCCTACCCCATCCACCCCTCCCTGTCCCCTGACTGCCCCTGGATCCCCCGCCCCGCCATCCAGCCCCTCCTCTCATTCCTGACTGCCCTCCCAAGACTCCTGCCCCTATTCAACCCCCCTGTTCCCCACCCTCTGACCACCCTGAACCCTATCCATACCCTCACCCCCTGACCACCTCCCAAACTCCTCTGTCCTCTATCCAACGCCCCCTGCTCCCTGCCCCCTTACCGCGCTGCCTGGAGCACCGGTGGCTGGTGGCGCTACAGCCACATCGCCCAGAGCACCAGGACAGGCAGCCGTGCTGCCCTACTGGAGCCAGCCACACCACCACGCAGGACAGAGCACCGGGTCAAGCCGCAGCTCTGCAGCTGTGCTGCCCAGCAAGAGCTCGCAGCCCCACCACCCAGAGCATTGCACCAGCGGTGCAGCAAGCTGAAACTGCAGGGGAGGAGGAACAGCAGTGGAGGAGCCAGGGTCGAGCCTCCCGGGCCAGGAGCTCAGGGGCCAGGCAGGAGGGTCCCGAGGCTGGATGTGGCCCGCGGGCCATAGTTTGCCCACCTCTGCCTTAGGAACACTTCTTTTTTTTCCCTCAACCTTGCCTCCTGGGCTGTGTATTTCAGTCAGGGCTGGCCTTACCATGAGGCAAACTGAAGCAGTCGCCTCAGGTGCCAGACTGTGAGGGGGCACCACTAGGACCCAGAGTGTAGAAAATTGTGTCTGCTGCTGGGGCATATGTATTCTCTCTGCTCTAGATGCACAGAGATGGTGGAGTGCTGTGCTGGAGGAAGGAGGGCACAAGAGACATAACAGGCAGGCAAGAAAAAAGGTGAGAGGGGATAACAGAAAGCAGTAGGAGCTACAGGGAGAGATAGGAGGAGGACCCTCTTATGTATCTCTCTATCACCCCAGGAGCCTGGACCGATTAACACCAGCTTCTCAGGGAGCTTCCTGTTTCCTGCTGCTTCTCTGAACCCACTTGAGGAGAACAGGCAGTCAACTGAAGTAGCAGGAGCCAGTTAGGCCCTTAAGATGCTGATAGCTTCCCTCACTCAGGCCCTGCTACCAGCCTGCTTATTTGTCCCCTTCAAGTGAGTGCTGAGAGCCACTATAACTGGCACAGAACAGCAGTCATCAGTGAAAAAAGAAAACGCCTCTCTGGGGCAGCATTCAGAAGAAGAAAGCAAGCAAAGGAAGCTTTTCTATCGAAGCAGGAAGGAGCTCTCCTGAGATACATAGACACAAATGTTCACGGTTTGCCTTCCGGCCCCAGTGAGGATGTGAGTGGTGAGGAGATGCCTGATCTTCCAGTTAGTCAGAGTGCAGGAGACCTGGCAGCTACTGCAGCATCCATATCTCCATCTCAAATGGATGTAACCATGCACATTCCTGAAGAAAAGTGTAGATCAGAGAAGAGTGTGGTGGAGGCACAAGAAACAGCTGCTGCAGAGTTTAGTTCCTTAAGCCTAGATGATCCAGGACTGTGGTGGACCCACTTGAGCAGTAGCCTGAGGGACTTCCTCGTACTGCATGGGCCACACCAAGTGAAAAACTTCATGTTCCCCAAAGACAATGAAAATAGAAATTTCCATCCAACATGTTACTGGCGTAAAATCCCCAATGGTGACAAAGTGGAGAGGACATGGCTTATGTGCTCAAAAACCCAGAATGCTGCATACTGTTTTGGTTGCAAACTCTTCCAGTCTAATGTTCCAGCCACATTGGGGTCTACAGGAACAAAGGACTGCAAAAATCTGGCTAGAAATCTGAGAAGGCAGCAAATCACTAGAGAGCATTCCATAGGCGGAAATAGCTTGAGATGAGACTAAGGTTAAAGGCCACCATAGATGATCAGCAGCAAGAGAAGATTGAATCAGAGTCTCTTTACTGGCAAAATGTTTTGAAAAGGCTCATTGCCATTTTGAGAATGCTTGCTACCCAAAACCTAGCACTGCGTGGCACTTCAGATTAGCTGTATGTGCCAAACAATGGAAACTTCCTTAAAATTGTGGAGCTGATGGCTGAGTTTGATGCTGTACTCCAGGAACATCCAAGAAATGTACACACACCACTACCTTGGAAAAACAATTCAAAATGAGATCAGACAGTTACTGGCAACAAAAGTCAAACAGAAGATTGTGGCAGATCTGAAGTCAATAAGATATTACTCTGTTATTCTGGACTGCACACCTGACATCAGCCATATGCAACAAATGACTTTAATGGTGCGTTTTGTAACAACAACATAATCTAGAGAAAATGTCCCTGCAATGGTAATTGTCAGAGAGAATTTTCTAGAATTTATTGACATTGATGATACTACAGGAGCTGGTATGACAAATGTGCTTCTTAAAAAGCTGGAAGATACGGGAATTGCAATAGCTGACATGAGAGGTCAGGGCTACGATAATGGCGCCAACATGAGAGGAAAGAACAGAGAAGTGCAGACATGGATCTGAGAGTTAAACCCTCGAGCTTTTTTTGTCCCATTCAGTTCTCCTTCATTGAACTTGGTGGTCAGTGATGCAGCATCAGCTTCTAGTGAGGCTGCTGAATTTTTTAATGTAATTCAAAGCATCTATGTATTTTTCTCTGCATCATCTCATTGATGGCAAATTTTGAAGCAACATCTGGGAACATCCTCTCTGACACTGAAACCACTGAGTGCCACATGATGGGAGAGTGGAGTGGAGGTGATAAAGCCTATCAAACACCAAATTGGGAAGATAGATGATGCCATAGTTGCCATTATGGAGGATAATGCTATGACAGGAACTGTTCGTGGGAGAACAGTGGCAGAGGGAAATGGAATCACCAGAAACATACATAACTTCAAATTTCTGTGTGGCAAGAGACTCCAAGGTGTTGACCTTGACATATCTGGAGCAATGGAAAAACTGGACAAAGCAAAGTCATATCTACAGTCTTACTGGTCAGATGAGGGATTTCAAAACATTCTGAAGAGTGCACAGAAGTTGGCAGAGGAACCTCACACTGAAGCTATTTTCCCACCCATTCAAGAATACAGGAAGAAGACATTTTGATTACAAGGCACAGGATAATCCCATAAGAGACCCCAAACAACAATTCAAAGTTGAATTCTTTAATCAGGTGCTAGATTGTGCAATACAGTCAGTTGAAGAACATTTCATGCAGCTCAAGGAACACAGCAGTATATTTGGGATGTTGTATGATATTCCAAAACTCCTCACTATACCTGAAGAAGACCTACACCAGCAATGCAAGGCACTAGAGACAGTTTTGACATATGATGGCATACATGATATTGATGTGACTGATTTAGGTGATGAACTGAACGCCCTTTCAAGATACATTTCAGTAGGATCAACTCCAAAGGCTGTTCTGGAATATATGTGCACAAACAAGATGACCACCCTCTTTCCAAATGCTTTTGTTGCTCTGTGCATACTTCTAACACTTCCTGTAACAGTTGCCAGTGGAGAACGCAGCTTCTCCAAGCTGAAGTTAATAAAAACACATCTATGCTCTACAATGACACAGGAGAAGCTGGTCGGCCTTGCAACCATCTCAATAGAGCATGAGCTGGCCCAGACTGTGGACCTTCAGGAAGCAGTTCAAATCTTTGCAACCAAGAAGGCACGGAAAGCACCACTTTGATTATTCAAACAGATAAAAATGCCAGTGTTTACTATGTAGACAAGAAAAGTTACATTTGCTGTTCAGGCATTTGAAAGTTAAGCGTTACTTACAATTTTTTAACAAGGCATTTTAAGTTGTTAGTTCTCCTTTATTGGGGTAGGTAGCGGAGCAGTACCATGAGAGGAGTAGACTAGGAAGAAGGCAGAATTGAGACCTTTCAAAGTTTTGGCTCAAGCGAGGAGACATGGGGGCGTCACTTGAGCTCCCCGCCTCAGGTGCCAAAATGTTGTGGGCCAGCCCTGATTTCAGTTGTTAGCAATAATAAAAATGACTTGCTGATTTCCTCCAAATGGCACTTTCATTTAGGACACATTATTTTACCCCTGGCTGCAATATCGGGCTCAACAAAAATGCTATTTTACACACATAAATGAACAGAAAGGGCTAGAAATCCACAGCCTCTTTCTCGCCTTTCAATGAGGACTGATGTTTCCCAGCCAGGTGGAACACAACTCTTTAAATATGCAGTAGAAAACAATCTGAAGGAGCCTCTCCCCTGTTCCTCTGACTACGCATTCGGACTAGCTCCCAGAGCAGTTGCTGCTGCTGCAGCAAGCTCCAGAGCCTGCTTCATATTAGCTGGCTTGTGACCTTTACAGACTGCTATGGTTTAGAGGAATGTTGAATTTTTCAGCAGTATGGGTGTGCTGGGTTCAGTATCAATGAAATAAAAGAGGATCACTTAAAATCCTTTTAACTTCCAAAATGCGGGGGGAAAGGCTCCAGCTGTAGTGATTTAAATCTATTTTAATAATGTCCACAGGCCTTTCAAAGTACATGAAAGACAATAGGTGGGTGCAATTAATAATGATTGGTTTGCCATTACTGTGATAAATAACTTTCAATAGCTCTTTAGAGCACCATTTAGGTCCTTCCTTTCCCTCTTTTTTCATGGCAGATGGTTTGAAATCCCCAGGCTCCCTGTGCTTTGACCTCCTGCAGATGTGGGGATGGGACAAAATGGTCCTCAGGACCATGGAAAAAAAAGAAAGAAAACCCTCCTAATGTACCGTATCAGGGCTAGCAGTGGGGTGGACCACTAACTGCTTTTTTATTACTGTCACTTACCAGCTCCAATTCTTCTGTACTTAAAGAGTTATGTCAGTAATTGTGAAGCGACTGAAAGGGAGACTGGATGCATGTGGTGGTGAAGTATTATTGGAAACCAGGCCAATAGAAGATGAATGAAAGATTATGAGAAGGGCAAACTACCATAGTTAGCAGCGCTGTAACAAATAGGCATTGATATATTGTCCTCTTGGAGATATTCGGACAGGCTATTATAGTTGTCCTAATGAGGTTGTCATGCATTTCTCTTCGTGTAGCTATTAAAATCTTGTCTACATCTGCTTCGGGGTGCCTTAGAAGGGGGGGAGCAGGGAACTCTCAGTATTTCCTCTGTTCTGCAATCTGCCCCTTTTTTCGTAGACAGTGTCATATCTGACCTAACAACACAGAGGCGTATTTAAGATTGTACAGTATGAGCAAGTTCAGCAGATTTTCAAAAGGGAATAACGTACCTGGTGGAAGAAACATTTCCATGGTAGCACCTCACTGTGATCTGAGGGCATGGTGGGTGTTATTACGACTAATGGGAAATACTGTACGCCATCATTTCTTGATCTGTCCAGGTGGTGAGATAATGCAGTATGTGGGTCTCGCCACATGTAAAGAGCCTGCACATCCCCCTTGAGTTAGAAAGAGACCCAAGGATTTTGTTTGATATACTCATTGGCTGCCACCTATAGTCTGTATTCATGTGTGTGTGTGTGTGTGTGTGTGAGCATGCCTATATGTTTAACTAGGGGTCAGTCATCTTGAATAATTAAACCAAGATCCTGATTGCCTTACTCAAGCAAAACTTCTGTTGAAGTGCATGGCCATCTTGCATGAATAAAGTGAGCAGAATTTCTGGAATGAAACTTCCCTCACTGAGCTTCCAGTGGATGTTCTGCCATTGGCCTCAGTGGAAGTAGGCTCTGGTCCTATCCCCTTATAGTGAGCCTCTCTGAAGATACTGGCCCACACTTATATATGTGGCTGAGAAATGCATAATGAAGCTCAAACGAGTAGGGGGCTTGCAAACAGGATTCAAGCTACATTCCGCGCACACACAGCACCATTCCTAGGCTGTGCATTAAGTCAGTTCCCTGGTGTAATCTCAGCACCCAGGATGGGGTAGTATAGGAGGTGCTGGAGTGATTTGCCTGCAGTTGAATAACCAGCTGAATCCTCCAACAGTGTGGCACAGGGTGGCCACACCACATTCCAGAGTCTGTGACTTAATATTTAACACACAAATGACACACCTTTGCCCAATGTACATTTTCAACTAAAACATGAAATGTTTAGAAGGATTGAAATCAGCTGCATCAGGCTAATTTTCCACTATTGTAATAAAGCAGCCTTCACCGTTCTGAGAAAATTTGTTCATGTTTTCTATTGTCCCTTGGAAAAAAATCCTAGTGCAGTTAGTTTGTGCATCTTTATACAGTTTAACAAAGAGAAAGCATGTGCATAACTGTGGTAATGGAAAACCAGAAAACAGCATATAAAATCATTTGGGATCTGATGTTTAAATCATCCTTAAACAAGGATTTGCACTGGACATGTCAGATGTCTGAACATTGCTCCACAAGAGGTAAGAAAAGAAGTCCCCTCTGCTCTAATGAGGCAGATCGAAATGGGTGAATACATTTTGATACACAATGCATCAGTGTCTGGTTTGTTTTAGTGTGAAACAGTAACCTCTCTCCCTTTTTCTGGGTAAATGCAGTACAATAGACCAACACCACATGAATCTATTATGTGTTATAGGGCTTTTAGCAGGAGTATGACTGTTTAACCAGGCAGTGACACGAGAAGAATTACTATCCGACACTCCAGCTGAAAGTAGAGATTTTATTGATTCACCACACCAGCCTGCCATTTTAGCTTTGATTGAGAGGCTTTCATGAATCCAGAAAGGTAGCACTCCTTCACTGAAAACAACAGCAGGCGGTACAGACGATTGAAACCATCTGCCAGTTTAAAAGAAAGATGAAGGTGTTTCCCAAAGTATCTCTCTAGCCCTGGGTCTATCGAGTAGATCTATTGATCCAGCTACTGCATATCTGTGGCTGAAGTACAAGAAACACTTTTAAAGGCCTTGATTTGAGGTTTTAAGAAGATCACATTATGAAAGACCTTGATGTAATCTGAAAACTAATTCTGCCCAGTGATGCAGTAGTCACAGCCTCTCTCATGTAATAGGTTATTTCTGCACACTCCAGAAAAAAAGGGTTTATCCTTTTTTCAAGATCTCTGCAGAAGAACTTTTGAATTTGTGGCTCTGTTTACTAAATACCAGACATGGTGTACAAACATCTTTCAATTAGACGTTATCTTAGGAGCCGTGCTCTCTATTTCAAATAGCACCAATTTGCATTCCTGGGCAAATTAGAATTCAGAATGGTGTGTGAGCAATGCCTGTTTACACTTCAGTAAATATTCATAAAGTACTGATTATCCTTGCGCCATTCCCAGAGAAACTGAACTCACACTATGGACTCTATTTGTTTGTGAAGGTTGTCCCTACCCAGACGCCACCCTGTTAATGTTTAAAACCCACATTTACAAACAATGAAAATAATAGCTAGAAAATATTATAAAACAGAAAATAGCCATGAAATGTAATAGTGACTATTTGCTACTTGTGGTTCGTACAATCATCTGACCACCAACCCAAAGTGGGTTCAAAATAAGAGCCTGATGCTCCAAATCTTACTTCCGCAGAGTAATCTTTATTAAAGGCAGTAGTCCCTTTAGTCCAGGGTTTCTCAAACAGGGGTCGCCGCTTGTGTAGGGAAAGCCCCTGGTGGACCGGGCCGGTGTGTTTACCTGCCCCGTCCGCAGGTCCAGCCGATCGCGGCTCCCACTGGCCACGGATTGCTGCTGTGGGCCAATCGGGGCTGCAGGAAGCGGCGCGGGCGAGGGATGTGCTGGCCATGGCTTCCCGCCACCCCCATTGGCCTAGGACGGCGAACCGCGGCCAGTGGGAGCCGCGATCGGCCAGACCTGCGGACGGGGCAGGTAAACACACCAGCCCGGCCCGCCAGGGGCTTTCTCTACACAAGCGGAGACCCCTGTTTGAGAAACCCTGCTCTACACTGTCTCTCCCGGCATTGCTACCACTGGTGGAGCTCTACCGAAGGTATCACCAGTGAGAAATGTAAAGGAAAATAGAGTCTCGTGTGAGCATAGCTTCTATGTTTCTGTGTAATACAACTTTAGATAGAGAGGAGCTCCCTGCCTTCTGCAGGGCCAATGTGAAGCAACTGCTGAATTGTGTTTTATTTCAGATGCAGAATCTTACAGAATGAGTTGTCCCTCACGTGAAGGCTTGATATTCGCGCTGTCCTTGATAATGTTTTAAATGTGAAACTGACGTCAGCTGGATGCAAAAGCACATGGTTTGCCCTTTGTGTATGGGAAAACATAACAGTGGTTATCTTTTCACTGGGCCAGATACCCAATGGGTTGGATATTTTCTTTCTGATGGACAGCTCTTTTTTAATAGAATCACTGAATTATTGATGCTGGTAAGAAATTAAAAAATTGCACCCAGGACACAATATGAAAGATTATTTTTTTTAAACTGACATTGTCCAGTGCCCAATGTCAAGCTGTCCTTCAGTGGTTCAAAAGCTTGAGTACCAGTCTCAGAGCAGGCTATTTAGAAGCAAAGCACAAACCCCAAATTGATTGTGAGCTTTATACTTACATGACACCAACCAAGCATCAAGTGTAAAGTCCTCAGCCTAATCATGGAATAACAGCCTAATCAGGGAATCACAGACAGTGTACCCCTATGTACTCCGAGCTATCTTGTCATCTAGGCAAGCTTGTCCTTGGGATGGATGGTCCCTTACACCAAAAATCACAACAATATTCAGGTTACTCCTAGTTGCAAAAGACCAGTCACTCACCCCAGGTCAATTGCATCTTAGATCTCATCCTAAAGGCAACACTTGTAGCCAATCCTATAATAAACTATCTCAAGATTTATTAATGAGGAAAAGAAAATCAGAGAGTTATTTACAAGGTTAAAGGAGGTAAACATAGACACACAAATGAGTTACAGTCTTAAGTTTCAAAAGAGAATAGAAGCTTCTATAATAGGCAAGCTCTATCTGTCCTTTAAGACTAAACAGTTGAGGATCCCTTGCTTATGCCTAGCAATCTTGCCCTCAAGAGTCCAATCAGCATATAATTTCCCCCTTGTCAGGGACTTTTATTCCCTTTCACCCTTCTCTGATCTGCCAGCTCAGCTGATGGGAGGAATTCACTGGCACATCTCCTGTTCACGGGGGACAGGGAGCAATGAATGAAGTCCTTTGTCCTCTTTGATGTTGCACAATAGTTTGTCTCGTGTTGATGGGCCTTCTCTGTGGGGCAGGACATAACACTTTTTGTTGTAGGCCAGCGTTTCACACTAATTAATGGCTCTCACCTGTCTGGTGATTTACACAGCTGCAGAAGTTTACAATGCAAATGCTCAGATATTATCTTACTATATGGGATATAGATGTTGTAAGTGAGATTAATGTAGGCAGCAACTTACAAGCATTCAACAAAGTCTAAACACTAAGCACATTTTTATAACTCCAATACCTATTGTAACAATTCTGTCACACAGGTGATCCAGACTATGTGTTTGTCAATATACAAGTGAGGCCTGGAGACCTTGGCAGAAACTGGCACCTGGTTTGCCAGGATCACACCCAGTTCCAGAGATTTCTGCTGAAAGACTCAGGAGTACAACATACATCTATTTTCCAAGAGACAGTGCACACAATTCAACAATTAAATGATGTATTAAAGGTATGATTGCTGTATTCACCACCATCAGATGGCTCTGAGCTGTGCACCCAGCCAGTCCATGCTAAAACATCCTGGGTGAATGGGGCTTTACACAACTGAGGCTCTGGTCCACTATTATCCTTGTCATTCCATTCTCTCTTCCCCCGCTCCCTCACCTTTTTGTACACTTCCAACTAATATGCCTTGTGATTTAGACTGTACATTTTTTGGAGCAGGGGCTGTCATTTATTATATGTTCTACAGTGCCTAACACAATGGATTGAGGTCTCCAAGTGCTACCTCAATATAAATGATAAATAACAATAATAACAAAGCTAGCACCATTCCTCCCTTTGTGATTTCACTATTCTGTGAATGCCTGGGATATAAATATTCCTATGCAGCATAGCATTATAGAAATGGGATCTTCTTATTGCAGCTAAATTTGTTCAAATTCATTTCATTTACAAAAGGTATTTCTTTCAGCAATAGCCTCACTTTCACGAATCACGCTCTCGTTCAGACTATATTTTGTACACTCGATTAGTCAATTTTGCACTGGTAATAGCTAATGTGCTGTTACAGAAGGACAGAAGTAAAATGTTTCAGCACAATCTTTCCATTTCTAATGGCTTCTCTGTTTATTTATATTACACTGTAATAACTACTGATCTTCACAAGATTATGGAATCCAGAAAGCATTATAAAATTCATTAATGATGACTATAGAGGTTCTAACCCCCATTTAAAATGTTCTTTACATTCAGGCTGTTGTAAATGAATGACAACATCTATTATGAACAAAAGCACTGTAACCACCCCTAATTTGCAAAGCATATTATCCATGATCAATAGCAGACGATAGAGCCCAGCTGACTGAAAAGACTAATTTTGGAATTCAAATGACATATGGTTTAAATCCCACAATAAGCACTCTTCTCTAACAAAACAATGAGGACATACAATTTCCAGGATTTCTGATGCAATGCTCCACAATTAACAAAGCACTTCCCTTGGGAATAACACCACTATTTACATTTTTCGGTTCTCCAGGACAGCACAAGAGTTTTCTGATTCCTCCATAGGATGTGACACAGTGCAATACTTAATGAACAAAATGTAATAATAGCTCAGTAAAAGCACTTAGTTAAACATACAGAATAAGTAATTTAAAAAAAAAAACAAACCCTAAATGAAGATTTAATTCTACAGGGAAAATGCCTTCAGGTTTTTGACAAAACAAAATGTTCCCAAATTCAATTGTTTCACAGGGGTCCTCCTAGCAGCACTAGTCTAGCATGCATTAATAATCATTTCAAGGAAGTCTGTTTACTTTAGATCTAGCCTACTTTAGGTGGTGGGTAATGTGGGGACCACACGTGCATAGCTTATTGCTTCATTTAGATTCTAACACTGTAGCCTTAACTCTTTCTCAAGTTGTGTGTTAATGACAAGGAGTTCTGAAGGGATTTTGTCAAACATCAAGTACTTTGGAAATGTAGGCAAAAGCCTAAACTACTGTAACATACACATTGAATTACATATTCTGTTTTTGAAAACAAAGTATTTAATAATTATTCCATTATGTTATTCGGCTCCCTAGAAAATTCTGGGCCAAATTCATCCCAGGTGTAACTCACTGGACTTACGACAGGGATGAGTCTGATTCACAACATTTACTGTTAGGTATTCTGAGGAATAAGTTTACTTTTAAGCAAGAGATATATTCTTCAGCAAGCCACAAACAGACCTGAGCCACACAATTCACATTTCAATTCCAGTCCAAACTTCTCCCAGAGGAAGAGGTTGTTTGAATATCCAGTTTTGGTCTGGGCATTTCTTTACTTACAATCACATGCAGTACATTCTCAGTAAACCTTCTCTCTAGACCTACTGTACCTGCACTGCTTCTGTCTTCCAAATCTTATGGACTGTCACTTACTATATATCAGTACAGTTTCCAGCACAATGTGGACCAGACCTGTTGAGGCCTGTGGCTGTTACTAAAATATAAATGTTAATAGCTGTTGCTTTCTGTATGCCACAATCCATGCAGAAAACCCTTAGATCTGATGTAATGGCAAAAGTATAGGGCTGGGAGTCAACAGACCTGAATTCTAGGGCCAACTGTTTAAATGACCTGCTGCTGACCTTGGGTTAGTCACTTACCCTCTCTGTGCCTCAATTTACTCCTATGTAGAATGGGGATAAAATGCTACCCCCATTGTAAAGCATTTTGAGTTCTATGGATAAAAGCCTTATAAATGTAAAGTAGCAGTAGGCACTCAGATATGGCAGTGCTAAGAGTTGAATAAATGCCTCGAGAGAAAGATAGATTATTTTATCAATTATCACAAAATACTGTATGTAATATCTAATTTAAGAACAAATCTGTAAACTTACACAGATAGATAGATAGATAGATAGATAGATAGATAATCACAAGTGATAATTTTCCATATATTCCCTATATATTTATACACTTATTTTATTTTTATTTCTTCTTGTAGAGCTCAGCATCATGTATCTGGGTGCTGTACAAAAGATAAATGCAATAATTATTAAATTAAATTAAATCCAAGTCCAATGGCCCAGAAAAAAGTGCCCAAGCCACAACTTTGCCCCAGAGCTGAGTGAATTGTTATTTACTTCAGTGGAGTCAGGATTTCAGACTCTATGTGCAATCAAAGCAACTCAAATAGCATATTCTTTACATCAAATACCTGAAGTGATACTGCCAGAAAACAGTTCATGAGCTATCCCAAGACTAAAATATATTCACACTGAATATTCGTCTAATAATTCAAAACAGTTCATAAAAACTCCAGTCTATTTGAGTATAATTCACCTACAGAAAAAAGGGCAAAATCCATTTAATAAATTATTCATTACAAATGATTTGCCCAACTCTACTCTGTCAAAAGAAGAGCAAAGAAAAATTAATGCCAGAAAAGGAATAGTAGTGAAAAGAGAGGACAAAAATGATCAATGCTGAACTGATCTGAATAGAAAGACCTTTCACCAAAACTTAAAGAGAGCTACAGAAGGACAGTGAAGGGCATCCTGAGGGAAGGAATTCTTTAGATGAGGTCCTTGAACATAGGAGGCCCTTTCCCTATCCAATCTAGATGAAAGTCTGTTGTGAAGACTAAAGACAACCCAACCAACCTTCCCCAGGAGGGAAACAGAAGGGAAGACAGGCATTCAAGAATCTTACTCCTAATGTAATGTTGACCACTCAGTCAACTATAACCTTGAACAGCCTTAATGTTCATGTTAAGGCAATAAAAAGAGAAATTCATACACAGTACCTCTAATAAGAGGCTGATCTTTCTGTGCGATATTATGGCAATTATTATAAACTGTTAATAGTACTTTACTAAAAGTTTCCTCAATGTAAAAATTACTTTTTCCCTCTTCTTGGATAGCATGTAAAAGCTGAGATTTTTAAAACCTTCTCTGGTGGCTTAAAAATTAATGAAAATTGGATTGCCTACGTGGCTGTGAAAAATCTCTTGTCAAAACGCATAAAATGCATATACAGTGGCCATGTGTAAAACCTTTTCAATTTTGCCTTTCTTACATTACATTCTTCCTGCACCAGTGTCAGAGCAGAGGATGGAAACTATCTCTTCCATTCCTTTCTGTCATTTGCTGCTGCTTCTATCTGCTCTGTGATGCTGAGATGGACTGTTCTACTAAGAGTTCTTATCCAGGGTTTCTCTTCGGGCTACTCATTTCTTCACACCATGTGCTTTCCACGTGACAGTTTCATGTCGGAGTCTGTGTGTTGGCATCTGGAGTACCTGCTCTAAATATGTCCAGTGCTTCCTTCTGATTCTGGCGAAAACAAGCTGTTTGTTGGTGATTTCTTGAATCTCTTAGTTGGTGATTAATTCTTTCCAATCAATGATTAGAATCTTTCACAGGCATTTATTTTCAAAGGTGTCTAGTTTCTGACCAATATTTTAGTAGATCTCCAGCTCTCGCAGCCTATGTTAGCTCTGAGGTTACATTTGAATTGAAAATTCTCTGTTTTGTTCTGGGGCTGTGTATTGTTGATTTCCATATGTTGCTGAGTTTAGAAAATGCTGTGGATGCCTTTCCGACCCTCAACATCACTTCATTCTTGCAGTCTTCATTGGCTAATATAGTGCTGCCCAAGTTGGTGAACTGTTCTACTTGCATAATATTTTTGCCTTCTAATGTGATGTTACTGCTTGATGTTGGGTTTCAAGGATATTTGGTTTAGTATAAAGAATTTTGAGCTCTGCTTGGCCTGTTTTTGCCAAGTTGTCTGTGTGTGTTTGTGATTATTCAGAGGTGTTATTCAGTAGCACAATATCATCAGCAAAGTCTAGGTCTTCAAGGCATTTTCCATTTACCCAGGCTATGCAAGTGTTTGTACTGAAAATACACTTCTTCATTATCCTGTCTATGGCAAGGCCAAATAACGGGGGGTTAAAATGCAGCCATGTTTCACACTAGTGTCTACATTGTCTGGTTGTTCATCCTTACAGAGCACTTTATACCTCTCTACTTGGCCTTGACGATGTTGATAACTTTCACTGGGATTCGGTAGGACTGAAGAACAGTCCACAATGTATGTCTGTGGAGGCTGTCAAATGCCTTTTGAAAATCAATAAAAATTGATGAAAAGAAGATCTCTATTAAACCTGTGAAGCTGATTGAGTTCAGATGTTTCATCAAAATCTGGTACTGAAGTGGGGCTAAGACTGTTACAAACATTTTTCCATCCTTGCTTTTTATTGTCCCATTTCCTGTTTTGAAACTTCCATACAGAGTTTTAGTCACTGGGTAAACAGCTCCATGGTTTCCTCTCATAGCAGCAGCTTCATCTCCAGCTGCTAGGTCTCCAACATATCTCTGTTTATCTTTCCTTGTATTGCTTGCCACTGCTTTGTCTGCTTTCTTGCATTCCTCTGTTTCTTTTTCCAATATTGTGTTGGTCATAGCATTTAGGAGTTTTCCTTTCAGTGCTTTTCTTTCCTCAATGAGAGTCCATGTAACTTCGCATCCAGTTCTTGCTCTGTCTATGATGCTTTCCAGCTGTGACTGTTGCAGCTTGAATCACATTATCTTTGGACCCTGTCCATTTTTCTTCAGGTCCAGTCTGTGTCTCACCTTCCTCTGCCTCTGGCAGTGCCTCAGATCTGTTTCTTAGTTCAAGTTGCAACTTTTCACAATACTCTTTTGTTTTCAGTTCTGTAGTGTTGCTTTTCTTTACCGCTTTCTGCTTAAATTTTAATTTCAGTTTAGCAATGCAAAGCTTATGGTCACTGCTGACATCTGCTGGCCAATATGGCCTTGTGTCTTGGATGGATGACCTGAATCTCAAGCCTATGCACATGTGGTTGATCTGGTTTTTCATTTTGCCATCTGGCAAATTCCATGATATTTTGTGTATGTCTTTGTGAGGGAACAGAGTGTTTGCAAGAACTAGGCTAGACATCAAGCACAATTCAATGAATCTCTCACTATTTTGGTTGGTGATTCCCTATCCATGCTTCCCCATTGCTCTTTCCATTCTTTGGTTGTTACATTCTACTTTAGCGCTAAAGTCACCCATCACAAGAGGTAAGTCATGTTTTGGGATTCTGTCAGTCATACTTTGGAGCCAATTGTAGAACTCATCTTTATACTCATCACTATGTTCCTGTGTCAGAGCATGGCATTGTATGATTGATGTCTTTAGGGATCTGGTTTCGAGTAGGGTGTATACGATTCATTGATTAATAGGTTCCCAGCTGATGAGTAATTTCTCTGCAAAATTTGTCATAATGAGCACTACTGCCTCAGTGTTTGTATTCACTATGACCTGAATAAATGAGCTGTTTCTTGTCTTGCTTCAAGTGCTTCTTATCCAGGGGTGCTGGAACTAAGGAATTAGGTTAGAAATTAGCTGAAGCTAAAACAAAATAAACTGCTCTTAAACCAAAATAAAAGTGTCCATGGAGGAATTTGCACCCATTTAACTTAAATAGATTAAAAACCAAGCCAAGTTAAACCAATGCAACTTACTCAGAGAAGGCTTCACTTACAAAGCAACATCAGAGTTCATTTGAGTTAGTCTGGCTTTTCACCTATCTAACTGACAATAGGACCTGGCCTTGTAGCTTTAAAAGAGAGATGATCCACCCCATTCATATCAATGGGATGTTAAAGCTGAAGCCTTATGAAAATTTTAAATATCAGCATTCTTAGCTATTTCTCTGTTGAATGTTTCAGCAGAAATGTGATTTGATGGGACTGTCAGTAGAGATTACAAAAAGTACCACTGCTTCCTCCCCATAGGGTGACCATATGTCCCAGTTTTATAGGGACAGTCCTGATATTCAGGGCTTTCTTGTAGATAGATGCCTATTACTCCCCACCTCTGCGCTAATTTTTCACACTTGCTATCTGGTCACCCTACCTCCCCACCTCCTGATTCTGACCCCTGATCTACCCACCCACTGCCAGGGCAGTTAGCAAAAGTATTATTCAGAAGAAGTTACAAGAGGGATGAGATGCGACTAGAATAGAATTTGGTTCCATATAGCTCTTTCCATACTTACAGCACTTTACCAAGAGCTAGATTGTGACTTAGACTAAATGCCCCTGTAGCGGCATAAAGGAGAATAAGAACCCCCATCCACCCTTTTGCCTCTGTGCAGATTACCCAGTCCTCAGGTCTGATCCCACAGGCATAAGTGGGCACTGCCCCCAAAGCAGGTGGGCAGGGAACGGACAAGGAGAGTGGAGAATAGAGAGTTTTGGCTCTGCTCCCAAACACCTTGATCAGCTCAGCTGAGTGGACCAGGGCATGCTGTAATTCGCTGCCGCCATAGGTTAACAGTCAATTACTGTCCCCAAGAGCAAGGATGAAGCAAGGAAGTGTGTCTCGGAGGCACAATGTCTCCCATAGATATCCTGCAGGGGATGCAGCTACTCATCACCCTCTTTGCTCAGGGTGGTGCCTACAGATATGCAGTAGCCCAAAGTAATGAGTGAGGCTCTGATAATAAAGTGACTGTGGTAGTAAAATGCAACAGCCATTATGCACTTGGCAATAGTTCTAGCCTTGATATAATAAGCTGTTTAATTGAGCCTGGGAATTTCTCCAGTTGTGTATTATTTATGAGTCTGATGTGTATTAATAAAAATTACATATCTTGGCAAAAACAATGAGCAAAAGTCATCTGCAAGAACACTCTTCTGTGTGTGGATATTTTTCTAGGGAGGTATTAATTTATTTTAAGTACTGTTGTGCTCTATTACATGATGACATTCATACAGATAGCAGAATATTGGGAGATCCTTTGCAAACATAGGCAGAGCTCCTTTTACCACGTAGGTTTACAGTTACAGTCCTAGACCTGTGTGCTTGCGTAGTGAAGTTCACATAGCTTCTGATCACTACATCTTCATATATTTACTGATCTCTTCCAGCCCTGTACTCAAGCACAGAGTCCAGCTAAGGCAGTGGTCAAAAGGAAACAAGCACTGCACTATGGCTTTAAAGTGTTCATCCCTGGCAGAATTTGGTCTCACCCCTCCATAAAGGGAGGGGTGAAAATTGCTCCCAACTTCTTTTTATGCTTCAGTGCGCTGAGTACAGGCCCAAGTTCTATTGAAAATTATGGAAAAATAGCTGTGTCTACTTCATCAATTTTTAATTGCTAGAGATTGTAAAGTCATTCTTTGGAAAATAAATACTTAACTACCTTCCTCTTACATTTTCAGTGCAGCAATGGATTTGTTTACAAGCTTCTGTTTATTAATAGCTTATTTTTTTATACTGGGTTTTTGTTGGGGGGAAGGGGGTTAATCGCTTTTTTAAATTTTTGTTCCAATATTCTAACACTCATGGGAAAACTTGAGAAAATGGGGTTTGTGTGAGTACATGTGTGTTGCGGAAAAAGAAAGAGCGGGAGATACATCACTTAAATGATGAACCAAACCTTTAAAAAACCCTGTAGTTTCTTCATGTGATGAGGTTTTTACCCTCCATGCCTGTGTCACAAATATGCTGTTTAACACATTGTGTATGACTCTACCAGCTGAAATGTAGGGCTGTGTGTGAACAGATTACCTTAGAACTTGTCTATAACCAACAGGTCTTGCATTTGAAATGGGAACAAGGCTACCTCTTAGCTACCTCAGTCTGACAACTGACCTAATCTTTTTACATGTATTTGGGCCTGCGAGCCAAACATTGATAGAATTAGAAGAAAAAAGATCAGAATGCTGCATCCATAATGTAAATTTCATGTTTAATTAGAATAACTGAAGAATTGTGGCCAGAAGAAACCATATTTCTCTGTAAGTGGTTTTGAATAGCACCAAAGACAAATATAATAAGGCTGACAAATACACCTTGGGGGGTGCCTGCAAGAAGAAAATCGATTTATTTAATAATTTAAAAATAGCTTCCAGCCATATCTCCCATTAAAATCTGAAGGCCATTGTATTCTATATTCCTTTGGTCTTTTTTCTTCCTTTTAGTTATGCTCCACCAGCTTTAATAAATAAGTAATACAGCGGGAAAAAAACACTTATCTCAAGTGCTTTGCCACAACCCTGTAGGGCTCTTTTTGATTCTTTCTAACTCTAAATAGATCAAGTCAGCAACCATCATCTCCCCAAAGAAGAATGATGTTTCCGGGTTAATACTCCTAAATATAATCAAGGAAGTCCAAGAACTAAAATTGTTGCACCCATTAGTGATTATAAGTGATCTGAGCAAGTAAATGACATATTATGAGAAACTCACAGCAATTTTTAGTTCCAAAGGAAAAATGATTCATCAGCACAAATGATTCCCCAGCATGTAAACAGCTTCAAGAGGTTATGCACTCTTGTGTAGAACAGGGCCGCCCAGACGGGGGGGGGGCAAGAGGGGCAATTTGCCCCAGGCCCCGAGCCCCACAGGGGCCCCCACCAGAGTTTTTCGGGGCCCCTGGAGCGGGGTCCCTCAGTCGCTCCGGGGGACCCGGAAAACTGTTGCGCGCTGGACGCAGGAGCTTCTTCGCTCCCGGTCTTCGCCGGCGGGGGGGGGGGGGGGTCCTTCTGCTCCGGGGCGGAAGGACCCCCCGCTGGCGAATTACCGCCGAAGACGGAGCGGGACCCGCCGCCGAAGTTCAGCTCGGTCTTCGGCGGTAATTCGGCGGCGGGGGGCCCTTCCGTTCCGGGACCTGCCGCCGAAGTGCCCCGAAGACCCGCGGCGGGGGGCCCCCCTCCGCCGAATTACCGCCAAAGACCGGGCTGCGCTTCGGCGGCGGGTCCCG
Organism: Mauremys mutica; assembly: GCF_020497125.1. Classification (NCBI taxonomy): domain Eukaryota; kingdom Metazoa; phylum Chordata; order Testudines; family Geoemydidae; genus Mauremys; species Mauremys mutica. Next base: position 300,747,141 of record NC_059072.1, read on the forward strand.
CTTCGGCGGTAATTCGGCGGCGGGGGGGCCCCGCCACGGGTCTTCGGGGCACTTCGGCGGCGGGTCCCGGAACGGAAGGGCCCCCCGCTGCCGAAGACCCGGGGCCCCCAGAATCCTCTGGGCGGCCCTGGTGTAGAAACTGGTGAAGGTGAATTATAATAATAATATTTAGTCCTGAGATAGCGTTTTTTGTTGACTGATTTGTTTGAAGTTTACTTCTAATAAGTGTAGCTGTCCTTCAGTTCTTTTCCTGAAGGTATTTCGAAGGTAAATGTTCAAGTCTCTTGTTTTTATACTGTATATTTCAGAAAGCAAATACATTGGACAACCTAGCACTATTAATCAATTAAACATTAAGTTCTCACCCTCCTTTTCATGAAAAAGCAAATGCAGTCCAGTCATATTTCTTCTGCAACTATTTTATGCAAAATTCATAGTGTGAAATCTATAAACTATTCATAAAGTCAAATATAAGTTTGAGATGGGCGCATACCAGCAATGTAGGCCAGCTTCATTTACACAAGAAAATTAAATGTAAACATGGAATACGCCTTTTTGCCCACACGAGTTTAATAAGGCCAATAGCATGGTCGGGGGGGTTCTTTTGCAATATATCTACAATATGTTGCTTTCACTCACCAGAACAACTGAGGCCTTGTCTACACTACAAGACTATTTCGAATCAACTTAGTTCGAATTTGTGGATTCGACCTTATGAAGTCGAATTTGTGTATCCATACTAAATACACTAATTCGAATTTCTGAGTCCACATTCACGGGGCCAGCGTCGACTTTGGAAGCGGTGCACTGTGGGAAGCTATCCCACAGTTCCCGCACTCCCCGCTGCCCATTGGAATGCTGGGTAGAGCTCGCAATGCCTGCTGGGGGAAAAATGTGTCGAGGGTGGTTTTGGGTAACTGTCATCATTCAACCGTCACTCACAAACGCCCTCCCTCCCTGAAAGCGCCGGCGGGAAATCTGTTCGCGCACTTTTCTGGTCGGTTACAGCGCGGACGCCACAGCACTGCGAGCATGGAGCCCGCTGCGATCATCGCTGCACTTATGGCCGTTGTCAACTCCTCGCACCTTATCGTCCACCTGTGCAACAGTCAGCTACTGAGAAATCGGGCGAGGAGGCTCCGGCAGCGCGGTGAGGAGAGTGGCGCAGACCTCTCACAAAGCAGGGTACGCCGGGCAGTGGAGATCATGGTGGCAATGGGTCAAGTTCATGGTGTGGAACGGCGATTCTGGGCCCGGGAAACAAGCACGGACTGGTGGGACCGCATAGTGCTGCAGGTCTGGGATGACACAGAGTGGCTGCGAAACTTCAGGATGCGTAAGGGCACTTTCCTTGAACTCTGTGACTTGCTGGCCCCTGCCCTGAAGCGCCAGGACACCCGGATGCGAGCAGCCCTGAGTGTGCAGAAGCGAGTGGCCATAGCCCTCTGGAAACTTGCCACGCCAGACAGCTACCGGTCAGTAGCGAACCACTTTGGCGTGGGCAAATCTACCGTGGGGGTTGCTGTGATGCAAGTAGCCCACGCAATCGTTGAGCAACTGCTCTCAAAGGTAGTGAACCTGGGAAACGTTCAGGTCATCATAGACGGCTTCGCCGCGATGGGATTCCCAAACTGCGGTGGGGCTATAGATGGGACTCACATCCCTATCCTGGCACCGGCCCACCAGGCCAGCGAGTACATTAACCGAAAGGGCTACTTTTCCATGGTGCTGCAAGGACTAGTGGACCATAGGGGACGTTTTACCAACATCAACGTCGGGTGGGCGGGCAAGGTTCATGACGCGCGTGTGTTCAGGAGCTCTGGTCTCTTTAGACTCCTCCAGGCAGGTACTTTCTTCCCGGACCACAAAATAACGGTTGGGGATGTGCAGATGCCTACAGTGATCCTCGGGGACCCAGCCTACCCGCTAATGCCCTGGCTCATGAAGCCCTATACAGGCGCCCTGGACAGTGAGAAGGAACTCTTCAACTACCGGCTAAGCAAGTGCAGAATGGTGGTGGAGTGTGCTTTCGGACGTCTCAAGGGGAGATGGCGGAGCTTACTCACTCGCTCGGACATCAGCGAAAAGAATATCCCCGTAGTTATTGCTGCTTGCTGTGTGCTGCACAATCTGTGTGAGAGCAAGGGCGAGGCCTTTTTGTCCGGATGGGAGGTTGAGGCAAATCGCCTGGCTGCAGTTTACGCTCAGCCAGACACCCGTGCCGAGAGAATATCCCAGCGGGAAGCGCTCTGTATCCGGGAGGCTTTGAAAGCAAGTTTCCTCGGAGATCAGGGTAACCTATGACTCTCCACTTGCTTTCAAGAGAAACTGACCCTGGGCCTGTGTCAGTTTGTGTCGATTTGGATCTGCGGCTACATGCCTTGTTCTCCAAGTTTCCCCCACTTCCAAAGCACATTTTTAAGCAAAGTAATTGTTACACTCATTATTAATAAATCTTTCTTTTACTTTGCATTTCTGTTCTGGTGTTGAGACATGGACGCATACTGTGCTGGGCACGGTGTGCACTGACGTACAGACCGCTTCCTCCATAGAGGACTGACATCCTCCTGCTCCTACATAGGTCTCTGGGGTGGGGGACGGATGACAGTGGTTCTGCATGAAGGGGAGGGTTTGCAGGAAGGGCGAGTGGTGCCTTCTTTGCATAGGGGTTTGGATGACGGCAGTGGGCTGCGGGTTTCTGCGTGGGAAGGGGTGATGGGTGTGGGAGAAGGGTGACTATCTGTCCGTGGATGAGGGCTCTGGTTGGGGCTCAGGGCAGCGGATAGGCTCGTGGATCCGTTGCAAGTGCATCGTAAGGGCAGCCTGCCTTCACAGTAATGGCGTGACAGGCGCTAGGACCCTGGACAATTATACACATTACGAAATGAACAGGGGCAGCATACACAACACAGAATGACCCTGGTGCCTACTGACTGCAGTGTGTGTGTGCCCCGCAGTTGATCCTTTCCCCAAGTCTGTACCCTGGTACTGTAGGCTATACCGTGCAAGTATGAAACCCCTGTCCACCCCATACACCGAAAAATCCTCTGACAGGAAAGACATGACGGAAACAGTGATTAACAGCAAACAGCTTTTATTAATCTAATAAACAGTGGGGGGATGAACCTTGGATTTGGGACTGGCTGAGCCTATAAGGGAAGCACTTCTACAAATTTCTAACGTGAGAAGTGCGGGGTACACGGCCGCTCTGCTCTGGTTCAGTGACAGTTCTCACGTCCTCTACCACCCCTCCGTCTTGTACTTTTGGGTGAGGGGGGGCCAGGACTTCTTGGCTGGTGAGGGCGATTGCAGAGACACTGCAGGGGGGCCCTGTCCTCCAGCCTGTGGTCCTGCAGGACATCAACAAGGCGACGAAGCGTGTCCGTTTGTTCCTTCATGAGACCAAGTAGCGTTTGGGTGGTCTGCTGGTCTTCCTGCCGCCACCTATCCTCACGTTCCATGAGTGTGCGATGCTGCTCACATAGGGTCTCCCTCCAGTGTTTCTGCTCTGCAGCCTCTGCTCGGGAGCAGACCATCAGTTCAGCGAACATGTCGTCCCTAGTCTTCTTCTTTCGCCGTCTAATCATTGCCAGTCTCTGCGAGGGGGATGCCTGGGCAGTCCGGGAAGGACCCGAAGCTGTGTGATGGGGAAAGTTAGTGATTTCCTTGTACAGATACATTTTCGCGAACAGTGAACACCGTCTAGTCAATTTCCATGAAGAAGACCGTACCGGACAACAAGTGTCACGTGGTCTCCAGAGAAGCACAACATTTTGGCCTACGCTCTGATTGGCTGCGCCATTGCACAGGAGAGCGGAGAAGTCGGGAGAGAGAGCAGAATCCCTCTAGCAGAGAGTCCTGGTAAGCCTTACAGTACATTATGCTTATCAGTTAACGGATAGCTGTGCCGTCGTGCTAACGGCAATCTGGAAATCAGATACTATGACCCTTTTGCAGCCACTCCCGACACTGCAGGGGAAAGATCAATGTATGCTTTTCCTGTGTGGCCTACAGCACGTGGCTGCTAAGCGCGGGGCTTTGTTATGCAAAGTATAAGTAAACCATTAAGAACAGTAACTATTCGCTAATTGCCCTAATTAGATGCAGCACTTCAGTAACGAGATTACCCTGAGGCGTGTCTCTCGAGTGCAGAAAGAAAGGATGTTAAGGGAAGCACTTCACCGACCGGGACCCTACGCGGCCATGCTGGTAGAGGCGATGGTTCCCCTGTATCTGAGGATGTCGTGGAGTGGAAGAGTGAGCTTCACCGGAGGACCAAATAGGGCACCTCTTCCTCGAAACCTCCTGCGGAGGGTATTTGAGGAACTGTTTGAAGCATTTGTGGAATTGTCCATGGAGGACTATTGTTCCATCCCAATCTGTGTAGACCTACTGTTCGTTTAGTTTCCCTTTAAAAAGTTTTAGATATAGTATTTATAGATAGAATTTATATTTTTGGTATACATGTTTTCGAGCAAATAAATATTTTCTTGTTTATACGACTTACCGCCTGATCCTTCCCCTGACTCTGAGTCCGGGTTCACGGCCGGTGAGGGTTGGTAGGGGATCTCTGTGAGGGTGAGGAACAGATCCTGGCTGTCAGGGAAAGCGGCATTGTGTTCGCTGTCGCCTGCGCCTTCCTCCACGGACCCTTCGTCGTCTTGCCCATCGGCGAACATCGAGTAGGAACTGTCCTGGCTCACTATGCCATCCACTGAGTCCACGGTCAGTGGTGGGACAGTGGTGGCAGACCCACCGAGAATGGCATGCAGTGCCTCGTAGAAGCGGCATGTCTGGGGCTGTGCTCCGGAGCGTCCGTTTGCCGCTCTGACTTTTTGATAGCCTTGCCTCAGGTCCTTGACTTTCACGCGGCACTGCATCGCATCCCGGCTGTATCCTTTCTGTGTCATGGCTTGGGAGACCTTCTCGAAGGTCTTTGCATTACGCTTGTTGGAGCGCAGCTCCGACAGCACAGACTCCTCGCCCCACACAGCGATCAGATCCTGGACTTCCCGGTCTGTCCATGCTGGGGATCTCTTTCTATTCTTGCATTGGGCTGACTCCTCTGCTGGAGAGCTCTGCATCGTTGCAGGTGCTGCGGAGCTCGCCCCGATGTCCAGCCAGGACGTCAGATTCAAAGTGCCCAGACAGGAAAATGAATTCAAATTTTCCCGGGTCATTTCCTGTGTGGCTGGTCAGAGAATCCAAGCTCCGACTGCTGTCCAGAGCGTCAACAGAGTGGTGCACTGTGGGATAGCTCCCGGAGCTACTAAGTTCGATTTGCATCCACACCTAGCCTAATTCGAGCTAGCAAGTGCGAATTTAGCGTTACTCCACCTGTCGGGGTGGAGTACCAAATTCGAACTAAGGAGCCCCCTAGTTCGAATTAAATGGCTTCCTGGTGTGGACGGTTGAGCGATTAGTTCGAATTAACGCTGCTAAATTCAATTTAAGATCCTAGTGTAGACCAGGCCTGAGTGATACAATGCTATAGCAGGCGGCATTAAGTCTTCGCAGCCACGGTTTCCATTTTCCCTCAGTATTGTTTTTTTTAATCATTCTAAAAGTAAATAAGACAACAACCAAAGAGTGCACAGCAAAACAATTATAGAAGAGTGCATTGAATGGAAACCTTCCCAGAGACTTAAATGTACTTTGGATTAGGCCCAAAATGAAAAATTATATCAGTTCTTAAAATATACTGCTCCAAAAAGATGTAATGTTTAAGAGCTTACATAACATTGCTACATGCATTTCCTTTAGCAGCACTCAGGTAGCACTTTACATGTTAGCTGTTCCAGTGAGTGCATGTATGGACCCTGATCCTGTAGTCTTTATTCCCAGCAAAACGCCCCTTCGATTTCAATGGAACTTCAGCCTGCGTAAGGTCAGGGTCAAGCCCGTGGCACTGTAAAGCATATCTGGAGGTACAGTAGCATCCTTTTTAGAGAGAATCCTGCCTCTATACCACATACTTTCTATAATTCATAGACCCTGCTCTTTATAACCAAGGTTATTTGCATGGAAACTGGTGCTTTGTATTTGTGGAAGGTGGAAGTTGATACTAGTGCTTATTCCTTGCCAGAAGTCATGAGGCCAGTCATTGAGGTCAATGGTAAAACTACCATTACTTCAATGGTAGCTGGATGAGGCCCAGTGTCTGCATTTCCTGAGTCCACAATCTCTCATTTTCACACAGCTAACCATGCTGTCATAGTATCTAATTTCAAGTGCAGAAGGTAGCAGTGGGAGGAGCTCCAGCCTAAAACACTTATATGCCTTTTTTCCCCACGTGCAAGTAATCCCGCTGAATGGGTAAGCAGGGCTACTCCTATGAGTAAGACTTTGCGGTGTGGACCCTGAAGAGCAGAGGAACTCCACCGCAACAGAAATCCTTTGGTAATCAAAATAAAATGTGTGAAGGAAACCAAAACAGATCCCTATTCACACCAAACTGCAGACCCAGACCCACAGCATGAAGGCAGAATTGTTTCCCATGAGATATTTTAAAGCTTTCCATTAATCAACAGCAGCTCTTAAAGGTTAACAGCAATACTCACCATTCCCAGGATGCTGTGCTTGACTAAAAATAACATTTTGCACTTATTTAGGGCTTGATCTTGCACAGTGCAGCTGCAGAGTGCTGCACAGATAAGAACAAGGTAAATGAAGAAGCTGGACAAGGAGTGCTGGGGAAATGACCCTACTTTAATGAGAGCACTTCTAAGTGGCCCTCATCTGTTCCTGTTTGGCAGCAAAAGTACAGCCAAAGAGGGGAGCATATTGCTAAGAGACTGGATCACACTTAATCTCATCTCTCTTCAGACATGTCCATTTCCTGCCCCCTTTTTATGCTGCACTCTTGTGAGGGACACAGAGGGATTGATAGTTCCTACCACTCAGTTCGAAGGACCTAATGCTTACCTTCCTTGTGCCCACCTGGGGCCTCTAATCATTCTTGCACTGGGGAGCAGCAACCTCACTCTCCCTGCCATGGGAAGACTTTCAGTTTCAACACCGTAGCATTTTTCATTGGAGGATCTCCAAGAGCTTTATGGAGGCGCATCGGAAAATTACTTAGGTCTGGCTGCAGATCTTATGGGGCCCTGTACAATCATCTCAAAGAAGGGCCCCATGCTCTCCAGCCGGTTATGAGAACTTTTGAAGCCTTTCTTCCATCTAGCCCTTGAGAACATGACACCAAGGGCAAGCTCCATAAACCTGTAAGCAAACACTGAAACCAATCACTGTCTTTCTATTTTCAGGCCTCAGCAGGGAATGCAGAGAATTTAGCCTTGAAGAGAGAAATAAAATGCAGGGCTGTGTGTGTGACTAGAAAGCCTGTTTCACCTCCTCTTCCTCTCAAGTGCCCCGCTCATTTCTCTGGCCAGCTACTGGTGAGTGGTATGGTGCTGCTGGCAGGCAGTGCCAGCCCAACATATTTCAGCACCAAGCCTCTCCTCTAATCCTGATTATCCTCAGAGCTGAAAAAGAGGAGGTGGGATTTTGTGTTGTGTGTCTGTGTAAGGTTGTTTCTCCTCCCTGGGCTACTGAGGGGCCGGCTTGCTGCTCCCGTGTGTGACCTGCAGGAGCTCAGAAAGGGGGAGAAGGAGGAGGCACCACTGAAGCGAGCAGGGGACAAAAGTGGCTCTGCTGCTACTGCAGCGGCTGCTGCGGTTGGAGTTGCTAGGCCTAAGAGTCACAAAGCCGCCCCCCGCCCCCCACCCCAGACATTACCATTGAAAAGCCATTAGGAATCTGGCTGGCATGTCCCCGGCACAGATTGCAACCCCCACCTTCCTCCACACACACAACTGGGGGGGTGGGAGCTTTCTATCCCACATAATGATGGAAATGAACTGGCAAGGGGGTGGATGGAGCACAAGGCTGGCAGGCCTGGGGGGGAGGGGCTATGGGAGGGGGAGTTGGTGACAAAGTTTGCCCCTTCCTTCAGGGTTTGGTGGGGGTTTTTTGTAGGTTTTATTCATGAGTTGTTAACCATTTTGTTTAGCAAATCGGTTTATTCCAATGACCTTTCCCTGCTTTAATTTTCACGATGGCAGATGGCACTAAAGAAAACCCCCTAAATACAGACCCAGACCCAGCCTGTTTGCTCACACACTGGACAGGCATCAACATGCCAAGCACAGCCCTGCAGAGAGGACAAAATAGTCAAGAAGGCAGGGGAGAAAAAGACTAGGCAAACTCTAAGTTTGTCTTCTTTTTTTTTAATTTTCAAGAGTTACAACCTTTTCTCTGCTGCTGTCAGCAAACCCCCAGTCAGTGCTATTTGCACACAGCCAGCTCTCCAGGAAGGAAGCCCTTTCACATTCATACCCTCAGGTCTCCATTTCAATAGGCAAAGATATGAACACATGAGAGAGGCAAAACTACACCAAGTAACAGGGAGTGGGAGGGGCAACTGCAGAAGTGGAGTTGTGGGGCTGAAGGATCAGCGATTACAATAACCAGACTGATCGTGTGCACCTGTATGAAAATACAAATGGGAACAGAGTGTGGAAGGGAAGAAAGCTATATAACTTTTAACACCCTGTTCAGCCAATAAGCCTCTGGTGTCATCTAACACCATCTGGTCCACATACTGTCTAGCAAAAGAGGGGGAGACTTTTCAAAGCTGCCCTAGCCCAGACCCCCGTAAGAGGTTCTGAACATGAGAACACGGTATGAAACATGACCCAAGAGAGTATTCCCTTTTTTTTCCTTTGCAATTAGTGTCTGAGATCTAGTCCATGAAGTTCAGGGAAATGACCTCTTTGATGAATAAATGAAATATCACTTCATTCTTCTATTTACTGACAGGTACTACATTATTTGGTAAAGGCGGGAGGAAGCGTGAAGCTACATTTCACATCTTCTATGTCATAATATTTAGACTTTCCTTGATGCAAAATACATACTGTAACTTAATTCATTTTATTCCACTGTAATTTGGGTCTGATTGAAAAGGGCCAAAAAATTCCTTGTGTCACGCAGAGAAGGAAAAAAATAATTTTAAAAAATTTGAAGTGATAAAAGTGTGTAAATGTTAGAAACCATTGGCTCTCATAGTCATGAGTTAGCTTGGACTTAAAAAATAGGGCACTCTGAGTAGTACTCACATATTGTGATGATAGCGATATTCTTTAATCAGATATCTTTAGTGGCTTTATGGAGATTGTGTGATCCCAGTTCAGCAAAGCATTTAAGCACATGCTTAACTTTAAGCACATAAGTGATCTAATTGACTTAAATGGGACTACACATGTGCGTAAAAATAAGCACATGCTTTTGTGCTTTGCTGAATCAGGGCCTATATAAATAAGCTTTGGCCACTTTGGTCTATGCCTATGGCTAGATTTTAGCCAATGAATTATATTCGATGGCACTAGTTTACTAGCTAGATAGAAGATCAATGGAGCTAGGTCTGGAGAGCCTCCTGACTGGTGCTGAGCAGCCTCAATCCCTTTGGAAGTCAATAGATTTGTGTCTACACTGGAGGATTGCCCCACTGCAAATTGCACTATAGAATCATAGAAGGTTAGGGTTGGAAGAGATCTCAGGAGGTCATCTAGTCCAACCCCCTGCTCAAAGCAGGACCAACACCAACTAAATCATCCCAGCCAGGGCTTTTTCAAGCCAGGCCTCAAAAACCTCTATGGATGGAGACTCCACCACATCCCTAGGTAACCCATTCCAGTGCTTCACCGCCCTCCTAGTGAAATAGTTTTTCCAAATATCCAACCTAGACCTCCAGCACTGAAACTTGAGACCATTGCTCCTTGTTCTGTCATCTGCCACCACTGAGAACAGCCTAGCTCCATCCTCTTGGGAACCTCTTGGGTAGTTGAAGGCTGCTATCAAATCCTTCCTCGCTCTTCTCTTCTGCAGCCTAAATAAACTCAGCTCTCTCAGCCTCTCCTCATAAGTCATGTGTCCCAGCCCCCTAATCATTTTCATTTCCCTCCTCTGGATTCTCTCCAATTTGTCCACATCCTTTCTGTAGTAAGGGGCCCAAAACTGGACATAATACTCCAGATGTGGCCTCACCAGTGTCAATTAGAGGGGAATAATTACTTCCCCTGATCTGCTGGCAATGCTCCTACTAATGCAGCCCAATATGCCGTTAGCCTTCTTGGCAACGAGGGCACATATCCAGCTTCTCATCCACTGTAATCCCTGGGTCCTTTTCTGCAGAACTGCCACTTAGCCAGTCAGTCCCCAGCCTGTAGCAGTGCATGGGATTCTTCCTTCCTAAGTGCAGGACTCTGCACTTGTCCTTGTTGAACCTCATAAAATTTCTTTTAGCCCATTCCTCCAATTTGTCTAGGTTACTCTGACTCCTATCCCTACCCTCCAGTGTATCTACCTCTCCCCCCAGCTTAGGGTCATCTGCAAACTTGCTGAGGGTTCAATCAGTGATGAGCTGCCAAAATATTAACAACAGGCTCCCTCCTCCTCACCCCACGAGGGGGTCATGGCTGCCCCCCCGGGCCTCCTGCCCCATCCAACCCCCCACGTTCTTTGACGCCCCCCCAGGACCCCTGCCCCATCCAACCCCCCACATTCTTTGACGCCCCCCCAGGACCCCTGCCCCATCCAACCCCCCACGTTCTTTGACGCCTCCCCAGGACCTCTGCCCAATCCAACCCCCCACGTTCTTTGATGCCCCCCCGAGACCCCTGCCCCATCCAACCAGCCTGTCTCCCTGTCCCCTGACCATCCCTGGAATCCCTGTCCCTGACTGCCCCCCACCACTCCATCCAACCCCTGCTCCTTCCTGACTGCCCCCCCAGGACCCTTGCCCCCATTCAATCCCCCTGTTCCTTTCCCTCTGACCACCCCATCCCTATCCACCCCCCCACAACTCCCCAAACTCCCCTGCCCTTTTCCAACACCCCCTCCCTGCTCCCTGCCCCCTTACAGCGCTACCTGGAGCCGCTCCGCCGGGACCAGCACCAGCACTGGCACCGTGGGGCCTGAGCCGGGCTGGAGCCATGGCACCAGGAGTAGCACCAGCACTGGCACTGTGGGGCCTGAGCCAGGCCAGAGCCTCAACCGCGGGGGCCAGGACCAGCACCAGCGCTGCGGGGGCCGGGCTGGAGCCATGGAGCCGAAGCTGGAGGTGCTCGGCGGGGGCCGGGACTGGGTTGGGGATGGAGGTGCTCGGCCGGGGGGTGCCAGGCTGGAGGGAGCCGTGTTCCAGGACCAGGAGCTGTGCTGGAGGGAGCCGCTGAGCCAGCCGCACCTCCTCTCCCCCCGCCCCAGCTTACCTGCCTGCCTGCTGCTTGTTCAGGCTTCCCGCGAACATCTGATTCGTGGGAAGCAGGGGAAGGGGAGGAGAAGGGGGGGCGGAGCAGGAGAGGAGGGGGAAGTGAGCTTGGGCCGGAGCTTTTGTTAAATAAAGCCCTTATAGAACCGGTTGTCCTGGAACAACCGGTTCTAAAAGGCCTGCTAAATTTAACAACCAGTTCCTGTGAACCGGTGCGAACCGGCTCAAGCTCACCACTGGGTGCAATCCATCCCATCATTCAAATCATTAATGAAGATATTGAACAAAACCAGCCCCAAGACAGACCCCTGGGGCACTCCGTTTGATAGCAGCTGACAATTAGACATCAAGCCGTTGACCGCTACCTGTTGAGCCTGACGATCTAGCTAGCTTTCTATCCACCTTATAGTACATTGATCCAATCCATACTTTTTTAACTTGCTGGCAAAAATACTGTGGAAGGCTGTATCAAAAGTCAAGATATATCACGTCCACCACTTTCCCCATATCCACAGAGCAAATTATCTTGTCATAGAAGGCAATCAGGTTGGTCAGGCATGACTTGCCCTTGGTGAATCCACGTTGACTGTTCCTGATCACCTTCCTCAATTCCTTGAAGACCTGTTCCATGTTTTTTCCAGAGACAGGTGAGGCTGACTGATCTGTAGTTCCCCAGATTCTCCTTCTTCCTTTTTTAACGATTGGCATTATATTTGCCTTTTTCCAATTGTCCAGGACCTCCCCCGATCATCACAAGTTTTCAAATATAATGGCCAATGGCTCTGCAATCACATCAGTCAATGCCCTTAGCACCCTCAGATGCATTAGATATGGCCCCATAGAACTGTTCGTGTCCAGCTTTTTTAAATAATCCTTAACACGTTCTTTCACCACTGAGGGGTGCTCACCTGCTCCCCAGTCTGGGAGCTGACCTTGTCTGTGAAGACTGAGGCAAAAAAAGCATTGAGTACTTCAGCTTTTCCCACATCATCTGTCACTAGGTTACCTCCCCCACTCATTAAGGCTCCCACACTTTCCCTGATCACCTCCTTGTTGCTAACATACCTTTAGAAACCCTTCTTGTTACCCTTCACATCCCTTGCTTGCTGCAACTCCAATTGTGCTTTGGCCTTCCTGATTACACTCCTGCATGCTCGAGAAATATTTTTATACTCCTCCCTAGCCATCTGTCCAAGTTTCCACTTCTTGTAAGCTTTCTTTTTGTGTTTAAGCCCACTGAAGATTTCTGTTAAGCCAAGCTGGTCGCCTGCCATATTTGTTATTCTTTCTTCACATTGGGATAGTTTGTTCCTGCGTCCTCAATAAGTCTTCTTTAAAATACAGCCAGTTTTCCTAAACAACTTTCCCCCTCATATTAGCCTCCCAGGGGATCCTGCCCATCAGTTCCCTGAGGGAGTCGAAGTCTGCTTTTCTGAAGTCCAGGGTCCATATTCTGCTGCTCTCCTTTCTTCCTTTTGTCAGGATCCTGAACTCAACCATTTCATGGTCACTGCTGCCCATGTTGCCACCCACTTCTACTTCCCCTACCAATTCTTCCCGGTTTGTGAGCAGCAGCTCAAGAGGAGCACGGCCCCTAGTTGGTTCCTCCAGCACTTGTCCCAGGAAGTTGTCCCCTACACTTTCTGAAAACTTCCTGGATTGTTTGTGCACTGATGTATTGCTTTCCCAGCAGATGTCAGGATGATTGAAGTCCCCCTTGAGAACCAAGGCCTGTGATCTGGAAACTTCTGTTAGTTGTATGAAGAAAGCCTCATCCTTCTGGTCTGAAGGTCTATAGCAGACACCCACCACGCCATCACCCTTGTTGCTCTCACCTCTAAACTTAACCCAAAGCCTCTCAACAGGCTTTTCTCCAGTTTCATACTGGAGCTCTGAGCAATCATACTGCTCTCTTACAGACAGTGCAACTCCTCCACCTTTTCTCCCCTGCCTGTCCTTCCTGAACAGTTTATACCCATCCATGACAGTGCTCCAGTCATGTGAGTTACCCCACCAAGTCTCTGTTATTCCAATCACATCATAGAATCATAGAATTCAAGATCAGAAGGGACCATTATGATCATCTAGTCTGACCTCCTCCAAGATGCAGGCCACATTAGCCGATCTACCCACTCTTTTAGCAAGCGACCCCTGCCCCATGCTTCGGAGGAAGGCGAAAAACCTCCAGGGACACTGCCAATCTGCCCTGGAGGAAAATTCCTTCCCGACCCCAAATATGGCGGTCAGCTGAACCCCGAGCATGCGGGCAAGACTCTCCAGCCATACCCTCTGAAAGAGGTTAAGAATATCATATTATTGACCCAATTTGACCCAATTAAGTACCAGTTTGGCACTTAATTGACCTATTGACTAAGCCCGTTATCCTATTATACCATCTCCTCCATAAACTTATCTAGCTTAATCTTAAAGTCATGGAGGTCCTTCGCCCCTACTGTTTCCCTCGGTAGGCTGTTCCAGTATTGACTGTGCCAGGACTTCCAATTCTTCCTGCTTGTTTCCCAGGCTTCTTGCATTCGTGTACAAGCACCTAAGATAACTAACCGATTCCCCTACTTTCTCCATATGTATCAGGAGACCTCCCCTTTTTCACCCTCCTCCTTGTGTTTCCTCCCGGTATCCCACTTCCCCACTTACCTCCAGGGTTAGGTCACCATCCCCAGGCAAACCTAGTTTAAAGCCCTCCTCACTAAGTTAGCAAGTGAGACTGGAGCGGTGCATTCTGCAATGGTGCAGAATACTTACCCTGAGCGTTCTGGTTTGGGTGCATGCAGTGCACAGAGTCCCTCACAGCAAATGTTCTAAATTGTGTATTTTTTCACCTTTCTCAGAATGCCCAGCACAGATTCCTGAAGCTGTTACAGGATATCTATGGCACATAATGGCTATTTGCACATAAGAATTTCTTTTGGTTTGCTTGACCACCTGCCTCATTTGCTTCTGTCCTACCCCAGGAACTCTGAATGCAATGTGGAGACAGAGGCACACCCTGCTGTGTCCTGACATTCACCATACAGATCCCATGGTAGAGAGTCAACAGCTCACTCAACAACTACTGCCAGATCAACTCTATAGCTGGCGGCCCAGGGTCCACTGATACTGGCAAACTGAAAGGGCTCAGAATTTGGGAGCTGCTCAGAAAATATTGCTCAGGCTGTTGCATCCTCTCATCCAGTCCTGCTCCACCAACTCCATCACAGTATTCAGGGCCACTGAGAGCGGGTTCGGGCCCTGGTGAAAAAAAATTTTCGGGCCCCCCAGCAAGGGCCGACCAGCTAAACAGGGCCGACGAAGCCAGGAAGCCGGGCCCCGGGCCCCCTTCCAGACCGCTGGGCCCGGTAATTTGTACCGGCTTCCCCACCCCTCGTCGGCCCTGACAGTATTCTGCTCCTGCCTTCTAAACCACTGCTTCTGATTTCCAGCACCTCTATAGTTCCCACCCAGTTCTCCTAAGTAACATGTCATTGCAGCCATTGCCTACACCCCAGTTTATTTCCACACTGGGCTGTAATCCTCAACTCTAACCCCCTGTTAAAGGACTGTTCAATGAGCGTTCAACCCTGAAAACACTACGAAGCGTGGGGCCAGACTGTCAAAAGAGATGAGCCCCCATATGAACATACATATAAAGGACATATTTTCAAGAGAGCACAACACCCAACATGCTGAATTCTTCTGACTATATGGCTCCAATATGATGCTGAGCTTTTTTGAAAATTCTAGCCCTCGTGCTTATTGCCTGGGGTAGTCCCTTTGAACTAAATGGGAGTCACTCATGGTAGAAAGCATTACACCTAATAGCATTTGCAAGATCAGACTCCAAAAGGTTCTCCTTGTCAATAGTCAATGCAAGGAGACAAGAGCATGGATAACTTTTAGGACGTGTAGTACTTGATGCACTTATGTCATTTGACAGTACCAGCTACCTGAGGAGGAAGTACTCCTCAAACAGTGTGTAGTTGCAGTAAGGTGCCACTTGGCGGAAAGGCTGCTATATGGCTTTGTAATGGGATTATGAACTATGAGGGCCTCTGCCACCTGAGGCTACCACTCCAGTGCTGAAATAAAGAAATGAGGTTTTATTATGATGGGAAATCCCATGAGGCCTTCATTTCATGTCATGATCCTGAAAAAATTATTCTGATCATTCCATTTGCAGTACTCCAGCAGATAAATTCTATACGATGACTCCAGTCAAAATAATCAGTTAAAAATCTTCCAGTAAGCACAATGTTGGTCAATCTCCATGGAGACCGACATATAGGTTTGTCAGCTTGCCTCAAGCCTCAACCAAATTTTAATCTCTGTTCATGGCCTCAAGTCAACTCCACTGGCTAATGCTAAGGCAAATCTCAAAAATCATTTTGTCTTGTCTCTCAGATGGAAAGTTGCTTCCATCTCTCAGGGTTAATTTTGTTTTTAAAATGTTGGATAGAA
This sequence comes from Mauremys mutica, assembly GCF_020497125.1. NCBI lineage: Eukaryota > Metazoa > Chordata > Testudines > Geoemydidae > Mauremys > Mauremys mutica. The sequence continues at coordinate 300,762,865 of NC_059072.1, forward strand.
AAATCTTGCCATTCTCTATCTGGACACACTTTCCAAACATCTCAAAGCCTAAACCACATTTATGTAATATTGGGCTCTTCAGATTATGATTTCTGGTCTACTTGTATCAAGGTTTTCTTCATTTTTTTAAATATAAATAGGCTAAGGCATCTGTAGAACTTGTATTAGACATACATATTTAGTGCAATTGAATATTGCCACACTCAGCCCACTGCACGGGGGCTGCATTCTGAGTCAATGTACGTTCGCCTAGTTCCACTAAAGGTCTGGCCCAAAGGGACTTGCAATGTTAGAACATTTTGCACTCTGATCTCAGCAACTGTTGATCAGATGGAAACTGGTTGAGACAGGGTCATCTTTATAGTAGTAGTAGTGGTGGTGGTAGTAGTAGTGGTGGTGGTGGTGGTGGTGGTAGTAGCATTTATATTACTGTCACACCTGGGAACCTCACGTATGCACCAGGAACCCACTGTGGTAGGTACTGTACAAACACAGAACAAAAAGATGGTCCCTGCCCTAAGGATCTTACAATCTAAGTTTAAGCCAAGAGGCCATAGGTGGCTACAAACCACCTATGCAGTCAAGGAAACAATGAGACAATATTGGTCAACATGATAGGTGGTGGTCACAACACACCAGTAGCCTAACCACTATCAAGTTTTGTGTTGACAGCACGGCAAAGGAGAAGTTTGAGGAGGCATTTGAAGGTTTATAGAGTCATAGTCATAGATTCATAGATTCCAAGGACAGAAGGACCATTATAATTATCTAGTCTGACCTCCTATATAACACAGGCCATAAAACTTCCCCAAAATAATTCCTAGAGCATATCTTTTAGACAAACAACCAATCTCAATTTAATAATTGTCAGTGATGAAGCATTCGCTATGACCCTTGGTAAGTTATTGCAATGGTTAATTACTCTCACTGTTAAAAATGCACTCCTTATTCCCAGTCTGAATTTGTCTAGCTTGAGCTTCCAGCCACTGGAATGTGTTATACCTCTCTCTGCTAGATTGAAGCACCCATTATTAAATATTTGTTCCCCATGTAGACACGTAAAGACTGTAATCAAGTCACCCCTTAACCATCTCTTTGTTAAGCTAAATAGATTGAGCTCTTTGAGTCTATCACTATCAGGCATGTTTTCTAATCCTTTAATCATTCTTGTGGCTCTTCTCTGACCCCTCTCCAACTTGTGAACAGGTGTATAATGAAGTAGCTTTGCAGATGTTTACAGAGAGCATCTCCCCAGTGTGAGGGAGAAAGCACAAAGGTGCTTGTTTGAAAACTTACCAGGTTGGTGATTGAGGCTGACATCATGGGGGGGTGCGGAGGCAAAGCTGTCAATTAGAATAGGAAAGTTTCAACACGGAGAATTTACAATTTTCTGGAGATCTCTGCACCCCACCTATTCTTAGAGTATGTTTACACTTGAGGAGCCATACCCATGCTAGTTCTGATTGAACTAGACCGCTAAAAAGAGAGTGTACACACAGCAGCCCAAGCAGCAGGCATGGCTAACCACCAGAGTACTTGTCTAGTGTCTCAGAGAAGCTCATAACTGGGATGGCTAGCCCCGCCCCTGGCTCGCACTGCCATGGCTAAACTATATTTTTAGTGCACTAACTCAGTCCACTAGTGTGGATCTGTCTCCTTGAGCTGGAATTTACACTTCCAGCTCAAAGTGTAGACCTGCCCTTTGTTAGAATTCTCTTTTGCTTGACCCTCAAACTTGGATACTGCAAATCTGTCTGTGGGGGAAAGGGGAACCAGAGATCTCTATTCCTTGGGGGATCTCTACCCAGTCAGTGTGTGGTGTGCCCTGCCCACAACAGTGGCATTCTTACATGTGAGTCTGGGGCAGGGACTGCCTTCTATTATGCATGTAGAGTGTCTAGCACAATGGGGCCCAGCCTGGTTGTAGCCTTAGGCACTACCACAATACAAATGTTTATTAAATAATAATAATATTCCCAGTTCTACCTGGCTACTCTGACTAGACTGCTTGAGTAGAGGGCATCTAAGTGGATTATATACTTGCCAAGGAAATTACATCCCACTTTCTATGTCTAACAAATTGCCTCAACACAACAAAGCCAGCTGCTAGGTTTGCTGTATATCAATGCCAGTTTCAAAATGTTAAAAGAACTGAATGAATCCCAATGATGTGACAATCATAAACAGAGGGTACCATTAAGTTGTTCACTTGATTGTTCCACGGTAACACTGCCTGAGAAATGAGTTCCAGTCATGCATCCAAATTCAAACTGTTGAATCTAGGGTTCCCATTCAGGTCCATCTCTCTCTACAGGAAATGTTTACCTAGCCAAGAACACATCTGACAACCCTGATACTATTAGATATGAGGCACTATTTTTCAGCAAATAATTTACGCACAGAATGTAGTTTATTTTACTGCTCCCCCAAGCAGATTGTAATTTACTCAGATGGGTCCATTATTCCAGTTTACTCAACTCTGTTTTTTTCAGATGTTTTAATTTTGGGCAGTGTTGGTTAGCTGTGATTGGTCACATCAATCATATGCAGTTATTTCTGCCCTGTGATTGGACAGAGATAAACCTTATAATCAGCGGGAGGTCCTGAACAAGCCAGTGGGACTTTGAATCTCTCAGGGAGAGGTAGCAGTTAAGCAGCATTAGGAAATTTCATTAAATATTAAACTTCCTACTTTCTGGGCCACACAGTCCTTGCCTGAGGCATCATTCCTATAAAAGTTAAGCTACTACAAGATTTATTGCCTGGGTGCAAAGTTTAAATCTAATTTTCTTTCCTCACACCGAAACACAATGATTGTGTGTGAGCATGTGTGTGTGTGTGGTCCTAGCTTTGAGAGGTGCAGTCAGATGCTTATCTGGCTTGTTTCAGTGCCTCTGTGCTATAACTCTAGAGAGGAGATTGGAGACCTCCCTCCCGCCCCCCCCCCCGCCCCCTCCCCGCCCCACACACACACACCATCCCTCTGCTGTGTCAAGTACTGCCCCTTCCCCTGTAAAATATCCAAGAGAACTGGATTGTACAAACTTACCATTCACTTTATCTGGGTATTCATGTGCGTTAGACTCAACCACTCAAATATTCATGTAAATAAACAAAAAGGGGATGTGAGTCTGACCAAAGTGAATTGATTTTAAAAATCAAGGTAATACTTGCAAAACATCTTTTGTACTATTTTCTCAGCTCTAATTATTATATAACAGGTGGCCTGTTGGCTCCATCAGTTCATATTCTGCATGACCAAAAGGTGACAATCTAAAAGGAGCACACAGAATGCAAGTCGAAGCCTCAGTCAGGCTGGAACACAGAAAGAATATCCTCCTGATAGCTCCAGGACAAAATAAAAACCAGCACCAACATGTAAACATCCATGCAATCTAAATACCCCTTCACATAACACAGGAACTAGGGGTCACCCAATGACATTAATAGGCAGCAGGATTAAAACAAATAAAAGGAAGTATTTCTTCATACAATGCACAGTCAACCCGTGGAACTTGATGGCAGGGGATTTTGTGAAGACTAAAAGTATAACTGTATTAAAAAAAATTATATAAGTTCATAGCGAATAGATCCATCCATGGCTATTAGCCAAGATGGTCAAGGTCATAAACCCGTACTCCGGACGTCCCTAAACCTCTGACTGCCAGAAGCTGGGACTGGATGACAGGGGATGGATCACTCAGAATTGCCCTGTTCTGTTCACTCCCTCTGAAGCATCTGGCACTGGCTACTGTCATAAGAAAGGATTCTGGGCTAGATGGGCCATTGGTCTGACCCAGTATGGCCATTCTTATGTTCTTATAATGTATCCACGTGAAAAAAGGACAGAGTCATCTGCAGTCCACACATATTGTGCTGCTTCATCAATGCAAAGGATTATGATTACCACTTGTTAATGGAGCAATCACCAAAGTAAGGAACCATTACAGAAAAATGTGGAATAGTGATCCAAGGATAGACCATCATCACTCACTGACAATTCCTTCAGTGGCCATAATTTAACAATGTAGTAACATACTGTGCTCCAGATGGGAAAGGAGTATGTGATGCTTGGGATGGAAAAGTGTAATTTTATATGATTCACACCGACTGTACTCAGTGAAGATACACAGACCACTTTTCTCAAAGGATTCCTCAGCAAGATGTGCATTACCAAGAGCTGATGCTAGTCACTTTTCCTCTATGTTTCTCAGTGTCTTCATATAGACAGATGATTTTTCCCAGCATGCACATGTGAGAAACATGGGCACATGGGAACTTGGAATCATGGGTCCGTTTTCATGTGCTGGGACTCACTCTGTCATAGTTGTTGCACACTAGTTGTTTGTCCTTAGGAGATACCTACACTGTAGCAGGGAGTGTGCATTCCAGCACTGTAGACAGACATGCACTAGTGCTGCTCGAGCTAGCTTGCTAAAAATAGCAGTGTAGCCAGGGGGTGTGGGCAGATTTCTACTCAGGCAGCTAGCCAAAGCTGCTGCCCATGCTACCCTGGCTATACTGTTATTTTTTAGCACACTAGCTTGAGCAGACTGGGCGCCTGTCTCTCTCCCAGGGCTGGGAAGCACATGCCCAGCTGCACTCGAGATATACCCTAGAAATGAGATATTTGTTGTGATTGACAAAGCCTTCCGTTCAGGCAGATCTGAGATAGCGGTATTCAGAAACTAAAACCTGATTCACCCTCTCTGTTACACCAACCAGCATAAAACAGGGGTCATGGACTTGTGACTGGGAGGCGCTGGGAGTTTGAAGGCACACCAAAAATTCCTTTTTGGCCAAGGCAGGCCTGCACTGCAGAACCTTTGCATCTAACATGGCTCTGGTATGCACTCAGGACCAAATCATGGTTCCAAAACTTTGACTTCAGTGGGATCATGATTCCCATTTTCCCCCTGCCCTCACCCCAGTGCAAATCCTTTCAGACCAGTGTCTGATCAGTTTCACCTCTAATGGAGATAGATCACCATTTCTGCCATCAGCCACAGACTCACTCTGCAGATTGAAAGTGGCTTTCCTCCCTGCCTCCCTTCCCCATATTACAACATTTGGTTTGAAGCACATTTCTTTGCTATTTGGCTGCTTTTTTAGATTAGCCAGCCACACAGTGGGGAAGCAAGGCTTATGAAAATGCTACTGTAATCTACTGTTATGGCTTAAAGCACTACAGGAGAGCGGTAGGCTGTAACAGATGCAATGTGTATTGGATGATTGTTGTAGGACATGAGGGCATGTTTTTCTGAGGAAAAATAAGGGGAGTAGGGTGGACAAATGAAGTAAAACTGAGACAGAATTGAAAATAAATTGAATATTTTAAACACTTCTGGAATATCAGAAGTTGAACCAAAAAATGGTCTGAGTAAAAATAATGTTTCTACATTAAGGTGAATGACCAAAGCAGTAAAAATCAAGGAGAACACTTACTTATCTTAATGAAACAATGGTTGCTGCAATTTGTATTAACAAAAAGCTTTCTTGTGCACATTTAAATTCACAGGTGCACTCCTCATTCACATTAGTCATCTCACTGCCTTCCGTGGAACTGACTGTCTGTGGGAGTAGGGTTTGCAGGATCAGGGCCAAAATAAATAATAAGAAGAGCACTTATACAGAGTTTTACATGTGTACAAACACTGACTAATGAATTACTGATGGCGTTCTGCTGTTGACTGAGAAGGTCACATGAGAATCTCAGCAGTATATGAAGCAACAACACATTTAGGGCAAAAAAACTTGTATTGAACATACACTAAAATACACGGGGCTATATTAATTCCTGGTATCATTCCTTTGAAATCATTGAACCCTTCTTTGTATCCTAGAAATTTTACTTTACCCTTTGGATTGAAATACCCTCAGTCTTTGACACTAGTGTAGATCACCATCATGAATTTTAACCAAGAGGACAATAGTAGTTGAGTTTGTTTTTTTTCAGTCCAAACCTCAGCTCCACTTAATGGGCCAAATTTAACTCTGGTGTAATTGCTCTGATTAGGCGATAGCTGCAGTGCACTCTGGCTGGGTGCAATATTTGAACTGAACTGCTATGGCAAGCTGCTACCTCATTTTAATTGTGATCCAATACTTATCAGGGCTTCCAGGACTCTGCTGTAGTTGCAGCGGCTACGTATTTTGATAGCCTCCTGAATCAAAGCCTCCACCATGCCATCACCTGGTTTTCTTCTTCATCAGGCTGCATGCACAAGAATGGAGAGGGAGGGGCTGGATTTGTTCTTAACATGGATAATTATCTGTTGGAGGGTGAGCATGCCTTTCAGATGACATGTAAAACCAAAGTACTGAGCACTTGTGGTTATCAAAAATCCCTTGGTACTTTAAGCAAGTTATGACTGTTAGTCCCAGTGACCTGGTTAATTTCCAACTTGGGTAATTACAGTCCGCCTATATAAAGAAATATTCCCTGTGTACTTTCTACTAAATATGGCATTACTCTTCACTTCTTCTCCTAACCTGTTGTGTAGCTGTAATGGACGTTATCTTGGTCATCACTAGGGATTGAACCTCCATGGCTAAAAGAAGGAGCTTGTACAGCTAAGCATCCTAGCTGGGAACCTTACCATAGTTATATCCTTCGTGGCTCCAGCACAAAGAAGGATCTATAAAAACACTGTACAGTGGGCTACATAGAGTTATTATGTGCTGATAAAAAGCTGCCACATTTCACCCTAATGGAAGCTGCTTTTCAGGGGTGAGGGAAGTGATCCCTCACTGTAGATGATGTCAAAAATAAAGTCCTGGGATCCTTTCAAGTGAAAGGTGCTCTATCAAGGTAAATTTATTAGACTGTGATTTATAGATGTGCTCTGATAAGTCATTGCCAAATGAGTGAGGGTATATCTATACTGGGAAAACTCGAATTAGTGTAGATACAGTGCTGATTTTCCATGCATCTGTTCTTTTTGTGAGCCATCCCCACTGTGTCTCTTGACTCCTCACACCCTCTGTCTCAGGCCTGGTCTACACTACGCGTTTAAACCGAATTTAGCAGCATTAAACCAATTTAACCCTGCACCCATCCACACAACGAGGCCCTTTATATCAATATAAAGGGCTCTTTAAACCGATTTCTGTACTCCTCCCCGACGAGAGGAGTAGCGCTGAAATCGGTATTGCCATGTCGGATTAGGGTTAGTGTGGCCGCAAATCGACGGTATTGGCCTCCGGGTGGTATCCCACAGTGCACCATTGTGACCGCTCTGGAAAGCAATCTGAACTCGGATGCACTGGACAGGTAGACAGGAAAAGCCCTGCGAACTTTTGAATTTCATTTCCTGTTTGGCCAGCGTGGAGAGCTCACCAGCATAGGTGACCACGCAGAGCTCATCAGCACAGGTAACAATGCAGTCTCCTGAGAATCGAAAAAGAGCTCCAGCATGGACCGCATGGGAGGTACTGGATCTGATCGCTGTATGGGGAGAGGATTCCGTGCTAAAAGAACTCCATTCCAAAAGACTAAATGAAAACATTTTGAAAAAATTTCCAAGGCCATGATGCAGAGAGGCCACACCAGGGATTCAGTACAGTGCCGTGTGAAAGTTAAGGAGCTCAGACAAGCCTACCAGAAAACCAAAGAAGCAAACGGAAGGTCTGGGGCAGGGTCGAAAACATGCCGCTTCTACGCTGAGCTGCATGCAATTCTAGGGGGCTGCGCCACCAGTAACCCACCTCTGTCCGTGGATTCCGAGGTGGGGGTGGTAATCGCAGCCATGGCTGAGGATTCTGCAGACAGGGAAGATGAGGAGGAGGAAGACAAGGACGAGCTTGCAGAGAGCACACAGCACTCTGTTCTCCCCAACAGCCAGGAGCTTTTTCTCACCCTGACGGAATTACCCTCCCAACCCTCCCAAGCCACTATCCCAGACAATGAAGCCATGGAAGGGACCTCTGGTGAGTGTACCTTTGTAAATATAAAACATGGTTTTAAAGCAAGTGTTTTTTAATGATTAATTTGCCCTGAGGACTTGGGATGCATTCACGGCCAGTACAGTTATTGGAAAAGTCTGTTAACATGTCTGGGGATGGAGCGGAAATCCTCCAGGGACATCTCCATGAAGCTCTCCTGGAGGTACTCCAAAAGCCTTTGCAGAAGGTTTCTGGGCAGGGCAGCCTTATTCCGTCCTCCATGGTAGGACACTTGACCATGCCATGCATGTAGCAAGTAATTTGGTATCATTGCATGACAAAAAGCCTAGCTGCGTATGGTCCCGGTGTTTGCTGGCATTCAAGCAACATCCGTTCTTTATCTCGCTGTGTTATCCTCAGGAGAGTGATATCGTTCATGGTAACCTGGTTGAAATTCAGGAATTTAATTAAGGGGGTCAGAGATAGCCTTTCCTACTGGGCTGTTTGCCTGTTGCTTAAAAGAAATCCTTCCTTGCAGGTAGCCAAGCAGGGGGAAGGGGGGTGGTGATTGGCGCTGGGCTTTTTCGCGTTTGGCTAGCAGGGATCTTCCCTGCTATCAGCCACGCGGTGGGGGTGGGGGAAGGGGGTGTTTAGCAGTGATCTTCCATGATACCAGCCACACGGTAGGGGGAGGAGTAAAGCAATCATCTCAGAGAATTGGATGGGGTGTGTGGTTTCTGCTGCTGCATGTTAACAGGAAAGAAGCAGCACTGAACGGGCTTTGCTTGGTTTTTGGGAAAGGAGGGCACTGTGTATATGAAGGCTGCAGAAGCCAAAAGACAATGGCTTACCATGACCGCATGCAAGTTGAATTCTACTGCCCGGACCTGCGTCTGTGAGATCTCTAACACCAGAGCCGCAGGCACTCAATATTAAGATGCAAAATGTGACCTTGTAGTGAAATCACATGTGCTATGTAAGGTGAATAGCGTTGTTCACCGTGAAAGAGTATAACCATTGTTCTGTAAAATGTATCTTTTTAAATACTTCTCTCCCTTTTTTCCCTCCCTCATGCAGCTGCAAATTTTTCAAGCCACCCTACTCCATCCCGAAGGCTATCTCAGATAAGGCGGCGGAAAAAAAAGACACGAGACGAAATGTTCTCGGAAATCATGGAAGTGACCCACAATGAAAGAGCTCATCTGAATGAGTGGAAGGACGTGGTATCAAATTACAGGAAAGATGCCAGTGAACGTGAGGACAGGAGGGACGCTCGAGATGAGAGGTGGCGGCAGGAAGATCAGAGGTGTAGGCAGGAAGATCAGCGGTGGCGGGATGCAATGCTGGGGCTGCTGCGTGATCAAACTGACATGCTCCGGTGTCTGGTGGAGCTTCAGGAACAGCAGCAGGATCACAGAGTGCCGCTGCAGCCCCTGTGTAACCACCCTCACCATGTTCCATATCCTCCTCACCCAGACGTGTAAGAACGCGTGGGGGGAGGCTCCGTGCACCCGCCCAATCCACCCCCGTGGACAGCCCAACCAAAAGGCTGTCATTACTTTGAAAAAATTTTAGTGGCCTTTTCCTTCCCTCCTATCCTCCTCCCAAACCACATCCGGGCTACCTTGTCAGTTCTCTCCCTCTTTTTATAATGAATTAATAAAGAATACGTGATTTTTAAACGATAGTGACTTTATTTCCTTAAGCAAGCTGTAATCGAAGGGGGAGGGTGGGTTGCTTACAGGGAATGAGTCAATCAAGGGGGGGGGTTCATCAAGGGGAAACAAACACAGCAGTCACACCCTACCCTGGCCCGTGATGAAACTTGTTTTCAAAGCTTCTCTGATGCGCACTGCTTCCTGGTGTGCTCTTCTAATCGCCCTGGTGTCTGGCTGTGCGTAATCAGCGGCCCGGTGATTTGCCTCAGCCTCCCACCCCACCATAAAGGTCTCACCCTTACTCTCACAGAGATTGTGGAGCACACAGCAAGCAGCAATAACAATGGGGACATTGGTTTGGCTGAGGTCTGAGCAAGTCAGTAATGTGCGCCAGCGCGCCTTTAAACGGCCAAATGCACATTCTACCACCATTCTGCACTTGCTCAGCCTGTAGTTGAACAACTCCAGACTACTGTCCAGGCTACCTGTGTATGGCTTCATGAGCCATGGCATCAAGGGGTAGGCTGGGTCCCCCAGGATAACTACAGGCATTTCAGCATCCCCAACTGTTATTTTCTGGTCTGGGAAGTAATTCCCTTGCTGTAGCCATTTAAACAGAGTAGTGTTCCTGAAGATGCGAGCGTCATGAACCCTTCTCGGCCATCCCACGTGGATGTTGGTGAAACGTCCCTTGTGATCCACCAGTGCTTGCAGCACCATTGAAAAGTACCCCTTCCAGTTTATGTACTGGGTTCCCTGGTGCTCCAGTGCCAAGATAGGGATATGGGTTCCATCTATCGCCCCACCACAGTTAGGGAATCCCATTGCAGCAAAGCCATCCACTATGACCTGCACATTTCCCAGAGTCACTACCTTTTGTAGCAGCAGCTTAGTGATTGCTTTGGCTACTTGCATCACAGCAGCCCCCACAGTAGATTTGCCCACTACACATTGATTCCCGACTGACCGGTAGCTGTCTGGCGTTGCAAGCTTCCAGAGCGCTATTGCCACTCACTTCTCAACTGTGAGGGCTGCTCTCATCTTGGTATTCTGGCGTTTCAGGGCAGGGGAAAGCAAGTCACAAAGTTCCATGAAAGTGCCCTTACGCATGTGAAAGTTTCGCAGCCACTGGGAATCGTCCCAAACCTGCAAAACTATGCGGTCCCACCAGTCTGTGCTTGTTTCCCGGGCCCAAAATCGGCATTCAATGGCTAGAACCTGCCCCATTACCATCAGGATCTCCAAAGCGCAGGGGCCCGCGGTTTGAGAGAATTCTGTGTCCATGTCCTCATCACTCTCGTCGCCGTGCTGCCGTAGCCGCCTCCTCCTTGCCTGGTTTTGCAGGGCCTGGTTCAGCATAGACTGCACGATAATGCGCGAGGTGTTTACAACGTCCATGATTGCTGTCTTGAGCTGAGCAGGGTCCATGCTTGCTGTGCTATGGCATTTGCACAGTTCACCCAGGAAAAAAGGCGCGAAACGGTTGTCTGCTGCTTTCACGGAGGGAGGGGTGAGGCTGTATCCAGAACCACCCGCGACAATGTTTTTTGCCCCATCAGGCACTGGGATCTCAACCCAGAATTCCAAGGGGCGGGGGAGACTGTGGGAACTATGGGATAGCTACGGAATAGCTACCCACAGTGCAACGCTCCGGAAATCGACACTAGCCTCGGTACATGGACGCACACCGCCGAATTAATGTGCTTAGTGTGGCCGCGTGCACTCGACTTTATACAATCTGTTTTAAAAAACCGGTTTCTGTAAAATCAGAATAATCCCGTAGTGTAGATATACCTTCAGATTCCTCCACACTGCTTTTTTTAGCTCCCTAACATGCCCTCACGACTTGTGTCTCGCAGATCCACCTGGCCACCCTCTCAAAGCCCCGGGCATCCGAGTGTACTGAAACATGACATGTTGAAATTATCTATGGGAGTCTCTTTTTTAATTAGGAGACTATACTACTCATCCCCATTGTGCATATATGTATGTATATAGGTATACTTTTAAATGTGATTTGTTTATCAGTTGTCCAGTGCACCAGTGCCTCTCTCCCCTCCTTTCTTAAGCAGAGCTTTTCACTTACCTACCCCTCTCTACCACTTACTGAAAGAGAATGGATTAGGTGAGCCTGATAACAGCATCATAGCGTTGCTCTGTGGCATGGAAAGGTACAGCTGTTTCTTGTTTTTAAAAAAGAGTTTTGTCCTTTACAGAATAACAGCAGGCCAGAGTCAGATACCCTGGCTCATGTTAAAGAGCCTCTGACCCCACAAGAAGTCCCAGTGGGACTAGATGAGGACTAAGATACTGCTCAGTGTGGGGAAGGGTTTCATAATCTGGCTGTTATGTAATATTGTTGAATCCCTCCCTGCCTGTTCCACAATAATGCTACAACTTGCCAGGGGAGAAAAGTTAATCACACTACTCCATTACACAGGAAAACACCCATTACAGACTTGTGTGCAAAAGGACTGCGGAACTGCGAATAAATTAGGTTTGGGGAAGATCCTGAATGTCGCACTTTAAATGTGAGAGACATGGTGGCTGAGGTAATACCTTTTATTGGACCAACTTCTGTTTTTAATTTAAAAATTACATAAAGGGCTGGCCTAAGCTCCAACCTCTTTGCACTGCTCAAGCATGACAGAACCTCCACTTCCCTAGAACCAGTGTAGCCTGTCTAGAGACTGGTCATTAGCAAAGGTGAAACGCTTTCTGTCAGATGAGAAATGTTTATCTAGCTGTCACTTTACATATAAATTCAGTATTGCATAGTTCACAATAGGTCCCCTCTCACCAGTCTGAACTGAAATGTTAATGAAGGATTGTAAAACTTCAAAGGGAGAAAAGTACCAGGAAGAAGAAAACTGAGTATGTATGTGGGGAGAAACTTATCTTGAGATGCACATCAACTGTTTGCTCCACTATACTTGGGGAGGACACCTTACCACCCTTCAATGAGAAAGTAAATGGACAGCGAATTTGCTTCATGAAAGCAGGGTCTCAACCAGGCTTGGCTGAAAATGCTGGAGCGAACCTCAGGTGAGATCAACTTCTTTAGACAGGAGGCAAACCTGTTAGTTAAGTTTAGTCTCTAGAAAGCACCTAATGATTTTGTTTCATCTGTAACCATTTGTTTCCGTTGTTCTTACTCACTGTCACTTGAATCTCTATTCTCTGATAATAAATACCCTTGCGTTCACTATACATATGTCTATGTGTTGTGGTGGTTAGCAAAGTGGAGGTCCTGAGCTGAATCTTACAAGCTGGTGTGTACTGTTCCTTTGGGAACAGCAGGCCTCACAATTCTGTGAGTGTTCAGTGGACAAGGGGCTTAACATTACAGGGAATGTTTGGCGGGCTTGTTGGTTGGTGTGTATCTATCACTAAAGTGCACAGAGGGCGCGAGGCCTGCAGGGGCCTGGAAGGCAGTGCTTATGTTGCCAGAGGCTGGTGGTTTCAGGGAGCTGATCCACATCAGGCACAGGCAAGACTTCCTGACACTAAGGGCAGGTGGTGGGGAGGTGTCACACCATCCTGGGTATCCCTGGGAAGGGTCCCAGGGTGTACATATTGCCCTTTCTAGGGTCAGATCTATCCCCCTTAATAACAGTTAATGGGTTTTTTTATTGTTATATTTTAGGATAATCTGGACTTTAATGAGCTAATCTTTTAATATTCCATATTCACAAAGCTGAACTTCTTAGTTTTAAGTCTGTGACAAGCTCTTCTCTGCATTTTCCCTTCATTCTGTGTTCTCATCCTGAACACACAAGTCTCATGGGTAACATTTTTTTCAAGGGACACAGTGATCCTCAAACATTTCTATAATTTGTGCAGCGCTTTCTTCTCTCTCCACACCATCATCTGTATGGACTACATTGTATACAGCTAGGGCTTCTGGGCCTGCCACTCTAAAGAGCAGAGCAATCTTTTGCTCATCCTCCACATTATTTGCCCAGTGGCTTTCCTATACACCTCAAATTGCTGTTTGAACCTTTTCCAGGCATATTCAGCTTTACCCCTGAGGTTCAGGGCTGGTGGGAGACAGGGGCGGCTCCCGACCCCAGCACACCAAGTGCGTGCTTGGGGCGGCAAGCTGCGGGGGGCGCTCTGCCGGTCGCCAGGAGGGCGGCAAGCAGCTCCGGTGGATCTCCCGCAGGCGTGCCTGCGGAGGGTCCGCTGGTCCTGCGCGGCTTTGGTGGAGCCACGGGACCAGCGGACCCTCCGCAGGCACGCCTGCGGGAGGTCCACTGGAGCCGCGGGACCAGCGACCGGCAGAGCGCCTCCCGCGGCATGCCGCCCTGCTTGGGGCGGCGAAATGTCTAGAGCCACCCCTGGTGGGACAGTAACTTGCAGATGCACAGGCTCTGTAGCCGCTATTGCAATGTTACCTGTCTCACCACGTCTTCCAGCATGTTGTGCCTTCCACTCCTGGTACCATGTTGTATCTTGCTGACTAACAGACGGGTGTCAAGAGAAACCCTTTATTGTGACCAGAACTCTGTACAGAAATGAGGTAACAAACTTTCTACTGCTCTGTGTGGCTGCAGCCTGTGAGTGCCCTGCCCTGGGCTTCTTTGTCTCTGCCCCAGCAAGAAGTGTGACAGAGAAACCAAACATGGCATCTAGAGTGTGCAGAAAGTGTGGCATCTCTACCTGTCCTGAAACACATACTCTATAGCACGCCCTCTGCCTGTGAGGACCTGCTCGTGGAACTTGTAATGACGCTGACTTTGACAGGACACAACTGAGAGTATCAGTTCAGGGCAAATTAATAAGAGCAGGGCAGTTACAGCCCAAGGCTGGGTTTTCTTTACTATTAAGGCAAACCAAACCAGCCAAACAGAGAGGACTTTGGTCTCACCCCACTGGCTAACCATAAGTCATACAAGCAATTCCCTTAGATACTCCAGTTTCCCAGTATCACCACCAGTGCCACTCATTATGGGAGCAAAAGGTTACGAAAACCAATACCTCAGTAAAAGAAAAAAGGTTCTTCTGATCCCAAAGGACCCAGACCCAGGTCAATACAGGGCCGCCCAGAGGGCGGGGCAAGTGGGGCAATTTGCCCCAGGCCCTGGGCCCCACAGGGGCCCCTATGAGAGTTTTTTGGGGGTCCTGGAGCGGGGTCCTTCACTCGCTCCGGGGGCCCCGGAAAACTCTCGTGGGGCCCGGCCCCTGGAGCTTCTTCCGCTCCGGGTCTTCAGCGGCAATTCGGCAGCGGGGGGTCCTTCCGCCCCAGGGCGGAAGGGCCCCTTGCCGACGAATTACTGCCAAAGCGGGACCTCCCGCCGAAGTGCCGGGTCTTCGGCAGTAATTTGGCAGCGGGAGCCCCCGCCGAATTACCGCTGAAGCAGGGGGCCCCCGCCGCCAAAGACCCCAGGCCCCCTGAATCCTCTGGGCGGCCCTGGGTCAATATACAAGTCAGATCTTACCCACAAATCACGCTGTTGCCAATCCTTTAGAATCTAATATCTAAAGGTTTATTCATAAAAAGAAAGTAATATAGATGAGAGTTGAAACTGGTTAAATGGAATCAGTTACATACAGTAATGGCAAAGTTCTTGGTTCAGGCTTGTAGCAGTGATGGAATAAACTGCAGGTTCAAATCAAGTTTCTGGAGTACATCCACAGCTTGGATGGGACATTCAGTCCTTTGTTCAGAGCTTCAGTTTGTAGCAAAGTTTCTCCAGTGGTAAGAAGCAGGATTAAAGACAAAATGAAGGGGTTTCCAGGGCCTTTTATATTCTTTCTCTTGTGGGTGGAAACCCCTTTGTTCTCCTGTACAAAATCACAGCAGCAAGATGGAGTCTGCAGTCACATGGGCAAATCATATGTCCATGCATGACTCAGTTTGCCGGCAGCAGCCATTGCTCACATGCTACCTTGAACATCCCAGGAAGACTTCTCATATGTGGATTGGAGTCTCCCAAGGTCCATTGTCAGTTAAGTGTTTCTTGATTGGGCACTTAATCTGCAAATTCCTTTCTCAAGAAGCTGACCAAATGCTACTTAGAATCAAACATTCTACCATTGAGATACAAGTACATAGCCAATATTCAAAATTTCAACTACAAAATTATACACACTAACAGATAGCATAATCATAACCAGCAAATCATAACCTTTTTATAGACACTTCACACGACAACCTTTGTACAATATTTGCTTCAAATATATACCAGTGGTTGCAACAATGATCTATACCGTCACTGTTTATGTCAATAATGTCACAGAACTGGAAGCATGTTAGAGAAAGCTTCCACTGAGGCCCTGAGAACCTCAGCCTTCTACCTAGTAGTCTAAATTTAGCTTCTAGGACCTCTCTCCTACACCTTCTACTATGTCTTTGGTTCCAACATGCACCACAACCACAACCTCCTCCCCTGCACTCAGCAGACATCCGTCTAGTGGTCCTTATGCCAGCTGGGGAACCACTGGAACATGGAGCACTCAGCCTCACTTTCTTGATCACTGATATGTCTCCTATACCGGTGGAGAGTGGGCAGGAGGGTGCGGCATAATGCTGAACAGACCTTACAAACCTATTTTCATTATATGTACATAACTCCTTACATCGATACAGTACATATATTTCACAATGCTACTGATGACCAGAGTGGCACAGACTGTTATCAGAGACCGCACATAACACTCTCTGGGTGAGTTAGAATGTAAATACAAGACTCAGGAGCTTTCTGTGCTACCTATGCACCCCCTCTGTGCCCCTAGCCCATTGGCACTAAGAGATTTTGGCATATCCCACATATCCCAAGCAGGAGAACAAACAGAAACACAAATAAAAAGCCTAAAGAAAGGCATAGAGCATATATAGTTAAACCAGTAAGAGAAAAGTTCATATAAATTAAATTGGCCAGGACAGCCAAATGGAAAACCGGTAACAATGCCAGTATATAAAATACCCAATATTCAGGCTGTAATACACCTAACCATTATGCTAAATGTGTAGAGAATGCCTGGATTAAGTGCAAAAATGGATCCTAAAGTGAAGAGGAAGAGCTGTTCTTAAATACAATAATGGAGGAGGCTGTTGCAAAAGATTGATTAATTAAAATGTGCACAAATGGCACATGTGTGACATACAAGATAGACACTGGGACACGAGTAAATGTAATAACAGAAACTGAAATAGAGGGATATAGAGGACATAGAAGTGGAAGAGTCAAAAGTGCATTTGAAAGTGTACAGTGGAGGTACAATCCCAGTGTTGGGAGAGTGTATTTATTTCCTAAATACAAAGAGGAAATGATAAAACAAGAGTTTGTGATGGTACACACACTGGCAAGCAGCCAGTCTTGGGCTTCTACACATGTGAGGTGCTTGATCTCACTAAGAACATGTACATGGAGAGACAGAAGGACACCATAGAACCAGTATGAAAGTATTAATAGCATCATATGAAGATGCATTTGCAGAAGATGGTAGCCTCCCAATAACACATAAGATATGGTTGAGAGAAGATGCAGGACCTGTAATACATGCTACACGAAAAGTTCCACAGGTCCTAAAGGAAGAGGCTAAAAGAAGAGCATCAAAACATGACAACAAATGTCTAGAAGACATTAAAGACTAGAAGAATGAGCAGATTGGGTTCACTCCGTAGTAATTGTAGAGAAAAAAAGAAGTGGGGGAAGGGGAGAGCTGTGTATGGAACCTGGGGAACTGACCAAAAACATAAAAGTGAACTGAAAAGTACTGAAAAGTGAAACATAAACACTAGTGAACTGTTGTCTGAGATGGCAGAAGCCAAATAAATCAGCAAATTAGATGCATCGGCTGTATTTTCATAGCTCCCCTTGGACACCGAGAGCTCCAAGATCTGCACTTTCACCACACCATTTGGCAGATACTGCATCCTAAAACCACATTTCAGCATATGCCCAGCTCCAGAAGTGTAGCACTGTAGAATGAGCCAGATGCTAGAGGGTCTAGCAGGCATGAAAATGTACCTTGATGACATAATCATTTGGGGCAGTGCTACTGCTCAACATCCGGAAGAACTGAGGGGAGTACTGGAAATTGCAATAGCTAATAATCTTAAACTGAATAAGGCCAAATGTCAATTTCAAACAGAAATAACATATTTGGGAGAGAATCTGACCTCAAAAGGAATCTTGCCCAATGAATCAAAGCTTCCAGCAATACTGAACCTGAAGATAAAAGGGAATTCAAAGGCTGGTAGGCATGTTGAATTATGTCAGCAAATTTATACCTAATTATACAGCTCACACAACTCACCTAAGGCATCGCCTCACAAGGTTATAGAATGGGCATGGAAGCAGAACATGAAAGGGAATTCAATGATTTAAAGCACATTCTGACATCAGCTCCGATGCTGTAATTTTTTGACCCTTTGAAAGACTTCAAATACTCCACAGATGCCGCACAAGGAGAGCTGCGAGTAGTACTATTACAGTGTCATGGAACTGATTCTTCTAGGGTTATGACAGCCACAGGGAAGGTGTACACACAAACTGAAAAAGAGACACTAGGTCTGGTGCATGGATGCATACGTTTTTGTTACTTTCTCTCTAGTCGTAGCTTTAAAGCAGTAATGGATCACAAACTACTGATTGTAATACACAAAATTGACTTGGAGAACCACCACCAAGTTCACACTGACAACTTTTGAAAATACAGAACTATGCTGTGAACCTAGACAGGGCCAGCTTTAGGCCGATTCCCCCAAATCGGGCCCCGTGCCCGCACCTAAGAAGGCCCCGCGCCCTAAAGAAGAGTGCCTAACTTAGGCGCCTTTTTAATTTTTACTCACCCGGCGGCAGTCCGGGTCTTTGGCGGTATTTCAGCAGTGGGTCCTTCAGTGCCATGGAAGACCCAGAGCGAGTGAAGGACCCGCCGCCGAAGTGCTGCCAAAGACCCGGATCACTGCCAGGTATTCAAATTGGGCCCCGCACTTCCTAAAGCCAGCCCTGAACCTAGATTTCCAACTTGTATGTCGCTTAGGAATGGCAGACACACTCTCAAGAGCATAAGCTCCATCTGATAATACACAGCCTGATGATCTGGAACAAGCAGTAAACAAACATGTGAACATGATAAAAGCATCCTGTGCTGTATCTCCAGGCATATGGGATGAATTGGAGACAGAATCAACTCGAGATGAAATGCTGCAAGCAGTGACAGAAGCAATAAGGAGGAAAAAATCAGCACTTCCCAACTGTGTATTCCCACAATAAAAATGAGTTGTGGGTGATCTAAGGAGAAGTCATAAAAGGGACACAGATTATAGCTCCTACAGTGAGGAGAAAGAAAATATTGGAAGAATACATATGTGGGGATGATTAAATCAAAACAGGATGACAGAGAAGTTGTATCATGGCCACAGATGTACAGTGACATTGAAGAAATGATGAGCAGGTTTGGAAGTGTCAGCGGGTATCAGAAGTACTGAGGTTCCCAGCAAAAGGAACTAATAATAGTGCACAAACAACTTACAGTTCTATAGGACAAAATCAGTATAGACACATTCAGGCTGAGAAGACATGATCATCTGGTTATCATAGACTACTTTTCCAATTTCCCAGTAGCACTCACATCTGAAGATACCACAGCAGCAACAGTCATTAGGCACATTAATCTGTAGTTGCACACCAGGGAATTCCAAAGACAGTAATAAAAGACAAATCATAGTTCAGAAATAGGGAATTCCTGGACTATGTCAGAATATATGTATGATAGGGTCTACAGATCCCACACTGAACTTGGGCAAGGAATAAAGCAATACTGGGCTAAGATGGCCCCAGCCTTCAACAGGTCCAAGGCATGTTACTGGTGAAGGAATAGTTTAAAAGGACACTAGTAGCCCAGAAAAAGCAGGGAAAGAGCTGCAGGCTGCACCAGGAAGCAAGGCTGATGCCAGGTGTGGTGCTAGGCGTGGCTACAGCTTTGTTAAGGATGCTCCAACAGCAGGGCTCTGGGTTAGCCCACACACAAACACCTATAGGAGACTGTTTTGAACAGTTGTTGCAGTGTTATGGTAGCTCTGTTGGTCCTGGGATATTAGAGAGCCAAGGGTGGGTGAGGAAATATTTTTTTATTGGACCAACTTTTGTTTCAAGCTTTTGAGCTACATAGAGCTGTTCTTCTTTGAACAGGACATTAAGAGAGCAAGTGGAGTCTTCTAAAACAGTGACCACACCCCAAACAGAAGAGCTCCAGTTTGGTAGGAAGTGATCAGGGGAAAGTGTAACTTGGGGTAGATCAAGAACTGGTCTGGACACTTTGACAAACCCCCTATGGCCATGGGTCATGTTATATCCTTGGGGCAGCCGGTGTAGGAAGCAATCACTTGAGGCCAGAGAGCAGGCAGCTAACCAAAACCTCCATTTTATTTACAGATATACAGAGAGCTCACTCAGCTGGTTGAAACCGGCTGAGCTAACCCATAATAATCTAACTCAGTTGCCATAGCAACAAAAACCATGACAACCAAATACACAACAGGTCAGGACCCAGTCAAGTGGGTGGTCCCGGGTCCCTCTAGCTTGCCCCTGCTCCTCTGTAGCAGCAGAACCCCAAGGGGAGCACAGAAGTACTCAGGAGGTATTGAGGCCTGCTGCATACAACTTGGCTGGGGGGATGACTAGGCCTCTGGGATGACTAGGCCTGCAGACACTGTAAGACTACTGTCTGACCACTAAACCAGACTGTCCTGCTACAGTACATCTTTGAGACATCTAGTCCCAGATATCCTCAAGCCAATGTATTAGTGGCATGTGGAGTACATATAGTGAAAAACTTGTTCAAAAAAGCAATAGATGCAAGAGAAGATCCTAATTTAGCAGTACTCAACTATAGATCCACATTGCTGCAATGGAGAGTCATCACCTGAATTTCTCTACAACAGATGTGTAAATACTTCATTACCAGATATGGGGAAAAAACAAAAGATGACTAAGGAGTCTGTGTAAGTGAGGGATAAACTGAAAAAAGTCCAATCAGACAGAATATTACATTAAAGGAGCAAGATCTTTTCCGCAATTAAAAAACAAAGACTCGGTGAGAATTTGGCAGGATGAGCACTGGCCAGTCAAAGCTACAGTGATCAAAGAAGGGTCACCTCACTCATATTCAGTGATCACAGATTAATCTTACAATGGAATCATAAGCATCTGACAACTTTTCCAAGCCAGACGAATTGTGAGCAGACATAGAAGGTGAAAACATTCACAAACTGACCGTTATTGACTATGAGACTGAACAGTCTGTTACAGACAAGGACTTCCCTAATGAGGGTTTGCAGTACAGCAGATCAGGAAGATGGCTGAACTGTCCTAAGAAACTGATCAAGACACATTAATTTGAGTTAAAGAAACCTGAAGAGTTGCTGTCAGTTATTGTATTTGTTATAGTTTTTTAACTTTGTTTAGTAGTGTTTTAGTTCAACAAAAGGATCAAAAGGGGATAATGGGCTATTGAGTAAGTTCTCAAGGAAGAGTAGAGATGTCACACTTCCAGTACACTCCTCTATGTCTGCTTCCAAATCATTAATAAAAATGTTAAATATTGTATGACTAAGAACCAGTTCCTGAAGGATCCCACTAGAAACACACCCATTTGATGATAATTCCCTGTTTACAATTACATTCTGAATTAGCCAGCTTTTACAGTTAGCCAGCTTTTTAATCTAGTTAATGTGTGTGCCATTTTAATTTTATATTCTAGTTTGTTAATCAAAATGTCATGTGTTACCAAGTCAAATGCCATACAGAAGTCTAAATATATTACATCAACACTATTACCTTACTCAACAAAATTTGACATCTTATCAAAAATGATATCAAGTTAGTTTGAAAGGATCTATCTTCCATAAACCCATGTTGATTGGGATTAATTATATTACCTTCCTTTAATTCTTTAGTAATTCAGTCCCCTATTAGCCACTCTGTCATCTTGCCCAGGATCCCCTTCTTCCCTCCCTCTCTCCCCAAGCCTCCTGCACTCCACGAAACAGATGATTAGGCGGTACAAGGAGAGAGGGGGAGGTGCTGATCGGCGGGGCTGCCGGTGGGCAGGAGCTGCTGGGAGCAGGTGCGGGGGAACTGATTGGGGGCTGCTGACATATTATTGTGGCTCTTTGGCAATGTACATTGGTAAATTCTGGCTCCTTCTCAGGCTCAGGTTGGCCACCCCATATTAGAACATTGATCCAGAAGCATTTAGGATCATTTTCTTCTCAGTCATCAGTGACTTCGAAACAGTTAATGCCATATTTGACATAGAATGCTATTCCCTCTTCCCTTTTGCCCACTTGATCCTTCCTAAATAAGTTATAACCATTGATTTTATCATTCCTATAGTGGGAATCATCCCACCAGGTTTCCATAATACCAACTAGGTCTCATTTATTCTCATAAATTAGCAATTCCAGTTCCTCTTGTTTGCACCCGGGCTCAGATCTTGGTGTATAGGCAATTCAAGAATGTAATTTCTTTGTGTCCTTTGTTCCTTGATTAATTTTGTTCTCAGCATCTCAAGTTTGTGCTAAATGAGTGCTCAATTCTTACCTCTTTTTACACTCCCCTTTTACTATGAGTTTAATGCCCTCCTAACTACTTCAGCCAGTCTGTCCCTGAGCAGATTGGTTCCTCTTCTTCTGAGGTGGAGGCCATCCAAACTACATAGCCCCCTCTCCACATAGAAGGTGGACCTATTTTCCACAAAACTCAAACCCTCCACCCTACACCACCTACCACCAGTTCACTTCCAGTATCTTCTGCCTTCTGTCATCCTTCGCTCTCCAGACAGAAAGGAGCTCTGAGATGATTGCTGGGATGAAAACCTTGATATAATAAGCATTGTGGAAACACAGTGGAATGACAAAACACAATGGTGTTAACTGTAATATCTGGTTACAGATTACACAGGAAAGACAGAGTATGCCGAAGAGGTGGGAGAGGAGCACTGTATCTGAAGGATTCCATAGAATCTAGTGAGAGAAAAATTCTGACTGGAGAGGACCACAAAGTTGAATGTATATGGATACAAATCCCAAGCTGTAAGAATGTAAATATATTGGTAGGACTATACTAACAGCTTCTGGATCAAGAAAAGGAAATGGAGTACACAGACCAAAGAGGCAACAACATCCAACAAAATTATGCTTATGGGGGACTTCACCTACTCCTATATAAACTGGGTCAAATGGCCCAGCAGGACAAAGCCTAGAGAAATAATTTCTTAACGCTCAACAAGTGATTGGTTCTTGGAACAGCTAGTTCTAGAGCATGCAAAAGGGGAAGCTATTCCTGACTTACTTTTAAGTAATACACAGGAGCTAATTCAAGAAGTGACATTGGCTGAGCCACTAAGTAATAGCAATAGGGTGACCAGACAGCAAGTGTGACCAGACAGCAATAGGGATGGGGGTGCAGGGTAATAGGAGACTATATAAGAAAAAGACCCAGAAAATCAGGACTGTCCCTATAAAATCGGGATATCTGGTCACCCTAAATAGCAACCACAAAATATTTGGGTTCAACATCCAAAAAGTGACCGTGACACTGAACTTTAGAAAGGAGATTTCAGCAAAATGAGGTTTGTCAAAAAGGCCTTAAGATTTAAAGTAACGGATGTAAAATACTTAAAGGTGGCATGGATGATACTTAAGACCCCCAATAACAGGGTATCAGAAGGCACGCGTACCTCTGAACAAACAGAGAACTAGGAAGGGACGGAGTAGACAAACATGGCTACATAGCAAGATTTGAGAGGCTATTTGAGCCACACAGAAATCCTTCAAAAAATTTTATCTGACCCTAGCGAACCCAATAAACAAGATCACAAATTACAACAGGCAATACATAAGAGGGATATTAGAAGAGCCAAAATTGATCTCGAAGAACAAATAGCTAAAGGCATAACACAAACAACAAGGATTCTTTAAGGATCAGGAAACCTGTGAAAGAATCAATGGATCCGCTGGCTCACCAGGGATTGAAGGGAGTAATTAAGGGGGCAGTGCAATCAGTGGGAGTTAGAGCAGCACTAAATTATGCCAGTGGTTAACTTGGCAGTTGATATTTTGTTAACATTTAAGAGAATAGTCTGTTATTGGAATATTTTCAGTGTGTTTTATGATTATGTGCAGTGCTCCAAATGAATGGACAGGCTTTATAAAAACCAATTAAGTATTATTATTATTGTTACATACATATGTCATTGCTAAACCACTATGTCGTTATCCTAATGCTTCTATGCTGAATATTTCTTAACAATCAAAAAACATAGTGGTATACTGAACAGGGAAACATATGTTAATTATATCTAGGTCGAATTGCATTCACTGCTTGAAATGATTGAATATTTAAAATATTACTATAAAAATAGCAATCCATTATTGTACATTATCATCTCCCATAGTGAAACTAAAGGTTATAAAACCTTTTACTTTCCTCAGTGCTGACGCTGCTAGAAACCATGCTAATAGCTTCATTGTTACTGCAACACTGCTGCAAGGTTTTACACATATCTACAATTTAGATATTAACCCTGGCTCATAACATTAGTTCACCAGCATATGGCCATGAACCTTTCCCTTTATCACTTGAGTTAAGCTGTCTGGCCCAAAATAAAAGATGTTTGCCAGTTTCTTGGTGAGACAGAAGAGCTCTTTATCGAAAGCATATTAGCATATTTTGCCTCATTAATAACTTCACTGCAGCATTAATTTGCTTAATTATCAGATTTAGAATTCAACATGATAGCTAATTAATTCAAAGGCTGAAAAACAAATCCAGACTTATAAAACATACAAACATATTCCTGTCTAAGCATTGCTTTGTGTGTTTGTGTTTGGTTTATAAAATAATTCTTTGTTCTGCTCCCATGCAGCACCAACTAAGTCTATGCACATAGTAAGGCTGAGTTATCTTTTCAATATTTCATTGTAATGCATCATCTCAGGTTTGCCTTTTTATGCCTCTTTCCTGATTAATCTTTCTTAGGATAAGCAGGATTAATGCATTCGTAGCAGCCTAGTATCCGGACTTCCACTGCCATTGCCTACTATTAAAATCTTTCTTTTACCAGCTAATATTTTGGTTCAGTTTACTGGTAATGGTCAACGTTTTAAAACCGCATCCCTGTTCACTTAAAACATTGAGTCAAAATGTACTTCTGATCTACCCAGCCCAAAAAGAAACAGAAAAATGTCCAGACAAAATGCTCTCCTTTTTCTCAGGTCTTTATTTTTAAAAGAGAAAGAGATACAACTTTGTGATAAGATGTGCAAACCCCACATTAGGTAAAAAGGGGTTAAAGAGCCCCAACTGCACCTGGAAGGCATGCCACTCTTAGAGGCAGAGCCTTTAAAAGGAAGAAGCTCAGTTCAGAAGGCCCCAGCCTGGGGAAGTGGACAGACCTCTCAGCCTCAGCTCCTAGAAAGGAGCACAGCTGAGAGCCAAGCTACTTTCAGTTGCCTGGAAGCACAGAATGAATTGGGGCTTGACCCTGGGACTCCTGCTCACACACAGACACATGCACCGTTGAGAAAACAAGGCCCCTGAGGAGAAGGCCAATGTAGGAAGTAGCCCAGGGAGGAAGCAAGAGTTCTGACCAGACAGACCTTAACCATTTGCTACGAGGGTTCTTGGGCTGGAACCCAGGGTAGAGGGAGAGACAGGGTTCCCCTGCAGCCTCAATGAGACAATCCCAAATATAAGGGACCAGAAGGACTATTGGGCCTGGACCTGGTATGAGGTCCTGGGACTAATGAGTAAAATCTCTGGGTTACCCCGAAGGGGTGAGGTCAAAGATGACCCAGCCAGAGGACCAAGTCTCAAGGCAAAAGGGGACCACCAGCGGACCTGGTCAGCAGGAGTCCAGACAACCCCACACCTAGCCACAAGGTAGTGCACCATCTGGGGAGTCACTTTGCCACAAATCTCCACAGGTTTTTTGGTTTTTTTGGTCCCCAAAAATCAAGAACCATCTTGTAGCCAGAATCGAGAGGAATGTTTCCACCACAGCATCTTTCTCACCATTCATTTACCTGCTTTACATCTCAGCAAATAAACTTACTAACAGTAAGGTATCCATCACAAGCTGCCTGTTATGACAGTACTATCCCAAGCTGCCTTTCAGTCACTATTGGAAAAACTGCCTGATGACACTAGGGAAATGCAATGATGCCTTAGACTGTAGAATGAATGAATTAAAGAAACATGAGGCTAGGCGAAGTTATGCAGTAGCTTAAGGTTGCAGGGCCCAGTCCTGCAAAACTTTACTCGTGTGTGGTCTTTACTCATAAAAATAGCTCAACTGACTTCAATGGAGTTGCATGAGTAAAGGTTTTCAGGATCTGGAAACCCAATAGCTTTTAACCTCTGGAAAGCTAGGGTCACATCTTAGATCAGGCCACAAAACAAATAAATTTACTGGGTCTCTCCTCTCAATCCCAAGGATCCACATGATACAACGGCCACTTGTTAGCATATTTAAGGACCTGTGAAGTCTGTGAGAAGCTGGACTTTAATTCAGTGGTAAGGCTCTGGCTTCCATAACACTGAGGTGCAGTAGTCTGAAAAATGTGTGGCAGCTTAATATCTATTACAAAATGGAGGTTTGTTGAATTAAGTGAGCATCAATAATGCAAACATTACAGTACATCCTGTTATTTATATGGATATTTGCATTTCATTTATGTTGTACCAGCCCCTGCATTTTCAATGTGCCACATATTTATATATTGATAATGCATAATTGCATCATAAAAGTTGCCAGCAGAAGACTGGAGGTTTTGACATCCAAGAAGAGATAACTGTGGAATAAACTCCCTGACTGGATGTTTCTGCTAAAATGATCAGCAGTGCATTAGTTAACAGTGTAAACCCCTTGGATGAATGGGGCAGTTCACACCTTTCCAAACTATTGTTTTAGGCTGTTTGCAGACTCAGGAAGAACTAACTTCACCAGTTTAAATTCAGTTCACATTTTTTTGGTTATCTTCACAGCATTTGTTTTGAAATGAAAACTTGAGATTCTGGAGCCCAAGTCTGGAAGAATCTCCAGCAAATTCTGCAGCCACAGATCACATAATAGATGTAGCTTTATGCTTACACAAGAGAGACCCAGGCCAAGCAGAGAGCCAAAGGTGAGTTCGATTAGCAAAGAGTTATTTAAGCATCTCCTTTATTGTGCATATGTGCTGTAGCCCATGCTGTGGCAGTTTCATGAGCACAGCATTCACCCAAGCATTCTGAAACACACACACACAAATCACAGAACCCAGAGAAGATTTTTTATTTTCCTCATTTGTAAATCTTTAGAAAAGACAATCCTATAGTTTAAAATTGCCACACCGGTCAAATAAAATAAACAAAAGTACAACCGCGATTATCCAGACATCATGGATACATTTGGATAACCGAGGGACTTTTCAGAGGAATTAATAGACACCAGGAGACAGGCCCTTATTTCAGATAACTGAAGCCTGGATAACTGAGGATGGAATGTACTACATTATACATGAAAACACATGTTTAAATGCTGCTAATAATGACACAATCTAACAAGACAGGAGAGTCCTTGGGCTAGTTATCCCAGCAGGCAACCTGCACCTACTTGCACCAGCTAAGCCGGCTGTGCTCCAGGCAAGATACACCCAGCAGGGGAGCAGTTGTCTCCACCACCATCCTCCCTGAAGAGTTCTACCGGGGGGCACACAGCTGTAGTTAGAGCCATTCAACCAAATCTAGGGGCTCCTACTGACCCTTTCCATCTGGGGCTTCCTTCCCATGTACTCCCTCTGTAACAGCTTGTACTGAGGAGTGGTAAAGAGCAGCCTTCTGGCCCCACATGCCTGGGCTCTAGCTCATCTTCCACAAGCCCTGCTTAGAATTACAATTGTTAGAGGGGCTGCAGGGGCAGCAACTGACCAAGGTGGGAATGGAGGGGCAAAGAAGGGTTCCAGAGGCAAGGAGAGGAAGTAAGCAACATCCCCGCAGTGGCCATGGGGCCGTAGCACAGCCTCAGTCACAGGCAGCAGCTGCAGCATCCAAGCCACAGCAGCTGGACCCCTGAAACCAAGAAAGCTACCAACAGGTAAATCAGCTAGAGAGGGAAAAGCCCTGCCCACCCCTCAGCCCAAATAGAAAATCCCCTCTTCCCCCTGCCCTCACGTCTCTCCCAGCAGGAGTGTGGGCATCTGGGCAGGGCCCTGGGGATAGTCAGGGGTGAGTTCTTCTCAGGGTTCACTGGATACAGCTTAACCTGTCACTGTTTCTGTGATCTGCCAGCAGAGTGAAAAGCAATGTCTTAAAACGTTTCCCCATCAACTACCCACCCAAGCATTGACCCTGCTTCCCCAAGTGAAAAATACTGACATTGCCACAAAATCCACATCCCCAACTCCGTCTGCTCTATCCCCTGTCTCTTTGTGGGGCTCCTTGCTTCTGTTCCTGCCCCACTCCTGGGGTGCAGAAGGCTCTTTGACTCCCTGCTTTTTTGCCTGCACCTGAGCCCTCTTTTCTTTGCTCTTCCACCTCTTAAAGAAGCAGCAGGTCACAGGCTGTACCTTCCTTCCACAGTCCTCCAGTGGAGCTAGTGGTGGCACTTACATCACTCTAGTGCTTTTCTCCCTCTCCCTTCCATAGGAACCAGTGGCTCCCTGGTCCCACTAAGCTCATCCCCATCACTTCTCCCCCTCCTGCCTCCCGCACAGCGCAATGTCTATGTACCCTGGGTAAGTGGTTAGATTTCTAAAGCCTTGATGAGGAGCACGTGACTCTATCTTCTACTGAGGGCTCTGCCTAACCTGGCTCCCTGCCGCTGCAGGATTTTCGCATAGGATTGCCAGGTGTCCGGTTTTCGACCGTAACACCCGGTCAAAAAAGGACCATGGAGGCTCTGACAGCACTGCTGACGAGCCATTAAAAGTCCTGTCAGTAGCGCAGTGGGGCTAAGGCAGGCTCTCTGCCTGCCGTGGCTCCACGTGGCTCCTGAGAGCAGTGGCATGTCCCTGCTCCAGCTCCTATGCATAGGGGCACTAAGGGGGCTCCGTGTGCTGCCTCTCCCCAAGCACCGGCTCTGCAGCTCCCATTGACCAGGAACCATGGCTAATTGGAGCTGCAGGAGTGACATCTGCGGATGGGGTAGCGCACAGAGTCACCTGGCCGTGCCTCCACATAGGAGCTGGAGGGGGACATGCCACTGTTTCCAGGAGTTGCTTGAGGTAAGTTCTGCTTGGATCCTGCACCCCTGACCCCCTCCCATGCCCCAGCCCCCTGCCCCAGCCCTGATCCCCCTCCCACACTCCCATACTCCAAACCCCTTGGTTCCTCCCCCCAGCCCAGAGCCCCCTTCTGCACCCCAAGCCCCTCATCCCTGGCCCCACCCCAGAGCCCGCACCCCCAGCCGGAGCCCTCACCCACTCCCACACCCAAACCCAAACCCCCTGAGCCAGCCCGGTGAAAATAAGCAAGTGAGTGAGGATGGGGAGGGGGGAATGGAGGGAGGGGGGAATGGAGTGAGCGGAGGCGGGGCCTCTGAGAAGGGGCAGGGCAGGGGTGGGACCTTGGAGGAGGGGCAAGGGGCGGGGCAAAGGTGTTTGGTTTTGTGTGAATAGAAAGTTGGCAAACCTATTCTCTCGCCCCAGCAGTAGTATCCATAGGCTCCTGCTGAAAAAGGCTGCAGTGAAGATACTCTTGCATAGTTCAGTCCTTGAGTGCTCTGGCCATACCAATGCCCCAGCCAGCTCTGCTCACTCTTCAGGCTGCAATGGCCCCTCTCAGCTACCACAACCTTTCCCCTGCCTGCCTGCCTGCCTGCCTGCAGATGGTTCTGTAGCCATGGGGGCCCATCACTGACATCAGGAGGAGGGGTAACCAGGGACAGATTAATGCACAGGTAAGCGAGGCACTTGCCTAGGACTCAAATCCATGGGCTCCTCCGTCATGACCAGGGCAGCCAGGACATACCTGAGTGGGCAGTGGGGCGGCCAGCGGAGCTCCTCCTCACCACTGCCATGGATCAAGCTCCTGCACCAGAGCTTCCCCCGGGAGCTTACTTGGCTTTGTCCTCCTTCCAGCAGCCCATGTCCACTTTGGTCTGCCCATAGGACTCACTCAGAGCCAGCCTCAGGACTTGCTACATCAGTGGTGGGCAACCAGCAGCCCATCAGGGTAATCCACTAGCGGGCTGCAAGACAGTTGGTTTACATCAACCATCCACGGGCATGGCTGCCCGCAGCTCCCAGTGGCCACGGTTCACCATTCCCAGCCAATGGGAGCTGTAGGAAGGAGAGGCTTAACTAAACAACATCTGTGCAGCAGGAGCTGGATGTGCTTGTGGTAATAGATCACTAGTGCAGCTGTGCTGGCCAGGAGAGTGTTAATATAATATAAATGCATCCATATAATGAGAGCATCTACTTTAGCTGCCCAGGAGAGGGATCCAGAAGTATGTGTTTGCCTAATGCCCAGTGATGGTTAATCCAGCCTAGCATGTAACCTGGGACTCTGAACTGCATATACAGTATCTGAGGTCTGTGTGGGTAAGAGTTTTCAGCTCCTGGCCCTTTTACCTCTGGAAACCTGGGGTTACATCTAAGCTCTGGCCACGTCACTCCCCTCCTTGAATCCCTCCTCTGGCTTCTTCTCAAGCTTCTTGTCCTCACCTTGAAAGTTCTGCCTGTGCTTACATCTCAGTCCATATTTCCTCCTACTCCCTTTGCCTGCAGCTGCTCAGGTAATTCCTAATGTGATTATTTTCATTCTTCATCCACGTCACTCAGTCCTTCTCCTCATGCCACCCTCTCTTCATTCAAACCTCTCCAAGGAAACGCAGCAATGTTAATCCATCAAACAAGGCAGCAAGGGTGGTTCAAATAAATATCTGAACCTGCCTGAGAATAGCTCCATCTTCTGATAATCAAACACCTTATGGGTCTTATTCAGAGCCAGTGAAGTCAGTGGAAAGTTACCCATTGATTTCAGTAGCCTTCAGGCCAGGCCCCAAGTGTCTTTGGACCAGACTGGCTATCTAATTTTTGGGGTAGGATCCACGTCTTCCTGTGTCTGCCTGAGTAAACAGTGAGGTGGCAAAATTTGCAGATGAAACAAAACTACTCAAGATAGTTAAGTCCCAGGCAGACTGCGAAGAGCTACAAAAGGATCTCACAAAACTGGATGACTAGGCAACAAAATGGCAGATGAAATTTAATGTTGATAAATGCAAAGTAATGCACATTGGAAAGCATAATCCTAACTATACATATACAATGATGGGGTCTAAATTAGCTGTTACCACTCAAGAAAGAGATCTTGGAGTCATTGTGGATAGTTCTCTGAAATCATCCACTCAATGTGCAGCGGCAGTGAAAAAAGCGAACAGAATGTTGGGAATCATCAAGAAAGGGATAGATAATGGGACAGAAAATATCATATTACCTCTATATAAATCCATGATATGTCCACATCTTGAATACTCATACAGATGTGGTCATCCCATCTCAAAAAAGATATATTGGAATTGGAAAAGATTCAGAAAAGGGCAACAAAAATTATTAGGGGTATAGAACGGCTTCCGTATGAGGAGAGATTAATAAGACTGGGACTTTTCAGCTTGGAAAAGTGACGACTAAGGGGGGATATGATAGAGGTCTATAAAATCATGAGTGGTATAGAGAAAGTAAATAAGGAAGTGTTATTTACTCCTTCTCATAATACAAGAACAAGGGGCCACCAAATGAAATTAATAGGTAGCAGGTTTAAAACAAACACAAGAAAGTATCTGTTCATGCACCATACTGTCAACCTCTGGAACTCCTTGCCGGAGAGTGTTGTGAAGGCCAATACTATAACGGGGTTCAAAAGGGAGCTAGAGAGATTCATGGAGGATAGGTCCATCAATGGCTATTAGCCAGAATGGGCAGGAATGGTGTCCCTAGCCTCTGTTTGCCAGAAGTTGGGACTGGGTGACAGGGCATGGATCACTTGATGATAACCTGTCTGTTCATTCCCTTTGGGGCACCTACCATTGGCCACTGTCAGAGGACAGGATACTGGGCTTTATGGACCTTCAGTCTGACCCAGTATGGCCATTCTTATGTTCTTATGTCTGTTTATCTGGATATACACACCATGCTCATCAATAAGGTATTTCAGCATCTTACAAGTAACTAAAACAGGAGTCTCATTGCCAAGTGTTTCTCCCTTCTGAGTGGTAGTTTGACTTATACAGCAGCAAGCAAACTGATGACTCGCAGTAATAAGTAATAATAAGTAATAATGATGAATGTCCTGACTCTTGCTTGACAACCTCAGCCTTCTTTAAATTCTGGATTTTTCTCTTTAAAAACCATGAAAAACTACTCTGGATAAAATATGTTAAACTGTGTATTATTTCCCCCAGAGAAGAGAGCTTTAAAAAAAAAACTCACCACTAATATTAAAATCTACCCAACCTGATAGAACAGAATGTCTCCTCTGGAATTGTTTCAATCTTTTAAAATAAGGCCCAGCCCACAAAGGCCCTGCACATTTCCAATCTGAAAATCAAAGCTTCCCCTTCTGCCCAATAAATGGAGAGTATAAAATCAGTGTCCAAAAAAGATGGGCATATTTTTGCACTGTTGTAACTCCACACAGATCTTAACATTTTTCCATTTTTGGGGGGGAGGTAGGATGGAATTGTTCCTAGAGCCATATGCTGAGTTGCATCTTGGATCCCATTTTAAGGGCTGGGGTTTTTCAAAGAGGTACTAATATAACCTTAAATTAATGGTGTGGCTCTGATTTACCAAAATTATCAACTGCTCCTCATCCTCTTTATTAGTCTCTTTGTTTATCTGCCGAGCAATGAGTTCCAGCTCCCGCAGCCAGAGAACAAGCCAAGAATAGCCAGATCCAGAGCTGTGAAAGATATTCTTCCAGCATCATCTGGCTCCTTGGCAGTCTCTGCAGGCAGCTGTACTAACAGCCCTGTAGTTGCCTCTGGGTATGTCATGTGGTCACACTATAGTGGTACTGGCTGAACATCTTTGTCCTCCTGGACATAATTTTCCTTTGATTCACCTTGAATCTGAGGAATCCGTTATCTGACTGAAAATAAGTTTTTGCACAATGTTTTTTTAAAGGAGTTCTCTTACGATGATCCCTTCTAAAACACAGTGATGTTGTATTTGTGCTGCTGGTGTATATAAATCTACATATTATCTGTAAGGACCATTCACCTCTTAGTATAGGAAGCACTTGTACTGCACTTTTTCACAACCCATGAACAGGAATAATTTATAGCTGATCTGCACTAAAATAGAATAACTTTAATTTTTAAAAATTATTTCCTATATTAATTTTTAGAGAAAAATACAAAAAAAACAAGCAAAAATGTAATAAGCAAGACATATTTATTGACATAAAGAATTCAGACATGCAAATCCAAATGCTTGGTTGTTTTCCACCGAAAAGACCCAGCAAAGGATCATAAGATCAGCATATATTACTTACAAATGTAATCTATACAAATGTTGTTGTTAAATATAATAATTTTCATCATATTGCTGCACAGCACATTTCTTAGGAAATATGGTACTCAGTGCAACGTACATTACATTAGCATTATATTTTTGGCAGAAATTATATGAACTAAACAAAATCTGTCTTTGCTTCTACTAGTCTAGTCAACGTTCCTGATTTTTTAAGATACTGTAGGTAATCCTTAAACATAAGTTTGTTCTTTCAGTTGCTCTTTAAAGTTAAATTGGTTTAATAATTCATGGCATAACAAGCATTAAAATATAAGCATTTTCTACCTAAGGAAGTAACAATTTGTCAACCTCAGCAATAGATGTGACACAGCTGAGCACTTGAATAAAAAAGGAGCATATTTCCATGCACTGTGACTGATGCAATTGTATACAGGCATTTATTTGTCTGCTCCAAGTTTCAACCCGAATCCCTTTTCCCTTCTTATTGTATTTGTCTGAATTCAATAGTAAGCTCTTCAGGGCAGTGATCTGTCTCCTTATATGTTTGTAAAGCACCATGTACACCTATGGCACTCTGCAATAAGCAATTTCCTCTATGTTTATGAATAAAATGAGTTTTAAGAGAAAAGCACTGGAATTGAAATGGACAGGCTAAGGGCCTGCTTATGTTACAAATGTTGTTGAATGAGGCCCTGCGTATGACAAGATGGGGCTGCCAATATGTGATACACAATTTGATCTTGCCAAGTGGTGTCTGATGCCATTACCCATGTTTTATCAGTGTCCCAAACAATACAATGTGTGGTATTGATAGACCCTGCATTAAATGCTGTGTACAACATTACACTTTTGCCTGTAAGAGTATCTTTCATGTTTTCCATATTATTATTTCACACCATTCAAAAGTGAGCCAGACGTATTACAAAGCAAGTGAAAGATGACGTCCTTGCCCCAAACCGTTCATGATCTGGATTTGAGTCAGAACAGAAGAAGTGAGGATAATACATAAATGTCGGGGAGCGGGGAAATAAGGCAAGAGCTACAATAAGATATTCACCATAGGCACATGCACCTCTTGATGGCTCTGCTGTCTACTTCATTTTAATTGATTTGTGTAGATGGCAGAGGAAAGGGGAGCCCGATTGCACCCTCTTCATCCAGGCACAGAGAGGAGTCTCTCCACACTGATCTCACCCCTCCTGTGGAGAAGGTAGGCTCCAGACACCTCTGTGACAGTTTTCCCCTTCCTCAGAGGACTCTCTGAAGCCACAGGGATGGTAAAGGCGCTGAGCCAGAGAAGAAGCAGGCAGGCAGGGAGCTCTTTGTCCTCTTATTGGCCCTGTGGGGACTGGGGTAGAAAAGTAATACAGACTAGGGCTATAGCAATAAAAACATACATGGAGATATACCTATCTCCTAGAACTGGAAGGTCATTGAGTCCAGCCCCCTGCCTTCACTAGCAGGACCAAGTACTGATTTTTGCCCTGGATCCCTAAGTGGCCCCCTTAAGGACTGAACTCACAACCCTAGGT
Source organism: Mauremys mutica (assembly GCF_020497125.1). Classification (NCBI taxonomy): domain Eukaryota; kingdom Metazoa; phylum Chordata; order Testudines; family Geoemydidae; genus Mauremys; species Mauremys mutica. The sequence goes on from NC_059072.1 coordinate 300,797,412, forward strand.
TTAGCAGGCCAATGCTCAAACCACTGAGCTATCCCTCCCACCAAGGGAATATTAGGATTAGAAGGGCCCTAAGAAAGTCATCTAGTCCAACCTGCTGCTCAGAGGAGGCCCAATCCCCAGATGGATTTTTGCCCCAGCTCCTGACATGGCCCCTTCAAGGATTGAATTCATAGCCCAGGGTTTAGCAGGCCAATGCTCAAACCACTGAGCTATCTCTCCCCTATAATGTAATGATACATGATACAATACTTCATGCTTCTATAGCGTTCACCATCCAGCCCAAGGTTACTTGGCATGTCCGTGGCAGAGCAGGGCCTAGACCCGATCTATTGAGCCATGCTGTCTCCTCTTTTGATTTCCCATGGCTCCACTCTATCTATGGTGGAGATTCCCTTTTAAAAGGAGTTGCTGGGGCAATTAGCAACCAGGGAAGCCCTGACAATGCAGCTGCAGTGGTTGCCCTCCTGCAGTTGTCCCTGGGATCCATGGGCAATCCCAAGAGATCCAGGAGTTTGGAGGTCAGCCCCATGGCCAGTCTCACCAGGTGAGACCCTAATGCTCCTCCTTCTACCCTCATCCCCCTGAAAGGGCAATTCAGGAGAAACCCCTAGGGGAAGAACCTTCCTCCCCACCCCCTTCCTGTTGTCAGACCTTGAGGTTTCTGGGAGGATTTCAATGCAAAGAAGCTGGTAACTGGGAAAATATGTTGTAAAATCAATATTTGTAAAACACTGTTAGTAAATGAAGCCCTGCACAGCCATAGCCCCCTTTACCTATGGGACATGAGCACTCTGTAGACATGAATCCTCTTGATCCCCTGTGACTATTCTAATCATCCCCATTTCACCTATGGGGAAAGTGAGAGAATGAGATTAATGCATCTTGCTTGGGACTGTTCGGGAAATCTGGGATAGCTCGGAAAAGACCTTACATCTCCTAGCTACCAGCTCCACGCTTTGATGCTAAGACCATCCAGTAAATGGCAAATTTTAACTAAGCTGTGACTAAGGATCACTTTGGGCTGCCTTAGGCAGCCCCCTGGCTTGACTGCTATAAAGCTGAGCTCATCTTTGCCTCAGGGCCAGTTTGAGTCTTCAGTGTTTGAATATTTTAGAGGGCGGGTGAGGGTGTTTTGTTTGTTTGTTAAGGGAAGCTGCTGTCACCCTTTTAACTGGGTTTAAGAGCAGATCAAGGAGATTCCTGAGCTGTGGTGGGGCAGCAACACAAGGGAGCCCAGATAACAGGTTCAGTCATCACTGATGGCAGACGGGAGAACAGGAGCAGCAGGTTTGTATAATTTTTGGTGGTGCCCAGAACAGGTCCAAATCCCCACCCTGCGCGCGTGCACACACACACACACACCTGCCTAAGGCTCTGGGAGGGAGTTTGGGTGCGGGAGGGGTGTGGGCTCTGGGCTGAGGCAGGGGATTGGGGTGCGGGAGGGCTTAGGGGTCGGGCTCTGGGATGGAGTTTGGGAGTGGGATGCGGGCTCTAGGCTGGAGCAGGAGATTGGTGCAGGAGACGGTGCAGGGGGTGGGCTCTGGGAGGGAGTTTGGGTGCAGGCTCTAGACTGGGGCAGGGGGTTGGGGAGCAGGAGAGGGTGAGGGGTGTGGCACTTACCTCGGGCAGCTCCCGAAAGTGACCTGAACACCCCTCTGGCAGCAGCTCCTAGGCAGGGAAGTCAGGAGGTCTCCGCGTGCCGCTGCCTACAGACACCGCCCCCGCAGCTCCCATTGGCCACAGTTCCCAGCCAATGGGAGCTGCGGAGTTGGCTCAGGGTGGGGGCAGCAAGTGGAGACACACACACACAGGGCCGTAGGGCCATTCCAGCTGCTTCCAGGAGTGGTGTGGAGAAAGGCCAGGCAGGAAGACGCCTTAGCCCCGCTGCGCTGCCGGTGGTGTCGGCGGCGGCCAGGGGCCCCCAGGACCTTTTAAATTGCCAGGAGGCAGCAGGCGGGACCTGGAGACGCTCCAGGAGTGGCGTGCAGGGGCAGAAGAAGAGGCTGGGGCAGAGACCCATCCCTGAACATTGGTGGAGCCGGACCCCCTCGGGTCCTGAATATTCCTGGAACATGGGCACCACAGGCCCATATAACTTGCCACCCCTGGGGGATAAGGTTTCTGGCTATAAGGAAAGAGAGGGGAAGGAGGTCGCTGGAGACGAATATATGCAGTTAATACAGGCAACCTTATTTCTAGCCTTTCCTACATTTTGAGTGCTTGACTTTTCCACCTTAATAATGTCCCTTTAACTGATTTTTGTCAGTAATTTCCTAGGTTTTTATAAAGGAAACTGAAAAAAAAAGAAATTCCATCATATTGACACCTACATGGTTCATCAGCAGGGCTGGAACCTTTAGATCCACTGCACAAACTGAGTTGATGGAGTAACTGACAGCAGTCATGGGTTATCATCATCCTCTATGTGGACTAGCATTAGAAGGGGCTGGGCTATTTTGCTAGTGGGTTTCACAAATATTTGCTGACAGCAGAGGAATGGTGAAAGTAGGTTCTATTCCAGGCTCTGGAGGAAAGTGTGCTCTAGTGGTAACAGACTCTTCTGCCCATTCCCCCAAGCATGATCCATTCTGGCCTGTCCCCTGCAACCTCTCCCTGCCCCAGTCCTCTCTACTCCCCACCCCATATTCTTCATAGCCCCCTCAATTTCCATCCCCACCTCCTAGTCCCAGTCTCCTTGCCCAGCCGGTCCCAGTCTCTCCCCCAGCTCTCAGTCCCAGTTTCCCTCTTCCCCTACCACCAGCTTCCAGTCCCAATTTCCACCCTCCTTGTCCCATTCTATTCTTCCCACCACCTTTGCAGGTCTGGCACTTGTCCCTTCTGCATTCGAATCAGACAATTTAGTTTTCATACCGCCTGGGCCCAGCATGGAGGGTCACTGACAGCCCAGGAGAGATGAACTCCCTGCTCTCAGTTCAGATGCCTGAATCAAACATGGAGTGCAGCAGCCCAGAGCCGCAATTGCAAGAAAAGTCCTGCTCAACCCTGGGCTGGAGCATGCCAAGTGCATACAGAATCTTCCAGAAATTTAGCTGTTAAAATCTGTCTCTACTGAGCATGTGCAAACTGAGCTTTTTCAAAGGCCTCTAACTTGGCCAAGTTTAGATGGATTTTCACAGTGATGGCAAAAGGCACATCCCTGATCCAAAGGCTACCCCCTCCCTGGCAAATTTCAAAACCCTGCTCCACAGCATAGAGGCTCTCGGGCTTTTCAAAGAAAAGATCACCAGAGTTTTTTAACCTGGGCAAAACAATGTAGCCTTGTTCTTGGAAATGGCTGAACTGTTTTGGATAGAATTTTCTAAAACTTTAACTTGAGGCAGACACACAGCATGGCCAATTTCAGCCCAAACAGTTAAAGTTTGTCAAAGTTATAAGCTATTGCAAACAAGGTCTTATAATGGGAAGTGTCTGGCAATCTTAATAATACACGGTGCTAGAAAAAAAACTATATAATGGATCAGCTATCCTAGCTGATGTCTCTGTAAATGTCGGTGTTTAGGGAAACTCTTCAAATCATTATATATTTTTTTAGTTTTAAGTTTTCTGTGTTTTCACCCATAAATCACCTTTCTCTTAAGAGCCATGTCTGACAGCACCAGTCTCCACCCCTCAACCCACAGCATCTTTACCATCACACTAGCTCTAGGGTAGGCAACCTATGGCACGTGGGCCAAAGGTGGCACTCAGGCTGATTTTCAGTGGCACTCACACTGTCCAGGTCCTGGCCACCGGTCTGGGGGACTCTGCATTTTAATTTAATTTTAAACGAAGCTTCTTAAACATTTTTAAAACTTTATTTATTTTACATACAACAATAGTGTAGTTAAATATTATAGACTTATAGAAAGAGACCTTCTAAAAATGTTAAAATGTATTACTGGCACGCGAAACCTTAAATTAGAGTGAATAAATGAAGACTTGGCACAGCACTTCTGAAAGGTTGCCGATCCCTGCACTAGCTTTTCAGATCAGCTTGCTGCAGACAAGTATTTGTTTAGACAGAAACATGTATGCAGTACTTAGTACAGAAGCAGACACGAAAGTCACTTGAGCCATCAGCCCTCATTTTCTTGGCTAATATAGATATTATGCCAGTCTTCCCGCTAAAAGCCAATGTGTTTTTTGAGGGGGCCTCCCTCTAAGCCTCAGGCTCTTCTGCTAAGTCACTCCACGTATTTATTACTGCATATAAAACGTTACAATATTTTTCTCAAAGGGAAATTTGGTGGACATTGTGGCTAACTGGTTTTTCCAGTGATCTGGAAAGCTTTACATTTGCCATCCAATGAATGTAAATGTACAAGATTTCACTTGCTTACATTTACAGAGGCCTCAAAGAAGATAGAAACACAGGTTGGGAGTCAAATTGGTCACAGCTTTTAGAAGCATTTAGAATAAATAAATGAGCCAATAGGCCAAACCTAAAATCCAACAGGCAATTCCTGCCAAACTTGATGGGCCACCTCATTATAAAACCTGTGGGTGGTTTCAAGCCCATATCTATGCCACAGCACAGCCCCACTGGTGTGATCTCTTGTGTACTTGAAAAGTAAACAGGTGCCACAGGTGTCCCACTTTGGAGCTGATTGACTATAACCTAAAATTGGACCAACACACTATGCTGGGCCTTTGTACAGATGTGCCCCACAATCACTGTTCATTTCCCAACATGCTCATAACACTTGTGGCTCTGTATTTGGTAATGATGCAATCTATTCTCATGCTTCAGGGCTTCATCCAGTTGCCTGCGGGTGTCAGGAAGGAACTGCTTCACCCAGTGCATAATCATAATCTGGGGGGAGCTTTTTGCCTTCCTCTGAAGCATCAGAGATTTGCCACAATTGGAGACAGGATACCAGGATAAGAACTGCTGTAATTGGCCAGACCAGTGATCCATCTTATCCAGTATCCTGTCTTCTAACAGTGGCCGGTGCCAGATGCTTCAGAGGGAATTAAATGAACAGGGCAATTTCAAGTCATCCATCCCCTGTCATCCAGTCCCAGCTTCTGGCAGTTGGAGATTAAGGGATACCTGGTGCATGAGATTGCAGCCCTGATGATCTTGGCTAGTGGCCATTGATGGACCTACCCTCCATGAACTTATCTAATTCTTTTTTGAACCTAGTTATACTTTTGGCCTTCACAAAATCCCCTGGCAACAAGTTCCACAGGTTGACGGTGCCTCGTGTGAAGCAGTACTTCCTTATGTTTGTTTTAAACCTGCTGCCAGGTTTGGGTGACCCTAGTTCTTGTGTTATGTGAAAGGGTAAATAGCTCTTGCCTATTCACTTTCTCCACACCATTCACGATTTTATAGCCTTCTAACATATTCCTCCCCCTCCCTCCCCCCAGTCTTCTCTTTTCTAATGAACAGTCCCTGTGTCTGTCCTGGTCTCTGCCTGTAGCACGCAACAGTTGAGTCTGCTTTGGACCAAAATGCTTGGTTTTACTGAAGTTGTGGTGGCTCAACATAGGAGTATTTGGGGGAAATTTTATGGCCTGTGTTATGCAGGAGGACAGACTAGACGGTCTAATGGTCCTATCTGGCATTAAACTCTATGAAATGGACAATGGCAAGCTCTTACTGACGCTGCTACAGGTTCCAAGTCCCATCCCTGCACATGCATGGTTTGGAGGGCAGCTTCTTCCCTGGATCCTGCTTTATCTAATAGGGCCATTTGCCACATTATAAACTGAGAATAAGTGAAGTCCAAATGTGAAGGATTAGCAATGTATATGTGTGTTCAGAGTCTCTGGATCACCAAGGATAGACAGCGATAGAGATAGCAACTCACAAGGAGATGCCAATTCTTTCCTTGACCCATTAAGGCAATCTGAGCACATTATGCTAAATTCACGAAACACAGCACAGTATGTGAGCCCTTAAAACAAAGGTCTTGGGTAACATTTTCAAAAGTACCTAAATAATTTAGGAATCTAAGTCCTACTGACCCCTTAAGTCACTTAGGTGCTTTTGAAAATTTTACCCCTTGCCTACTTGCATGACTATTAAAAGAGATGTTTTCTCTTTTAGCCAAAATTTCCCCTTCTTCCACTACTGTTGCCAGCTGGCTCCCCTACTCTGCCTCCATTTCAGGGAGTTACATGCAGGCAGGTTATGAAGCACTTTGTGATCACTTGGGAAGAAAGACATTACATAAGAGTTAAATATAGCACATAAAAATCAAAGAGCAGATGGACAACATATATGGAACCCTTGCACATTAAAGACTGAATTCGTAAGAGCAGTTCTACATGGAAATTCAACATGTGGATGGAAAAGGGAGGCAGAACCAGGTGTTGAAACAGGAGAGAGGCCTCTCTGAACCTGAGGACACTCCTTTCTTACCAGACCCGGGTAGCTCCTAGCCATGCAGGCATTAGACTCTGGGCCCAGCCAATCCAGTTCTATAGTATAAAACAGGCCAGAAATTAAACTCTGACAACAATAATAACTGGGGACCTGATCCAAAGTCTATTGAAGTCAGTGAGAAAACTTCACTTGACATCAGTGGGCTTTGGATCAGCTCTATAATGCTGTAGACACAGATGCACACTTCATCTGACCTTGAAGCAAGAGGAGGCTACCAAGAAAGTAGAACTACGGTAGCCAAGAAAAACAGGTTAATGATGTAATTGGAGGGACCAGCTCCTTGCTCCTTCAGGGTCCGAAGCTACAAGCTGTTCCTTGGAAGGAGCATGCTTATGATCAGGCCCTTACTTAGTACTTGAAACAGAAAGACTGTCATCTCCCAGTTTCCCTGATTGCCTGTCTCAGGAAGCCCAGCTTGTGAGGCAGATGTGGCTGCCGCAAGCCATAAGGAACAGGTGCCAAACTCCTTCTGGTGTAAGCTGCAGAAACAGAGCGAGGAGTGAAAGATTATAAAGAGCTAGTAATACAGGCTTCCCGGCCCTGTGAAGAATCAGGAGGACAGCAACCCCAAACAAACCCATGGATTCCTACTCCTTCCTAGTTAACCAGCGACCTCAGCCAGAATTCGTTTGAAAAGTTCCAAGTGGAATTCAGCACTCCTGGTGTATTACGCCTATACCCAGTTCAATCAAACTACCTCTACAACAAATCAAAGTGCTCCTGTCACTCTGGGATCTCTGCCAATGCTACTCCCTGTTCTCCGGTCTCCGTGAAGAACCCCAATACTTTATGTGGGTGCCCCACCAAGGAATCCTTGAATCCAAACTTTGAGGTCAATGGGTCCCCCTCCCAGCCCCTGGCCTGCATCAGCCAGTCAATGGATTTTGCCTTCATCCAGCATTCCTTGGCACAAGAGTCTGCAATTGCCAGGTTCCAGAAGGCCTGGATGAGTCTGGGTGCTAGTGTGTGTGATCATCTCCCACACAAAGATAGTCAAAAAGAAGGCACTCCGTGACAGTGCGCACTTTAATCCCTGAATACAAGGCCATATGAGAAGCCTAGTCATTGTTAAATTGCTACTACTCATGCCAATAGGTAGCATGAGGAGAACTTGCTACAAGTATCAGGTCATCCCACTGCCTGGGAGCAGGAAGATACCCCTACCAGGCAGGAGACAACTGTCAACAAGACCAAATTCTGAGAAAATTGAGCACGGGATCTTCAGGGTTGAGCCGCTCAGCCTGTAAATTGTGTTAGACTTCCTTGAGTGCTCAGAACTTCATCAGTCCTTCCCTATAGTGCATGCAGAATGTTTTGTTTAGCCCATAACAGCAAGGCTTGGAGAAGAAAAAAAAAACCACTTGCCCACTCATCAGTAAGGAATAACATACATTCTCTGGCAAGTGCAGCAGCAGCCTGTCTGGTCAGTTCCATTGCTCTTGCAGCTTCCTGAGCAGCAATGACATGAGCCAAAGCCAGACTCTTCTGTGACTCTACAGCTGCTTGGGAGGCTGTGTGCAGTAGGGACTCAGTCCTTCACAGCTGGAGGCACTCTGCAAGAAGAGACATATGGGGGAAGGAAAAAAGAGATGAAAGACTCCTCTTCACTAACAGTATTAGACTGAGCACCTGCCTCTGCTGCCCATAGGATTCTACCATAGGGATTTATACTGGTGCCCCTCACCTAAAATGTTGGCAGCAATGGCAAACTCAACTTTAGCAATGGGGGAGAGTGTGTGAAAGTAGGATAGGCTGAGGGGAGACAGAGGTGGAGTGACATTATGATTAGACTAATCACAATATATTTGTGTGCAGACACTATCATTACATTTAAATAAATAGATTACATCCAACTGTATACAGGCTTAGAAATGCAGGACGGCTGTAACCACTGAGAACTGGCAGGCAGAGTGGTGCTAGGTGGTATTATAATTAGCAGTACATAAATGAAATTAAGAAAGGGAAAGTGTGTAGTGAATATCCTGGTGAGATTTACTAGACAGTGGAATAATCTCCTAAGGGGAATGATGGAAGGCCCATTACAATGGGCATTTAAAAGTATACAGGGCAATGCACTAGCACTGCACATTTGCTGGAGGGAACAATCCTGCAGTGGCAGGAGATGCCTAGACCTGAGACGTCCTTTTCTTCTCTTCTTTATACTTCTAAACTCTCCTTCAGAGAGGGAGAGACTGTAGACGAGGCTGCAGAGAGGGAGGAGAGGATGCAACATTATCCCACAAGCCAAGAAACTGGGGGGGGAACTCCAAATATACCAGACATTAACACACTAGGGTCAGTGCAAAAGATAAAGCACACCCGCAAGCAGTCTTCAGGAACATCACTGTAGTGCGATACCCAGTGACTTCCCCTCTGTTCCATTCCCAGCAGCCAGGCTCAGAAGTAGTTCAGGAAACTTCACCAGGGAACTCTCCCTGGACCTTGCTGGGCCTTCCCCAACAAGCTATTGTATCAGGTCCTAGCTAATATGTTTGGCTACTAGATGGTAGTTGGCTCGTATTTTTTTCCTGCATCAGGGACTGGTGTGAGTGACTGATACACCTATTGTGTGAGCTCCCCAAAACCCTAGGTAGCAAGACAGAGAAGCTTAGAATAGGCTGCTTAAAAAGTATTTATCCCTGAAGGATGCTTCTGATCCAGCCATCTCCAGCAACAAACTTGATGCGACTGGGGCAGGCATCTATCTAAGGTACTCACAGTCTATAATGTATTTAACCTCACAACACTCCTGTGAGGTAGGGAGGTCCTATTATCCACATTATACAGATGGGAAACTGAGGCAGAGAGACACTAAAGGCATGGCTACATTTGCAGATGTAGAGCGCTGGGAGTTAAACCAGCCTTCGGAGACTGCAGCAGGGAAAATGCCGCCCTGTGTTTACACAGTCAGCTGCAAATGCACTGGCGTGGCCACATTAGCAGCTCTTGCAATGCCACAAAGAGCAGTGCATTGTGGTAGCTTTCCCAGCATGCAAGTGGCTGCAACATGCTTTTCAAATGGCGGGGGTGGAGTGTGACAGGGAGTGTGTTGTGTGTATGTGGAGGGAGAGAGAGTGGGTTTTTGGAGGGCTGAGAAGTTCAGACAGCAGCAGACCCCCTCCCCCAGCTTCTCTCTCTCACACACTCACAGCAAGCAGCATTCCACAGTAATGGTTGCTTTGTCCCAGAGCAGATAAGCATGCTGGCTGTCAGAAACAGAGCTTTGAAAGGGCATATCTGCATCCCTGCAGCTGATTCCAAAACAATGAGAAGACTGGCCACTTGACTTCAGGGGATTATGGGATGTTTCAGGAGGTCAGTCACAGTGCAGTAATGCAACACCTCGTTCACACTGGCGCCTGGGTGTTTCAACGGGGGCACAGCAATCTTTATGCTTCTCGTGGAGGTGGATTACCAGGAGCGCTCCAGCTGCAGGGTCCAGGCACTCTACACGCCTTGACAGTGTGGACACATCAGGAGTTAGAGTGCTCGGGGCTACTTTAATGCGCTCTAACTCGCAAGTGTAGCCAAGCCCTAAGTGACTTGCCCAAGGTCACATAAAAAGTCTGCAGCAGAGCAGGGAATTAATTTTGGGATCCCAGCTAGGCCCCTAATGCTAGACCATCCCTCCTCTCTGCTCCTCTGTGAAAAAAAAGTGGACAGTAAAGAGAGGAGTTGGAGATGATAAAGGGGGACAGAGGAGAGGAGGGGGAACAATGATCAAGGTACAGGAGAGGGCTAGAGATGAGAGAGAAAAACAGAGAAATGATTGCCTCCCTGCCAGGGGGAGGGGTAAAGTGTGGGAGTGGAGGACAGTCATCAGGGAGAGTGAGTGGCAAGATTTAAGAGAATATTGTATGGGTGAGGGGCCAGGGATAGGGTGTGCTCACTTTCGGTTTGTGCCTGGGATCCAGTCAAATCTCATTAGCACTGCGAGATGAACTGGGAAACTGAGCACCACATCAGATCCCAGGTCTGCTAGCAGCTCTGACTCATGTCTGGGGCCCACCTTTGGAATGTCCTCACTCTGGACCTGGTGGAGTGGTCCCTTAGGGCATGATGCATGTACTTTGCTTAGCATTTTATTAACTGTAATGTGGTTTTGTTCTCCTTTTGTTTTCTCCTCTTGAATCACAGCCCCAGCTGCCACTCCAATAGGGGCTAGACATTAATCCAATAAAAATCTTTCCTTGTGGAATCAAAACTGCGTGCTGACGTTTATGTGATTTATTTATTCCAGACTATAAACTCATTTTGCATAGTCTACATTTCAAGTAGCACAGAATAACAGCCCGATAATCAGGGTGATTTATAACCCTGACCCAAAATTGCAATTCACGTGAACGTCTGCAGCCTCTGCCGTCTATAGAGTACATGGCCAAAGGCAGAAGCACAACACTGTACACAATCCTCCAGTGCAAACACTGATAGAACAACCAAAACGTTCCTCCTATTAGTTCCAGTCTTTGTTTTCATCGGGGTTTGATCAGCCTAGTCTTGTGGGGTTTGACAGGTTAACCCCACACATCCTCGGTTGTGATCGCAATGATTAAACAGGGCGACTGTTTAGTCCGCGGAGCGTAAGGAATTCTTTTGTTTTTGGAGATCACTGAAGGCAGATCAGAACTCTCCATGAAGCTGCCGAGGAAAGAGGGACCCGTGGAGATGAAAGCAGCATTTCAATAGAAGGAGAGGTCATTCCATTCCTCCCCAGACTACGGAATCCGGGTTGGGGTTGCTTTCTGAACTCTGTTGGGAGATGTGTGCGCAGCTCGGGGATATATAAAGCCATGTGTTCGTGTGTTCCCTACCCACGCCCTTCAGCCAGCTCGCAGTTGAAGTCAGATGGTTCTGCTCTGAGCCCCTTCTAAAGAAATTAGACCAATTCTTTCAGGGCATGGCAGCAATGCATTGTTTACGTGTTGCCTGCAGTTACGGAAAGACTCCGTGGTCTAAACCCCACGCGGAGTCCCAATCTGCCTTCACGCTGGCGGCACAGCGTTCCCAGCGAAGCCACGGGGTCTGGTTAGCTCAAAGCAGACTTTGTCAACGGCGCACGGGTCACAATATTCCCCTCTGACAAACTAGCCCATCCCCCCCCCCTCCATCGGGATCATCATAGGGTTGAAAAGGTGTGGGAGTGAATCTACTCCAATCCGCTGGAAAATGAGAGTGACACCCTGGACACTAGCGATTGTGGGGGCCGGAGTCCAATGGAGATTTACCTTCTTTCCAAGCGCACCTTCCTGCGCTGGAAACTAAAATTGTACACGCAGGAGTTTCTTTCTGTGATCCGAAACTGCCCTAAGCCGTCGGCAGCCTGGACACTCTCGTCCCCCCCCCCCACCCCCATGTGCGCTGTGAGCCTTCAGGGAGGGGGGGGGGGCAGGTCCGCATGCTCTAGGAAACTGACCATGACCAGTGTGTCTTTCACTTGGAGGTTTATGTCACCGATAAACTAGGTAGCGTGAGCTTGTGACTTTCACATCAAACAGGGTGAGGAAAGCGCTTTTGCGTTATTAATAGGACCGGTAAAGTAGGGTGGTTCGTTCAACCAATCCCAGGAGTCCTCTCCTTTTTTCAACGCCGAAGCCCATGGTTTTGCGACAAACAAACGTTTATTTAGCGGGACTGGATCAAAAACGGGGGGGGCGGATATTTAAGACCTGAGTTTCTTCCGCAGTTTCTGGATCAGGTATCTGTGAGAAACAGGGTAACGGTGTGAACAGAGAATGACGGTTTCACGGACCAACCCGACCCGAGTAGCTTTCTCTTTGACTAGATCTATCGATATCTAGACACAGAGGTATTTAACCGCAGACTATCACTGGGCAATTTACCGGCCATCAATCCAGCTTGATTGTTGGTGACACGAAATTAATGGTATAAAAATGTTTTCACTTTTTCTTCGGGGAAATTTCTAACGCCAGACTTCAGTTTGCACTGGGCGGATTCCAGGTCCTAAAGTGCTGTGGCATAGAAACCACCACACACAGCAGGCTTGATTTCCATATCAAAAGTAGATCGGGGAGGGTTTGGAAGCAGAAAACTCAAGCCATCGGAGTTGAAGAAATGCCTGTTTCTAGAGTGCTCTGCGACTCCACAATAATGACTTTATGCAAGAAAGTCAGTAAATTATTAATATCTTGCACAGCTATGGAAAAACCTCCAGTTGTCTGCTTCAAAGAAATTATGCGGTGTGAGAACCTCTATTAGTAACAATACGAACAATTTGCAAGAACATATGTCCGCACGTGAATCAATCAACAGAGCTGGGCTGTTTAACTAATATTTCAGAGACGGGTTTTTAAATACAGAGTTTCCGTATGTTTAATTTTTTAGCTGTACAAAGAATTCTGTTACAGTTTTTTAGAACCTTGTGAATGGATTATCTCCAAACTACGATACATTACGTTTTCTGGGAAGGTTTATACAATAGAGGGATTGGTATCTACTGCCCAAAATCAAAACTGGTAGGAACAGACAGAAAGACATACAGAAAGAAAGGATATTCTGCCTCGCGCTACTTTTAAAGGGTCAAGTGGAACAAACACCCCATTGGGACTCTCTGAAAAACGATCGAATTCTGTATTAGATATAAAAATAATGCCTCTCAAAGCCTCTTCTGATTTATTCTTGATTATGCATTTAAAATACACTTCTTTCCACCGTTTCTCTTGTGAAGTGCGTGGGAGGCAAAACATGGTCCTGTTTTATTGACTGATTGATTTATTTATTTGTAAAGAATAAGAACGCCTCTCCTTCTCTTAGAATAGCGCTGCCTTCTCAGCAAAGTCTAGTTTCCTTTCCTGGCAGAGTTAATCCTAATTAAAAATAAATTACATGCTGTATAGAACTTGAAATGGAAAAGATAATCCTATTACATATGAGAATATATCCTGCTTCTCTTTCCCTCTAAACTGTGGGAGATATCAGATCAAGCTGAGCCACCCATTGTAAACTCTTTGAAAACTTTCCTATAGATCTAATCCATCACGTGACGGCCATGTCAATCTTGCTGTCTGCACGCGAGTTTCACAATGCTGGTATTAGGCAGAGTCAGAGAAATCCAGCTTTTCTGAGCCCACCACATTTGCATTCCGAGAAAATGCCAACCATTGTGGCCATGTTTGTTCTCATGATCGCGAGACAGTTGTCTGCTAAGTTGCTAAGATAAAGAGAAAGGGGCTCCTTTGAGACAGCCAAAGCCTTTTGGTATGATAACAAGGCGATTTGGGGCGCTTTTGTTGGACCAGATCAGCGCTGCGCGGATTTTTTTTCCCCCTCTCTCGGTGGGGATTTGAGTGAGGCGCTGATGCGCTGTTTTAAATCCCATTTCCATAATCTGGCTGCTGCCCGCCAGGCTGGAGAATGCTGGCAATCCGCAGGCACCCGAGCTCACTTCACTCGCGTGCCATCACACCACTCGGGGTAATTACTCTTAACACAGCTCCTCGGCAGTAATTAGGAAGCTGGGCTTTGGGACGCTTGGCACGCCCTGCTGCTGAAAGGCAGCAAAGCGCCTTCCTCGCATTACTTCCACTCGTTTTAGGTCTGTCGGTTAGCCACAGCTTTGAGTCACATGCCTGAATGATCCGTGCCGTAGCGATTTCTTTGGTAGTTTGTGCCACTAAGAATTAGGACTACTGCCGCTACCACCAGATATAAGACTAAAGCAAATGCCATTCATTGGCCAAGCATACCCCGATTTCCAGATGAGTGTGATTGTCAGATGTGGGGCCAAATTACCCTCTCGCTTACACCTCCGAAGCCCTATTGATTTCAAAGACGTTACTCCGGATTTACACCAGATATATCAGAAGCTGCACAGTAATTATTCCGGATTGGTAATTGTGTAATTGAAATCAGAATCCGGACTAGCGGGGGCAGATTTTGGATCATTGTCTTCAATTCCCTTAAAAATAAGACAACTTTGTTCAATTTCCCTCTGGTCTTTTTTGCTCCAGTGGGGTGCTTTGTGTCCTCGGCTGAGGTTATGCAAAAGCTGTGGACACTGAGAAGTCGGTAGTATTAAGGCAAACTGGTAATTTAACCTGGCGATCAGATCTGGATGTCAGGAAAGGGCCTTTATGGCTCACATGGAGCCCGATCCAACTTCCCTTGAAATCAATGGGAGTCTTTCCATTGACTTCAGGGGGGATCCGATCGGGCCCAGGGAGTGGCTCATGCGCACAGCTGGCACAAATGGACAGATGTTTCTATTCACTGTTAAATACTAATACAAGTCAGCTTTGGCTGCATTAGTAACCAGCCCTTAAAGGCTCATAGGATGCCTGTTGTGACTAGGGCTGTATACAGATGTACATGTAAGCACTGGCCAGTGACAAGTTCGTTGTCCTGCAGGGGTCCCATTAAGGCATGATCAGCCCCAAGGAGGAAGCCTCTGGTGACAGAGGGATTAGGGAGGACTCCAGTTACTAGCCTCGGACATTCTAGTCAGGCGGGCGGAGGGGATCGATACGTGTGGGACCTGGGCAAAGGGAGAGAACTACTGCAATCCGCGTGAGGGGAAGGTTACTAGAGAGGATGCCACGAGACCCATGTGCTGTTGAGGTAGATGCTTTGTATTGCCCATACACAATGCCTGCTGCAGCTGCTACAGCAATTGCTCTTTTTCATCCCTGAAATACACAGCGACGGGATACAAATAAAGGGGAAGAGCACCAGGAGGCAGAGCGCTTCTGGGCAGCATTAACTGACGCAGCCTTGTGTCTGTAGACGTCTTTACATTTATAGATACACTCTAGTAAGGGCTCTCTTTCTTGCACATTGGAGGAAGCTTGGAGCATGCCTCTCCCCAAGTCCTGCAGCCTGATTTTGCTTTTTCGTACTAGCATGGTAACCGCTTGAAGTGCTCAACCGAGCGGATATCTTTTATACATAGTTTACAGATCAAAACAGCACTCGGTTCAATTTAAAGCGCCTCGTGTCTTTTTCTTTCCCCATCGCGGTACACAAAATCACGGTGTACCAATTGCAATGTGTACTTCTGTTTCAGAATGTGACCTAAAACGTGGAATCCATTTAAGGGTCGGTCCCTCGGGAGAGGCGATCGATACAATCTTCTCTTCTCCCACTGACTTTATTTGAATGGTCTCTTTCACCAGGACCGTATCTGAGATCAGGTACGCATTCTCTTAGCTCGCTATTCCCCCACAGTGCTTAGACCTAACATGAAGCTGGGGAGCGACGGGGGGACCCGATGAATGCACGTTGCATGCGCTGTCTCAGTATCCTCTCGGACTGCAGGACTAGTAAAACTTGGTGACTCACTGCTATGTCTTCATACTTTTCTAGGCAGATGGTTTAGTTCCCCAAGGTTCGTGCCAGGTTTCAACCTCATGCTGTTATTTTGTTCTTCTGGAACGAGACTAGTGTTGCTTCCCAGAGAGGCCCTATTAGGACAAAAAGAAAATCCTCTAAATAGCCGTAACAGGGCATCAGGAGGGATAGATCTTAAATGTATTTTAATATGAGCTGGGCATTGTGTGTAATTCAGCGCCCATCATCGTTTAGTCAAAGAGTTATGGCAGTGATTGGGAATGAATAGAGGGACATAATGGATACATGTGGCGTTTGCTCATTATATTCAACTTAGCCCAACTCCTCTGTGGAAACTGTTCAACTTTCTTTCCCTTTAGCTTGTCATAGTGAAATAATACAGACATTGGTGCCTCAAATGGGATAGCCTGCCATGCTATTATATTGCTACAGCTAACGAGAGCTTCATAAGCCTTTGATACAGTCTGATCTTTGAAACCTTTCCAAATCTCCTCAAGCTTATGCTAAATCCTATTTGGAACTTTTTTTTTTTTGCCTGCTAGTGCCCAAGGCTTAAGAAAGCCACTTGGGCAGTGACATGCATACTAAAGCATCCTAGGAATATCTTCTGAAAGGCAAATTACAGGTCTGATCACAGGATCTCACGCGAGTAAAGCACAATTATGCGGACAAATTTGAATAAAATCAATTTTCAGTTAATCCTTCAATCTCGTTTAGGGGCTTGCTATGATGATCAATACAGAAATCAAGGGAAAGAAAATCAACCCCCACTATATATGCATTGCGCAGCACTTTATTAATCGATAATCATAGGCAGACACACATAATAAACACATTCACGCACACGCAGCCCAAGCAAGCTATTTCTCTGCGTTTTTAAGTGACTAGCTCAGAAGAGCAGATATTTGCACACTAGGCACCTGTTCAACAGCAGGGTGCTGTAGTGGTACAATTAACAAAACACTCCGCGCATTTTACTCCACGCTCCCTGTGCCAACTCATTTGCAGCTCGCCTTAAAAAAAAAAGAGTTAAAGAAAACAAAGAAGAGATTCCCTAATTTTCCTTTCTTGTTTTCCTCTCTAAGCCTTTTCCACATTAAAGGGATTTTCTGGGAGGCATTCAGGAGAGCAGTGTGAAAAGAGTGCCTGCCATTGGCTGTTCGGCTCCGAAAAATTTGCATATCCGCGTCTATTAAAGGCCCCCAGGAGACGCAGTACGGTTTAGAAGCTGGAGAAACTGAGCCTAGCGCACCGGCATCGCTGGCACCTCTCGGGTTAGGGCAACTATAAGCAATCGGCTCATTTGCCTTGCAGAGCATGCATGATCTGCACCTGGGAGCAGGAGAGTTACCCTCCCATCTCTTCCTGCTTTAGGGGCAGACTCACTCCCTAACAGCTGGACAACCGTTTCTCCGCATCCTCAGCCCCTTTCAGGTTAGCAATTCGGTGCAGGTGACATGGGTCTTGCTAGGGACGGGCGCAGCCTCGCCTTTCCGCCGCGCCTCGTCTACCTCTGCTGGCTGCTCTCGGTCACCCTGTGCAAGACGGTGAGATACCGCACTTATGAGGAGGACGCGCCGGGCACAGTCATCGGCACTTTGGCAGAAGAGATGCACGTGAAAGCGCCCGGAGAGATAAGTTTCCGGCTGATGGAGCAGTTCAGCAACAGCTCGCTGGTCCGGGTGCGGGAGGGCGACGGGCAGCTGAGCATCGGCGAGGAAGGGATCGACCGGGAGCGGCTGTGCGGCCAGTCCCTCCAGTGCGTCCTGGCTTTCGACGTGGTGAGCTTCTGGCAGGAGCAGTACCGGCTGGTGCACGTGGAGCTGGAGGTGCGGGACATCAACGACAACGCGCCGCGCTTCCCCCAGGCGCACATCCCGCTCGAGGTGTCCGAGAGCGCCGCGCCCGGCACCCGCCTGCCGCTGGAGATCGCCGTGGACCCGGACGTGGGCTCCAACTCCATCCAGAGCTTCCAGCTCTCGCGCAACAGCCACTTCGGCATCGAGGCGCAGCCGCGGGCGGACGGCGGGAAAAGCGCCGAGCTGGTGCTGCTGCAGGAGCTGGACCGCGAGACCCAGGCCGCCTACAGCCTGGAGCTGGTGGCCCGGGACGGCGGCAGCCCGGCCCGCGCGGGCACGGCCACGGTGAGCGTCCGGGTGCTGGACGCCAACGACAACAGCCCGGCCTTCCCGCAGGGCTCGGTCACGGTGGAGCTGGGCGAGGACGCGCCGCGGGGCTCCCTGCTGCTGGACCTGGACGCGGCCGATCCCGACGAGGGGCCCAACGGGGAGATCGTCTACGGCTTCGGCAGCCAGGTGCCGGCCGAGGCGCGGCGGCTCTTCCGGCTGGACCCGCTCTCGGGCCGCCTGACGCTGGAGGGGCCGGTGGATTACGAGCGGCAGCGGACCTACGAGCTGGACGTGCAGGCGCAGGACCGGGGCGCCAGCCCCCTGGCGGCCACGTGCAAAGTCATCGTGCGCCTGGCCGACGTGAACGACAACGCGCCGGGCATCAGCGTCAGCCCCCTGAGCGGCGCCCCCGCCGGCGCCGGGGTGGCCTACGTCAGCGAGGCGGCGGCGCGCGACAGCTTCGTGGCGCTGGTCAGCACCTCGGACAGGGACTCGGGCCCCAACGGGCAGGTGCGCTGCGCCCTCTACGGGCACGAGCACTTCGCGCTGCAGCGCGCCTACGCCGACAGCTACGTGCTCGTCACCGCCGCGCCGCTGGACCGCGAGCGCATCCCCGAGTACAACCTGACCCTGGTGGCCGAGGACCTGGGCTCGCCGCCCTTCAAGACCGTCCGGCAGTACACGGTGCGCGTGAGCGACGAGAACGACAACGCGCCGCTCTTCGCCAAGCCCGTCTACGAGGTGGCGGTGCTGGAGAACAACCCGCCGGGCGCCTACCTGGCCACCGTGGTGGCCCGCGACCCCGACCTGGGCCGCAACGGGAAGGTGCTTTACCGGCTGCTGGAGACACAGGTCCTGGGCGCCCCCATCTCCACCTACGTCTCTGTGGATCCGGCCACTGGGGCCATCTACGCCCTCAGGACATTCAACTATGAGATCCTCAAGCAGCTGGAGCTGAGGATCCAGGCCAGCGACGGGGGCTCCCCTCAGCTGTCCAGCAGCGCCCTGATCAAGGTGAGGATGGTGGACCAGAATGACAACGCCCCGGTCATCACCCACCCCGTGCTCGCCAACGGCTCTGTGGAGATCGGGGTCTCCAGCAAGGCACCCCCCGATTCCCTAGTGGCTCAGATCAAAGCCAGAGACGCGGACGATGGGGTCAATGCGGAGCTCACCTTCTCCTTCGTGGCGGAGCCGCAGCAGCAGCCAGAGCTCTTCGCCATCAACAAGAAGACAGGTGAGATCGTGCTCAGGGGGGACCTGTCCGAAGAGCTGGGGCAGGTGTTCAAAGTCATCCTCACTGTGACTGACAATGGCAGGCCCCCCCTTGTCACCACAGCCACAATCAACTTCCTGGTGACTGCCACGGCACCCTCCAGCAGCCATGAGGTGGCCAAGCCAAGCACCTGGGAGGAGAAGGCTTTGGAGTGGGACATTCCCCTGATTGTCATCATCATCCTAGCTGGAAGCTGCACCCTGTTGCTGGTGGCCATCATCACCATTGCAACCACCTGCAACAAGCGCAAGAAGGAGACCGACATCAAGAACAATGGGCCCCTGACGGAGCGGATCAACATCTCCCACCTAGAGAAGGGGATCCAGGAGGATAGCAGCCCCAGAGGGAATGTGTTTGAAGCGCGATCCTTTCCCAGCAAAGCTTCTTTCACCAGCCCAGCCCCTTCTCCACCTGCAGAAGAAATCTCCTCTTCTGAGACCAGCACTGTGAATGCCTGTCTCTACGAGGGTCAGAAACAACTTAGGGCAACTAATGGGGAGGTAAGATCCCACTGCACTCATTTGTGCTTTAGCTTGAGGGACTGGAAGGAGGTATGGGGTGGTTTGGAAGAGGGGAATCTTGATACAGTTGTGATGTTGACATATGTTTATTTCTCCCATACTCCCGATCCCCTCCAGCCCTATGCCTCTGCTCCTAATTATAGCAAAGAATCCACGCCACCTGTGGCCATCTGGAAGGGTCATTCTTTCAATACCATATCAGCCCGAGAAGCGGAAAAGTTCAGTGGCAAAGACAGTGGCAAAGGTGACAGCGACTTTAATGACAGCGACTCTGACATCAGCGGGGATGCCCTGAAGAAGGATCTCATCACTCACATGCAGAATGGTAAGGGTTCGGTCAATTTCACAGCACAGACCGGCTGCAATGAAAATAAAAACTAGCCCAGGAGTAAAAGGATCTATCAATCTATCTAAGGTACACTGAGCTTACTGGACCAGTTTTATAGCAGTCACACTATTTGCATCTTTCCAAGGCAGCGCTCACTGCAGGTGTAGCCCTGCCAGCATTTTCACAGCATGCAACTTAAGTATCTACGTGCATGTTGAGAACATAGTGCAAATTAGAAGCAGCTAGCCTATTATAAAATTCATTTTCAAAAAGCTCTTCCTGCTGACATACATTGTGAGTTAGGGCTTGCTAGCTAAATGGAATAATGATAGCTTGCGGAGTGTGCTTTGCAGCAGTGTCCTGAAGTATTGTTCTTCCACCTCCCCCATCCCCATCATTCTAAGCTTTTGATGATCTGGGCAATAACTCTCTGCTGAACTCAAAATTATGTGGCTGTTTCTCCAGCGATTACAGGTCTAAGGTTTTTATTTGTATTTTTAGGATTATGGGCTTGTACTGCTGAATGTAAAATCCTGGGCCATTCGGACCGCTGCTGGAGCCCATCCTGTGGCCGATCCAACCCTCACTCATCTCCTCATCCCTCAGCTCAGCTGTCCACCTTCTGCAAAAGCACCTCCTTGCCCAGGGACCCACTTCACAGGGACAACTACTACCAGGCCCAGCTGCCCAAGACAGTGGGACTGCAGAGTGTCTACGAGAAAGTATTACACAGAGACTTTGACAGGACAATCACATTGCTCTCCCCTCCTCGCTCTGGGAGGCTTCCAGAACTTCAGGAGATGGGGGTGCCCCTATACCAAGCCCCCTCGACTAGATACCTAGCCCCCCAGACTGACACTAGCGAGAAGGTTTAATGCTACACGCTCCCCATCCAAGCACACACATACACGAACACTCCTAGGTCACTCTCAAGAGCCCTTAAGTTATTGACCAGATTCAGTGTTGTACATATAAATATGCAAGACGTGCCTTAAAATGAAGTTGTTGGGAAAGATTTCCAATCACATCGATACTGTTTGGTATTTGCAAACAAAAAACTGTATGTAGTTAATGTAATTTTTATGAAATGTGCAGTATTTAATTTTTCCCCTACCCTGTTCTTTTGCTTTTAGTTCACCTATGGCCTGCTATTTTTGTAGTGTTTTTAACCTGTATATTGTGTAATGTAATGTTTGTATATAAGGAAAATTCGTTATATTTTTATATAATAAAAGATAAACAAATTGA
Source organism: Mauremys mutica (assembly GCF_020497125.1). NCBI lineage: Eukaryota > Metazoa > Chordata > Testudines > Geoemydidae > Mauremys > Mauremys mutica. The sequence continues at coordinate 300,818,611 of NC_059072.1, forward strand.
AATTGTTGCCAAAGGAATTGTCTGAAAGACACAAAATAATAATATCCTGAATTATTTAGAATCAAATAAGGGAAATTCCTCCTTCACAGTGTAATAATAACCTAAGCAACCCAGTGTATTGAGAAGTTTGCCTTGCCAACTGTGACCTGTATTTTTTGAGTCTGTGGTCAATTTCAAGTTAAATGTTATTTAATTCCATTTGGTTTCTGTAATCAGTGTCACCAATAAACACACTAATAAAGGTTTTGTGATGTGTTTGAGGGGTCTGCTTGTGGATTTCATCCTTCAAAGATTACAGCCCTCTACAGGTAAACAAAATCCATTTCTATAAGGAATTATACCTTAATGAGAATTTGTTATACTTCCAGAGTTACCCTTTACTTTTGTTGAGTGGCACCTTACTCCACATTTAGTCCCATTGATTTCAATAGCACCACTGGTGGATGAAGATGCTACTCAACAAGATCAAAAATGGTAGAATCTGGTGGTAAGTTAGTGTTTGTGGAATCTGTGCCATCTCAGTGGCCTATAGCCAGATCCTTAGCTGATGTAAATCAAGATAGTTCCATTGAAACCAGTGGAGCCATGCTGATTTACACCAGTTGAAGATCTAGCCCTTAATCTCCCTTGCCTTAAAATGGTTTAGGATTTGATCCTGCAAACACTTATGCACAAAAGTAGTTTTACTGAAGTGTGTAACTCCATTGAAATAATTGGATTTACTCATCTGAGTACAGTGTGTGTGTTTGTAGGCTTGAATCATTGTTATAGAACATTAATATGTATACACTAGATCAGGGATCAGCAACCTTTGGCATGTGGCTGGCCAGGGTAAGCACCCTGGCAGGCCGGGCCGGTTTGTTTACCTGCCGCATCCACAGATTCGACCGATCGTGGCTCCCACTGGCCACGGTTCGCCTTCCCAGGCCAATGGGGGTGGCAGGAAGCGGCAGCCAGCACATCCCTCGGCCTGCGCCGCTTCCCGCCGCCCCTATTGGCCTGGAGCAGCGAACCGTGGCCAGCGGGAGCTGTGATCAGCCGAACCTGCAGACGCAGCAGGTAAACAAACTGGCCCGGCTCGCCAGGGTGCTTACCCTGGCAAGCCGTGTGCCAGAGGTTGCCTATCCCTGCAGTATATTAAGAACAGAAGGCAAGACGGTCCAATATACATGTGTGAGAATATATCACAATATAGATGTAATAAAACGTCTTTTCAAGAGAAAGAAAAGCTTAAAAAAATTATATTTCACTTTCAACAAACAAACGTTCTTGAATCTTAAATGGAATGACATTTAAGAATTACCAGGGTTGTAGAACAAAAAAAATTTTTTCCCTAGCCAGTTGTTCAAAAATGACTAATAGCTTTTAATACCAGTGTAAACTTTTGCAAAGGACAGCTGCATACTTTGAGTTAAGTTACACATATGCACATGTTTTGCATCAAACAGTAACATTTTGTGCTAGAACATTCGCAAAAGGCAATGCATGTTGGTTTTATTTGCAATTCTTCAGTGAGAAAAGTGTAATATTAATGACTATATTCAGACTTTCTCACACAGAAAACTTAATGACCTTTGAGTTAAAGATACTAGACTCTATGACCCATGAATGCAAATGAAAAGTCATATTTCATCAAAATTTCAGTCATCAATTTCCCTTCTCAACCCAGTTCCCTTCCAGTCCCACAGTGAACATCTCTCCACTGTCATCCTGAACAATGTGTTATGTGCTGACCAAATAAACATATTTGTGTGTTTTGAGAAGTAATATAGGTTTCATGAATTACTTTGTATGTAGGTTTAATAAATTACATTGCCTGTGAGTTTTGTATCATTGTGTGTAAGTGAGGTGCCGTATCAGAAGGCCTGATCCACAGCTCACTGAAGTCAATTGGAATCTTTCCATTGACTGGTTCAGGACTAGACTATAAATGGTGAGTGTGCTGTATGTTTTTCTGTAGTGTTTGGGAAAATGTATGTGAATGAGTGATATGTATCATTGGTGAGTGTTCTAAATTTGGTAGTAATAATTATGTAGCAATTACAGAACTGAAATTTGTATTACATTATATTTAGGGTGGAAGTTAAGGCTGCATGTTGGTCACTAAGCAGGGTGGAACTAAATCATTTTATTGACTAATTTTCCATAGCTCAAAACAGTAATTCTGAATGTAGTGTAATTAGTTCTGGTGGATATTGAAAATTAATCTCTTTGTTTAAATTGGAATGCAGTCCTAAAACAGATAGGAGTCCTTAAAGGAAAGAAACTAGATTATATTAATGTGACTTCCTTAACTCGTATTTCCATACAGTTTCACTGTATATTTTGCTAATATGTGCTCTTAACTTTTTTAACGGACTACACATTTTCACCATATATTAGCCTTGTGCTGCACTAATAACCCTGTAATAAACTCCTACACAAACTAACCCTATAAGCTACTTAAAAGTCTGGTTCTGTGTGTCAAATTCTCTGCTGGCATGACTCCATTCACTGCAATAATGTATTGCCAGCAGAGAATTGGTCCCAACAAGTCTATCACTATGTTAAAGAAAGGAGGTCTTGATGTCCCATGGGGATGGGGATGGACTAGCTCACATATGGTCCATTTCATTGTAGTATATTATGCTGCATTTACAGAAACAATGACTACCATGCAGCTGCCTCACTCTGCTATATGACTGCTACATGGGAGTTCATCTCTACATGACTAAGGGATTGACCCAAAAGAGGAGTTGGAGTCAGAGGACCAGCCGCTCTGCATAACATGCCCCTTTTCAGCGAACTTGAACTTGTGATGCAAATGTTATCATAAGTTACTTTGGTCCTGTTTATAAAGTTGTACCTCTCTTTGAACAGATCACAGAGAGGGTATCAGTGGGGCCAGCCAACGGTCACGCAACAAGGATAAACACTAGGCTGCCATTGTAATGGGAGGTGTTAGCAATGGGGAAAGGCTGGGATCCATGGCTCACTTATTTCCATGGATCTTGGCCTTATATGACAATAAGCAATCTTGGCTGTGGTTGTTTAGTTCTATCACCAGCCCTGAAGCCCAGAAAAAAAAATGCATCTCTCTGGATGGCTAAATCTGCCTTCTGTATGGTTATCTATGAAAGGAACAAAACCCACTAATATCAGATGTCTCTGACACATGCATCATCCACAAGACATACCCATATTTTTGTAAATATTGTCCTCCAACATTGCTTTCCCAGTGTTTGTAATCACCACTTGTCACATTATGTCTTCATCAGGCCCCTATCCTGCAAACTCTTACTCCATCTAGCAGTCTAAAAGAAACCAAATTCTGCCATGGACTTCAGTGGGCTTACTAGCATGAGAACTAGTCACATGAGTAAAGATTTGCAATACGCGAATTCTTCAGATCACAGACGTTGGGAGAAATCCTGGAAATCAATGGGACTTTTGCCAGTGACTTCAATTGGGACAGGCTTTCACTTCTGTATTTGTATTTGTCTAGTAAGAGCAGTGCTTATCTATGGCATTACACATCATGATAGCACTGAGGGCCACAGTTAGTGACCAAAAGTCCCAATGGCTATTCAGTGACATATATGAGTTGGTGGGCTCAGTCTAGTTCTTAGCAAACAGCTGTTCACCTCCCACAAACTGCCAGCAGAGTTGGCATTTTTGTGGCAGTCTGGTCAGAGAGGACAAAGACAAAGAGTTTAAACACCCTGGAGATGGTCTGTCTATAAATTAGATGAGGCATAAACGTGGCCAGAGGAAGGACGGATTTGATGGTATACATTACAAGAGGTTTAGCTGCAAGGCAAGGGGTGGGCTTCATTACAGTGCTGTCATCTCTGGATTCTACCCACAGGAATAAAAACCACTCAAGAGAGAGGTGTGTGAACACAGGGGGAATGTGGCTAGGGTTGGAGGGGACTCAGCCACCCCCATCCTCAACCTCTCTTTTGTCATTTTCTAAGTGACCCCACCACCAGTGAGCATGCCCAACTCGGGCAGGCAAAGCCCTGTGTCTGGCAGCACCAGGGCCAGGAAAAAGGCAGGGAGGGATTGCGTGGGACACCATAGGGAGTAAGGGACCTGCCTGTATGGGAGGGATCTATTTTGAGGGGAGAATCCTGAGGTGATCAGGGGGAAAGGGGTCACAGAGGAGGGGGATCCTGAGCTAACTGAGGTAAAGTGGTGGTCCTGGGGCAAGGGGGGCTCCTGAGGCAACTGAGGTGGGAGAAGAGAGTGCCAGAGAAGAAGGATCCTGAGGTGACTGGGGGGGAAAAGGAGGGTCTTGGGGGAAGGGGGATCCTGAGGATGTTGGAGGGGAGAAGGGAGGTCCTGGTGGAGGAAGGATCCTGAGGGAATGAGGGTGGGGGAGATGGGGTGTCCTGTATGAGGGAGGGATCCTGAGCAAGTGGGGGAGGTAAGGGGGGTCCTATGGGAAGGAGGGGAGCCTGAAGGTATTGGGGCAGAGAAGGGGTGTCCCAGGACAGAAGGGACAGGGCCAGAAAGGGCAGGGTCTCCATGCTGACCCAGACATCAAGTGACACTATGGCAGGCTTCTCCAAATCTGTGAGCAATGAGAGCCAAAGGGCCAGAGCGGGAAGCTGGGCCCAGCCCCGCAAGACAGGAACCCCGCTGTGCAGTTAGTGTGGGCAGTGGCAGATTAGCTACAAGGCCCACAGGGTCTGTACCCAGGGACCCTGGCCAAATGGGGGTCCCCCAGAAAAAATCCGCCACCAGGCGGGTGGGGTGGGAGAAGCCCTTACACCCTGATTCTGCTCTGTGGCAGCAGTGCTGGGCGGGGGAAGCCCCTCCCTCCCCAGCGGCCCCGACCCCCTCCCCATAGCAGCTGTGGGATGGGGGAAGCCCCTCCCTTCCCAGAAGCCCCTGACCCCGTCCCTGGCAGCAGCTGCGCGATGGGGGGAAGCCGCCCCTCCCCAGAGGCCCCAGACCCTATCCCTAGCAGAAGCCATGGGATAAGGGAAGCCCCCCTCCCCTCTGTTGGGCCAGTTCACCATTTTTGTTTTCACAGTTGCTGTTTCCCTCCATTTTGGTCCCCTGTTCTTGTTCATTAGTTGGCACTCTTTTTGAGCTAAGGCGGGGAAAATAGTGGCAGGAAAGAGTCATGTGATATGGGTAATCTACCCGGCAACGGATCATAAAGGAACGGTGCACCCAGTATCAAGGGCTGTCTGCCCCACAGGCAGCCGTGCTTGCAGTATCATCAAGAGAGAAGAGGAGAAGGCTTCACTGACCTGCCCTGGATGCTACCATCTTGTTCCTGCCTCTGTTGATCCTGATCCTGTGTGGTGTCCCTCCTGATCCCGTGTGGTGTTCCAAGTGGTCCTTGGTGCCGTCGTTTCCCGGTGGTTGTTTGTGTTCCAGTCGTGGTCCATGATCTGTGGTGTTGCCGGTCCCAGTGTGTCTCTGCGGAGATGGTGATGTACTTGATTATTTGGTTTTCTCTGTACCCACTTATTTGTTCTGAGGTCCTGGCTTAATGCCAATATTAGGGTGTTAATTACTGAGTGGTTTTATAGTTTGTGGTGATTTGTTTAATAACATACTTGGTTGTTTATACTATACTGCCTCTCCACTGCCTTACTGGGATAAAGGAATCACCACTGGTGATAGATACAGTGGAGGAAAGATCTGTGGCAGGGAGGGTTTTTTTATAAATATTGCCTCCCTGGGTTAAGCTACTATTCTTGTAGTTTTTTCCAGTTAACACCTCCTCCCAGCGGCCCCCAACCCTGTCCCCAGCAGAAGTCGCGAGGTGGCAGGGGAAGCCTCAGCACCCGGACCCCCGCTGCAGCCCTGGGACTGGAGGGGCTCTCACTGCCCGCTGCGGCCCCCCAGGGCCATGGTGTGGGGATAGAGCATCTCAGGTCTTGGGACGGCAGAAAGGAGCAAAAGGGGTTGCGGGGTTGCAGTGGGGGGTGGAATGAGGGGAGACCGTGAGTGGAACAGGGTCGGGCCCCAGAAAAGGGGCAGAAAGGGGTGGGGCTGCGGGCAGGACCGCAGGTGGAAGGGGCACCCCACTTGTTCTGGCCCAGAGCCTCAGGAAACCTTAATCCACTTCTGAATGTGGGGTGGGTTCAGTCCCCCAATGAATACCTTCACCAGCCACCTATGATATGAACTATTTCCCAGGAACATTTGTGTTTAAAATAGCATCTTTGTGAAGCAGATTCAAAACAGGCCATTAATTCATGTCAATATTGCGGGGGCTCGTAGGGGGTTTTCCACCAAGCATGCTCCGAGTAATAACTGCCTTTAGGAACATTCTTTAGGAAACCCATCTCCCTTACAAGGGAATCTCTCAGTAGCATATATGTAGGAAGTGATATATTTTAGAATATAGGTCTGCAGTGCTTGGCAAGGAAGGGTCCAATGCTCTTAGACAAACTGTGGACATGAATTCCACTGGCTGAAATGATTTACAGTGGGTGAGATTTTCAAAAGAGCTCCACATAGATTTAATTCTGCTCCCATTGAAATCAGTGGTAAAACTTCCATTCACTTCAGTGGAGACACTGAGCATTTTTGAAAATCATGCCTAGTTTATTTTTAGTAACCTCACTGAGAACACTGAACTGAGTATACTGACAATATAATGCATACAAAGGTTTCTCACCAAAAACTAGTACCCAACTCATCAAGACAATATTGAATAGCACCAGGCTGGGCCACTAGAAAGCAAGCAAACTCTCAACCTGATGTCCATGTCAATAAGTAAACCACAGCATGGCAGAGGCAAACACCAAGCACTAGTTTATTTCTGCCTCTGCCTCAGACTCTTCCATGTGACTTTGAGCAAGTCATTGAGGGTGCATCCACCCTGCAATAAAAAACCTGTGGCGCTGAACCTCAGATCCTGGGTCACTTGACTCAGGCTCACAGGGTTTGGGCTCCAGGATTAAAAATAGTAGTGTAGACGTTCAGACTTAGGCTGGACCCTGGGCTCTGAGACCCAGCCCCCTTGCAGGGTTTCAAATGAGCAAAGTCAGTGAACTTTGGGGGAATGTCTAGAAGGCAAAGAAGACCTGCCTTCATCCTGCACCTAGGAAGTAAGAAGATAGCTCATTTGCATGCATGAAAATGGGATCTCAGCCAAACTTGTTTGGAAACACTGAAGAGGACTTTGAGCGAGATACATTTCTGTAGTCAGGAGGTTAACCCACTGTGACATTATCTGATTAAAATATGATCATGTAGATCATTATTCCTACCACTGTTATATAATTGTAACAAATCTTATACAGTGTGTTAAGTAAGGCATCAATAGACAGGGTATGATTTGCTGGTTATGATTATGCTATTTGTATGCATGTACCATTTTGGTACTTGAAGTTATGACTGTTGGCTCTATACCTGTATTTCAAAATGTTTGCTCCTGGGTAGCGCCCACAAGGTAGTTACCCAGCACATCTTGGAGGGACTATTCAAATTGAGTGGCCCATCAAAAAAACATTTAACTCGCAATGGAAGACGCCCACCTACCCTGAATGGACTTTCCTGTGAACTTGCTGTTTGAGGTATAGGTAATGACTTCTTCTGAGACTAAGCGGAATCATGCGTGGACATGTGACTTGCCCACGTGACTCCAAACACCATCTTGTCACCTGTGATTTTCCACCAGCTGTGCTGAGCGCTTTGTTTGAAACAATGGATTTCCCTCCACATGGCAGAAGCTATAAAAGGCCCTGAAAACACCTCCATTTTGCCTCTTTCCTGCTCCAGTATCTGGACTATGGACTTATACTAATGGGAGCATTCTAAGCAAGGAATCAAGCTGGCAGTATTTTAAAGAATCCTTATTGAGGCTGCAGGAAAAAAACATCCCGATGTGTAGAAAGAATAGTAAATATGGCAGGTGACCAGCTTGGCTTAACAGTGAAATCCTCGCTGATCTTAAACACAAAAAAGAAGCTTACAAGAAGTGGAAGCTTGGACAAATGACCAGGGAGGAATATAAAGATATTGCTCAGGCATGCAGGATTGAAATCAGAAAAGTCAAAACACACTTGGAGTTGCAGCTAGCAAGGGATGTTAAGAGTAACAAGAAGGGTTTCTACAGGTATGTTAGAAACAAGAAGAAGGTCAGGGAAAGTGTGGGACCCTTACTGAATGGGGGAGGCAGCCTAGTGACAGAAGATGTGGAAAAAGCTAATGTACTCAATGCTTTTTTTGCCTCTGTCTTCACGAACAAGGTCAGCTCCCAAACTACTGCACTGGGCAGCACAGTATGGGGAGGAGGTGACCAGCCCTCTGTGAAGAAAGAAGTGATTCAGGACTATTTAGAAAAGCTGGACGAGCACAAGTCCATGGGGCCAGATGTACTGCATCCGAGGGTGCTAAAGGAGTTGGCGGATGTGATTGCACAGCCATTGGCCATTATCTTTGAGAACTCATGGTGATCAGGGGAGGTCCCGGATGACTGGGAAAAGGCTAATGTAGTGCCCATCTTTTTAAAAGGGAAGAAGGAGGAGCCGGGGAACTACAGGCCAGTCAGCCTCACCTCAGTCCCTGGAAAAATCATGGAGCAGGTCCTCAAGGAATCAATTATGAAGCACTTAGAGGAGAGGAAAGTGATCAGGAACAGTCAGCATGGATTCACCAAGAGCAAGTCATGCCTGACTAACCTAATTGCCTTCTAGGAGGAGATAATTGGCTCTGTGGATGAGGGGAAAGCAGTGGACATGTCATTCCTTGACTTTAGCAAAGCTTTTGATACGTTCTCCCACAGTATTCTTGCTAGCCAGTTAAAGAAGTATGGGCTGGATGAATGGACTATAAGGTGAATAGAAAGCTGGCTAGATCATCTGGCTTAATGCGTAGTGATCAATGGCTCCATGTCTAGTTGGCAGCCGGCATCAAGCGGCGTCCCCAAGAGTTGGTCCTGGGGCCGGTTTTGTTCAATATCTTCATTAATGATCTGGAGGATGGCGTGGATCACACCCTCAGCAAATTTGCAGATGACACCAAACTGGGAGGAGTGGTAGATTTGCTGGAGGGTAGGGATAGGATACAGAGGGACCTAGAAAATTAAAGGATTGGTCCTAAAGAAATCTGATGAGGTTCAACAAGGACAAGTGCAGAGTCCTGCACTTAGGAAGGAAGAATCCCATCCCATGCACTGCTACAGACTAGGGACCGAATAGCTAGGCAGCAGTTCTGCAGAAAATAACCTAGGGGTTACAGTGGACGAGAAGCTGGATATTAGTCAACAGTGTGATCTTGTTGCCAAGAAGGCTAATGGCATGTTGGGCTGCATTAGTAGGAGCATTGTCAGCAGATCGAGGGAAGTGACCATTCCCCTCTGTTCGACATTGGTGAGGCCTCATCTGGAGTACTGTGTCCAGTTTTGGGCCCCACACTACAAGAAGGATGTGGAAAAATAGGAAAGAGTCCAGTGGAGGGCAACCAAAATGATTAGGGGGCTGGAGCACATGACTGAGGGAACTGGGATTATTTAGTCTGCAGAAGAGAAGAATGAGGGGGGATTTGATAGCTGCTTTCAACTACCTGAAAGGGGCTTCCAAAGAGGATGGATCTAGACTGTTCTCAGTGATAGCAGACGACAGAACAAGGAGTAATGGTCTCAAGTTACAGTGGGGAAGGTTTAGGTTGGATATTAGGAAAACCTTTTTCACTAGGAGGGTGGTGAAGCACTGGAATGGGTTACCTAGGGAGGTGGTGCAATCTCCTTCCTTAGAGGTCAGGCTTGACAAAGCCCTGGCTGGGATGATTTAGTTGGGGATTAGGTCCTGATTTGAGCAGGGGGTTGGACTAGATGACCTCCTGAGGTCCCTGATAGTCTATGATCGAGGACTTTCCAATGATTTGGAAGCAATGAGAGCCTTGACTTAAGCCAGCAGTTGATTCCATCACTACTACAAGCCTGATCCAAGAACTTTGCAATTGTTATATGTATTTGATTCCTTTAACCAATTTTAACTTTCACCTTTCTTCCTTTTTTTTATAAATAAACCTTTAGATTTTAGATACTAAAGGATTGGCAACAGCGTGATTCTTGGGTAAGATCTGAGTTGTATATTGACCTGGGTGTGTGGTTGGTCCTTTTGGATCAGAAGAACCTTTGTTTGACTAAACTGGTTTTAAGGAGCCATTCATCTGTAAGTCTAGTGTTTTGATGGTGATACAAGGACTGGAATACCTAAGGAAATTGCTTTTCTGACTTCTTGTTAGGCAGTGTGGTGAAACAGAAGTTTACTTTTGTTGCTGGTTTGATAAATCCTATGGGGAATTAACTACCAGTTTTAGGGTGTATCTCTCTTATTTTTCAGCAGTTTGTCCTGAATTTGGCATTCTCAGTTGTGACCCACAGAGGGATGGTTACACCCACTAGTTAAGTTTAGTCTCCAAAAAGCGTGTTATGATTTTGTCTGATATGTAACCATTTGTTTCTAATGTTCTTACTCACTATTTCCTGAATCTCTAGTCTTTGATCATTCATTTATTCTCATTGTCACTATAAATATACCCCAGTTATGTGGTGTTAAGCAAAGTGCTAGTCCTGAGATGAATCTTACAACCTGATGTTTACACTATTCCTCTGGGAACAGCGGGCCTGGTATTTCTGTGAGGGTTCAGTGGAAAGGGGCTGGACACTACAGGAAACACTGAGAGTGGGTTTGGGGGTTGGTGTGTGCCATTCACTGAACTGCACACAGGAAGCAAGGCCTGCAGAGGTCTGGACACAGTGTGTGTGCTGCCAGAGGCTGGTGGTTTTAGGGAGCCACACCACAGCAAACACAGATAAGACTTCTTCATGCTAAGGACAGGAGGTGGTGAGGTGCCTGGAGAGCATCACAGGAGATGTCAACAAGAAAAGACTAGGAATCACTGGGATTAAGAAATAGAAGAAGAGAACAGATTTTATCTGTGTTGATGTATGTTACCTCTTCCTGGCACACCTCCTTTAAGATGGGATAAAAGGGATTGGTAACTATTCTGACAATCACTATTGCTGCCTACTCTAGATTCTATAGTTAATAAAACTGGAGGCAACCCCCCGAGAAAATGGCCTGATATTCACCAGAATATACACAGTTCCCCTTCAGCACCCACCAATATTATTTTGTAGAACTGTCCCCTAAAAATAACCCTCAAATATTGTCAACTTCATATGAACACCAGCAAAGGCAGCAAAGCTCCATTTCTCCTGCAACAAAGATCCTTCTTCCTTTTTATTCAAAAAGAAGTCAGTTACATTTGGGGAAGTCAGAGAATCCTCAACCTGACCCTTCCAAAAACCCTCTGGCACATCTTAAAAGCAGGTTTGCTTGACAACTGACTAAAGGACAACATCAAAAAGCAGTAAGGAACACTGGTGCTTGTCCAGATGCCTGGACCTGAAATCTTTTTGCATGTGAATCTCCCATTGGCTTCATCTCAATTTCTACCTCTGGAACAACTGTGCAGTCAGCATTTTCCAACAGGTCTACAGTGAGATTGCCCAGAGACTCCAAAGATCCCCCCAAGCTGAGGCACATGGAGCACTGATCCATCTGATCTGTGGATTTAAGACTTGATTGTGCAGGGACACAGCCTCAACAGAACCCACAGATTTATCAGGGAAGCCCATCACTGGGAAAAATGTGGGGCCAGGTGACATGGGAAGTAGGATTCTGCTGGGGTTGATGCCAGCTACCTTCTGTTGACTTCTATGTATGAATTCAGCATGCTGTTGAGTTATGCATGATGAGATGAAATCTGATACATCCCATAATGCAGAGCATGGCAGCATGCTAAATTGAAGCACAGTAATTAATAACAGCTTTCGGTTAGTATTATTAGCCTCACTTTACATGGGAGGAACACTAAGACACAAGAAGATGAAGTGATTTGCCCAAGATCCTACAGTAGGTCTGTGACTAGAACCAAGGTCTCATCACCTACAGGCCAACACAAAGTCTACTGTCCTACAATACAGACACAACCAAAGATAGAGGCAGCTGAGTCCACCAAAGAATTACAACATGAAACAGTAGCAAAGGGGCTTCCACCCGCTTAATATGAAGGAAGAAAAGACCACCCCCATAGCATGGTCCACCCCAGCCAAGATCACACTTAGAGGCCTTTCCTCTCTCTTTGTCCTCCTGTCCCTTGGCTTTCCTGTATGATGCTAACAGGCAGGTTTAGTCAAGACATTCAAACAGGCTTATAAATTCTGCTCTGGAGCCCACCATGGTTAAGGCTTTGTTAGATTTTATCACATCCACGTGACCTGATTTTTATTGGAGGTTGTTTTTTTTTTTATTATTATTTAACCGCACAACTGATTATCCATGTAACAACTTTAATCAATTATCTGTGGCAAAGAACTTCTATGCAAGTTAATTAGCATCATTCTTCCCTGACCTAGCAATATCAGATTGCATCATAGAAGAGCTTAACTTTGAAACGGCAACACACTTCATTAAAAATAACTAATAGCTTCAGGGTGTAAAGATGTAAATGTTCATTTTCTTAATGAGAAAAAAAGGAGTGGGGGCACACACAGATTCTACCTGTCTGTATTCATTATACTATGAACACATGGGATGACTCACATCTGCAAAACTCAAGTTTAATTAACAGGCTTATTTTACAATGATATTTCTCATTACACTAAATTAAATGTTTAAACAGCCAGTGCAAACATTTTGATCCAAGACAAAAATGCTTGCACGGTGCTAGTTTAAGCATTTAATTTATTATAATCCTTTCCATAGGAAATGCCTTAGAAGTTGGTTTTTAGACCATGAAAGGCCATTAATATTATTTCTTCTGGTCATGTTTAATCCAAGACCATCAAAAACGTTAGGCATGAATGAAATTGAACTGGAAGCAAGGGTGATAAATGAGATAGTAAAGGAATTTTCCTTCTTCACTGGCTGCTCCGGAGCCTGAAGCAGGTGCCAGTTCTGTAGCTAAGCTAAGCTCTGTCAGGTTGCATTATCATTAAGAGATCACACAGAAATTAATCAAAGAATGTGTGTGAGTCCAAAGCATGTTTTATTCTGTGATCTCTTACCTTCACCCCATCTACCCTACTTCTGCTCCCCATGGGGACAATTTCTGGAGATCTCATGCAATAAGTGTGCTTTATTTTAAAACCCTGTAACCACCAAAAATTCCCCTAAGGATAATTTGATAGATGTAAATCCCAATGAGATAAGAAGCGCAAGACAGCAACATCCCAGTGCTGTGGGTTGCCTGTGATGAATAATGTGGCTTTTGGACTGATGGAAAAACTCCAGTATAACTGCCCACCTCCCTCCTTTCAGGGACATGGAAGCCAGTAGGTGGCGCTGTAGTTCTTGCAATCTTTGACCTGTTTGACATGGACAGTCCAGGACACAAAGGAAGTGAGTGGATTTTTAACTTACAAAAATAGTAATGAAGATAATTTAACAAATGAATTGAGGTGGCATTATGATACTTCTGCAAATCCTACTACATGAAAGCTGAAAAGCAAAACCATAGGTTTTTCTGTAGGAAAGAAGCAAATATGATATTACAAAGCTTTAAAATTAACTTGAGTTCCTTTTAATTTTATTACATTTCTGCCCTTGATTGAATTTGTGTAAGATGCTAGGCTGACTGTAGTGAAATCAGAACCCTTCTTTAGGCCCACAGAACACATGTACGCTTTCCTCTCACTGCCCCACTAGGGTGCCTTGAATCCTGGAGATATGAGAGTTGGTTCAATCTCTGTTAAGTCTTTCCTATGAGACTGCTGAGAAATGTGATTATTTTTTCTATGTGTGATTTGGACACCTGGTTATTGAGTCCATCGACTGCTTTCACACAGGCTGTTAAACAACCATCAAATCACAGAATCATAGAATTTCAGGGTTGGAAGGGACATCAGGAGGTCATCTAGTCCAACTCCCTGCTCAAAGCAGGACAAGTCCCCAACTAAATCATCCCAGCCAGGGCTTTGTCAAGCCTGACCTTAAAAACCTCTAAGGAAGGAGATTGCACCACCTCCCTAGGTAACCCATTCCAGTGCTTCACCACCCTCCTAGTGAAAAAGGTTTTCCTAATATCCAATCTAAACCTCCCCCACTGCAACTTGAGATTATTACTCCTTGTTCTGTCATCTGCTACCACTGAGAACAGTCTAGATCAATTCTCTTTGGAACCCCCTTTCAGGTAATTGAAAGTAGATATCAAATCCCCCCTTATTCTTCTCTTCTGTAGACTAAATAATCCCAGTTCCCTCAGCCTCTCCTCGTGAGTCATGTGCTTCAGCCCCCTAATTATTTTGGTTGCCCTCCACTGGACTCTTTCCAATTTTTCCACATCCTTCTTGTAGTGTGGGGCCCAAAACTGGACACAGTACTCCAGATGAGGCCTCACCAATGTCGAACAGAGGGGAATGATCACATCCCTTGATCTGCTGGCAATGCCCCTACTTATACAGCCCAAAATGCCATTAGCCTTCTTGGCAACAAGGGCACACTGTTGACTCATATCCAGCTTCTAGGTCCTTTTCTGCAGAACTGCTGCCTAGTCATTCAGTCCCTAGTCTGTAGTAGTGAGTGGGATTCTTCCGTCCTAAGTGCAGGACTCTGCACTTGTCCTTGTTGAACCTCATCCGATTTCTTTTGGCCCAATCCTCTAATTTGTCTAGGTCCCTCTGTATGTTGTCCCTACCCTTCAGTGTACCTACCACTCCTCCCAGTTTAGTGTCATCTGCAAACTTGCTGAGGGTGCAGTCCACGCCATCCACCAGATCATTAATAAAGATATTGAACAAAACCGACCCCAGGACCTACCCTTGGGCCACTCCCCTTGATACCGGCTGCCAACTAGACATGGAGCCATTGATCACTACTTTGTATTGTCACAAATAGTAACAACTAGAGAGAGGCCAAACCAGAACCTTGGTTGTTTGGGATAAAACATGACCCATATCTGAACCAAAGCATGGCTTCCTTAGCACAGCTCTAATAACATGGTCTGAGACTCTGCTGAGCCTCTCCATTCAGCCAGGGGGGTCTAATGGAGCCAAGCTACCAGGAAGCTGAAGAAGAAGTAGGTGCAAGGAACCATAGTTGATGTGGGGGGGCTCTGACCTCACATGTACTATCTACCAGGCGTGGGGGCAGGTCCCATGTCCTATTCCATGGGAACAGGAATCTCCTCCACCCCCTACATGGGAGGAAGTCAGCAAGAGAGTCCTCAAGAGCCCTTTCCTTGTGAAATTTCTGCAGGAAAGAGTGATTTGGACCTTACACTGTAACGTCCCATCAGGGCCACCTAGAGGATTCAGGGGGCCTGGGGCAAAGTGGGGGAGCTGCGGCGCTTGTACTCACCCAGCAGCGGTCTGGGTCTTCGGCGGTGGGGGGCCCTTCAGTCCCTCCTTTGGCTGTCTTTGGCAGCACTGAAGGGCCCCCCCCCCCGCCACCAAAATGCCGCCGAAGACCGGACCGCCGCCGGGCCAGGGCTCACGGGGTCTGGGGCAAATTGCCCCACTTGACCCCCCGCCTGGGCAGCCCTGCGTCCCATTGGACCAATTTCAAGCCATAGCAGTGTAAATAGAAAGAATAGTGTCATTTATCAAATTTCACATGCAGAGAGGGGTAGGTGTACAGAGGTGAGAAATCTTGCTAAAGGTCAATAGAGATCTTATGTGAGATTCATCAGACATCAGAGCAGTGTGAAAATACCATGGAATTAAAGCTGCAGAAAGAGAGGGAAATGCAGAAGAGGATTTGGGGTGCTGTTTTGCTGATGATTCTATTTTCTATCCCATTTACTATTTTTATTCAGTTTTGCAAACGTAGACCATTCAATATTATGCAGCCATGTCAACAGAATGACAAAATAAGAATGATCAACCAACCAACTATGAGATGCTATTTTTCCAATAAAATATTAAACCGAGATAGTCAGGCAAGTGGAAGCAAACAATCCAGCCTTCCTTTTATAAGAAAGATAATGGTTTTGACTAGCATCATTCATTCATACTCTCTCTTCCTTCTACAATATAAAGCCACAAATACACTGGCACTGATGTAAATAAATAGTATTTTGGTGCTGTATAAAACCTGTTGAATTTGCCTGCATAGTCACTCCAGTTTAGTACATCATTAAAAGGTGAATAATCCAAATTAATAAGTAAATCTCCCTAGGGAATCTAATTATGTTGCAAAGAGCACAATCAAAATGCAGGTTGTTGATCTATTTAGTCAGGTGACAATGAACTAGAAACCAGTCAATGCAGTGACTGGTTCATGCTGAATTAGTCCTCAGCGAAGGAGAACCAAATAAATATTTCCTGGCTTTACCTTAGTTGAATGATCACACACCAGAGTTGTTGGGTTTGTTTGTTTGTTTTAAACAGACATCTTAAATATTCAGATACAAACTACTGAATCTACCCACACTGCAGAATTAAACTCAGGATCTGCTTATGATCTGACAAATATTCTGCCAGCAGGTCTCCATTTATTTTTGGTTTTTTTCTTCTTCACAAATCACTGCTTTTACAAAAAATAAGCAGATTAACAAGCTGATCCCTCTGCTTAACTAATTGGCAGTTGGGAACAGCAAAAATTCATTTAAGTTAGTAAGATGGTCATTACAAAAATATCAGCTGAGTTTGGAAACTGGGAGTACAGTCTTTTTCCTAGGATACTCAATGGGCAGCTTTATCTAGGCCACAAAAGGCCTTAGGTATTTCTTAGTGCATTCAGGTTTATTCATCTGTTGTTTCCTTAGTGTAGATATTCAGTATATCTTTCCAGCAGGCAAGAAACTGAGACTTCTGTATACAAGTTTCATCTTCGGAGACTGTGAAAAAAAAATCCCATTAGTTCATTCTGGTACAGTAGATGCAAAGTGTGAAAAACCTCCAAATATGTAGATTTAAAAAATAAAACACAAAACTCTTTCTTCCCTAAAAGGGAGTTGGGGAGATGAGTGGGCTACAGAAGGTCTAGACTTTGATTGTCGAGATGCCTAAAAAGAAATGGTGGCCTGGGGTTATTTTAATCAGGTTGCATGTCAGCTTGCAAAATCTCTAAATTAGCTACTGCTCGAGGAGATAAAGATGTTTTTATTTCTTGAAGAATGCAAACAGATTGCTGTGACATGTTCTCAGTCATTATGACAGATCAGATCCACTCTTTGTGCTGTGAGTTTGGGGGAAAAAATCAGCCACTCTGGTGATTCCTACGGAGATTTGAGTATCTCCGAATTTGTAAGAGACATTGACGGAGTTTATAAAAATCCTTCTGAAAGTGAAGTTTATATGCAAAGACTCTGATAAAAGAGATTGACCGTAATTGGGTAGCAAGTTTCTTTCACATTTTTAATAACCTCCAGGCCTTCATAGCAGTCTGATGAAAGGGAAGTTGTGAAAAGAAACAATCTCTATTTATGCAAAAACCCCAATCATATCTTGAGCTGTGCAGAAAATGACAAGAAACCAACTCAGCCTTTAAAAAGAAGGATTCATTTTCCATTTTCTTACTGACTTTTTAAAAACTAAGTTTCATGGGTGGATTTCAAGGGAGCCAGGTTTAGCTGTTCGATTAGCCACGGTCTCAGGAGTCATAAGACCTACATTCTATTGTAGACTCTGCCACTGATTTTGTGTGCCCAATTTTGGGATGCCTGACACAAGAACCATAGGCCTATATTTCCAAAAGTGGCCTGTGACTTGGGGTGCCCAATTTGATGTCTCAAGCAGAGCACCCAAAAACTGAGGCATCCACATTTTTTAAATATGTGGCCTGTGTCTCAGGTCCCCCATTTGTAAAATGGGGCTGATGATATTTACATACCCATACAAATTGCTTTGAGATCTATGGATGAAAAGGCACTAGGTACATGTCTTTTAGGTCACTCCTTTCACACATTGCAGTTCTGTCTGTGTGGAGCTTCTCTACTATTAGCAAGGAAATAATGAGTTGTGAAAAAAGCAAATCATAAGAAGTTTTTATAACAAAGGACAAGGCAAGGAGGAAAGTCAGGAACGGTAGAAGTGACTATTTTTAAGTGTACTCCTGTCATAGGTCTTCTCCCCCACTTGGAGCTGTTGGGTTCCAAGATGGAGACCTGCATGGACTCCTCTAAACTAAAATCCTAGTTTAGATCTGGTTCTCGCTGCCACCAGTCAGTTTTCTAAGTGTCTGACACACTGCCTGTTCCCCCAAAAACTTCCCCTGGGAACACAGATTCAAACCCCTTGAATCTCACCAGAGAGAGAGAAACAGCCAGTTCCCCTCCCCTCCTTCCCTCTCTCCAGCCTGCTCCGGAGAGATACACACCGAGTCAAATCCTTGACTCAACACAAAGAGGGACTCCCCTCCCCTTCCCTTGAAAATGCAAACAAGAGAAGAATCAATCAAGTTCTAAAAAGAAAAAGAAAGAAAAAAAAGTACACTCTCTCTGTATTACCAGGATGCAAAAATACAGGGTCTAACTTATAAAAACTGGAGAGACTTCCCCCTCCCTCCTCCTCAGCATAATCAGTAACAGCAACAGAAATAAAGAATTTCCTTCAGCAAACACACAATTGCAAATGTAGAAATCAAATTATAAGACTAATTCGCCTTTCTAATACTTACTATACTGGATAGTAGGAAATACTCCAGGAGAACTTGGAGACATGTCTGGCCTCTCTTAGATCCAAAGAGAGCACACAGAGCAAACAAGGAACACAGACAAAGCCTTCCCTCCACAGAGATTTGAAATTATCCTGTCCCTTGATTGGTCCTCTGGTCAGGTGTTTCTCAGGTTACTGAGCTTGTTAACCCTTTCCAGGTAAAAGAGACCTTAACCCTGATCTGTTTTAATAACAAAGGACAAGGCAAGGAGGAAAGTCAGGGACGGTAGAAGTGACTATTTTTAAGTGTACTCCTAACAGACCACTGATGGAGCAACTGTATGAGAGGTCAGGATAACAGACTACAGCTAGTTAACCGAGGGCTCAGTTCTGACTCCAGCTATGCACCTGTGAAAAAGAACAAGAACCTCTCTCCTTATGTCTCTACACAGGCTACCCAGAATCTGGTTTTAAGTCTGTAGACCTCAGCCCATTTGCTCAATTACTCCCTTCCCAGAGCAGCTAGGTTGGGAGGTGCAGAAGTGAGTGGGGAATGGGTGAAGTCTTGGCTCCACCCTCTATCTGGTGGCCAGGGCAGTTGAGCCAACCTGTAAGGGGATAGTAACTTACTATTGATGTATGTCCTAGGTATCTTCCCTGGGAAAAAGAAAGAAGCAGGAGAAGAGTTGTGATGCTGAAGTATGTCTGAAGCACAGTGCATCCTGGGAGTAGGGCAGCTTCCACACCACTCTTTGCACAGGGCTATGTGAAGTTAAAGTCTAGCCCAAGGACATAGAGGAGTTATTTAGAGTGCTACGTGGAGATAGAATTAGAAGTTATAGGGTTAAATTAAGAAAAGAAAAACAGGATACCATGAAAAAGTCACATGCGAGTGAAATGTTTGCATTCAGCTATCAGAGTTGTACCCAAGAAGTGGAGTAAGCATCATCCCTTGGGACTTTCAAAACTAGATTGGATGAGGAGCCAGAGAATGTGTTGTGGGGACAAGCCCACACTGGCAGAGCAATGGTTGTTTGCTAGTTTGCTAATAGGTTGTTTGCTAGTTTTTCCATTTCTATGATTCCACAAGTGAAAAGAAGCTGAGATTGTTTCCTCCTGATGCAAACTGCCACTGGCTTTCTCCCAAAGGCCCTATCAATGATAGCAGAAAATCCTCATCTTCCATGTTATAAGAGCTTTAGGATTTTTCTTTGGCTTTCTGCCATCATATCTTGTGGGAACCCAGGGCAATGAGGCGGTGCCAGAGCCCAGATGTCATTGATCTATTAATTCCAGGGGACAGTCCCCTGGGGTAAGAATCTTGCTGAAAGTTCTCCAATTAAGAGGCTTACCTTATACTTTTGCCTCTGCATATCCATTTTGGAAGGTGAACCTAACATATTTTAGTCGTTGTGCCTTCTAGTTAAATTACTGGAAAGCCTGGGATGTGAGTGTGGTGCTATTACTGGTTATACAGTATAGTCAGCACACTGACTCCACTTGATTTTGCTGATAAAGTTGCAAGATAAATCTTTTGACTCTGCATTCTTCTTTCATCAGCATTAGCCCCAAGAAGCCCTCTGATGTCGAAGTCTAGTGACTAGAGCAAAGGTTTGAGAACAAGCGTCCTGAGTTCAAATCTTAATGAGTCTCTTGTTCAGTGTATTATAATTAGATCTCAGGCACTTGACCTCTTTGTACCGCAGTCAACTCTGCTTTAAAACTGGCTAAAGGGTTGACCTCATGGAAACCAGATGCTGCATCTCAGTTGAGCCTGGAGTCAAGATTTTGTGGGTAAATAGATTAAAATTGTTGTTGATTTTTCTTTTTTAAGTCTGTAGCGACCCTGATACAATGTCATTGTAATGTCTGCTTTTGCCATTTCGGTGACAGTCTCTGGGGGGCCCCCGTTTCAGTGTCAAAATAAAACAAAGTGATGTCAGAGAAAGCTATATTAGAGTAAAAATAATGGCACATAAAACTGCACAAACAAGGCCACACAGCACCCTGAGCTTAGGTACTCTTGTGCCTAAGCATTTCAGCACAGGCAGAGCTGAGTCCTACCCTGGCCAGTGCAGAGATGAGGAGCAAAGATGGCACAATCCCAACAGCTGGGGGAAAAGATCCCTCAAAGTGAGCCTGGGCTAGAAGTTCAGGGGTGCACTTTGCTGCCTTACTTCACTGCTCTTGCCAGTCTCCTGTGATCTACATCCAGCCCCTGGTTTCTGCCTTGCTCCTGCTCCATTCCTGATCCTTGCTTCATCTCTGGTTCCCACCTCTATGCTCCACGCCTGACCATTGGCTACCAGTCCCAGCTCCGAGCCTGGTTCATCTTCTGGCTACCAACTCCAACTTGACTTCCAAGCCCTTATTCCAGCCCTCCCTATTGGGCCAGACTGCCTACGCCCCAGTTCCTAGCAGTAAGTTGCTGCCATGATAGGGTCTGACTTTGTCACGGGGTGGAGCATTTCCCTGCAATATTACACAGCATCCTTTTCTTTGGGATTCAAGGTCAGGTCCCAGAAGGGCAGTTGCATTAGGGCAAGACTTACAACTTGGTGGGCCCCAAGCAAGAGTGAGGCCCCCAAGCTGCTAGGGATTTGGATCAGACCATGGATTGCCTCCTGATCTGGTTCAGCTGCCAGAGGTGGGTGTGTCTGGCAGTGAGATAATTCTTCTTCCTTTTGTCCTCCTGCCAGAGATAATGATTGGGCAAAGGGCATGGGATGTGGGTCACACCAGTGCCCATCTACTTACTTATGCTTAAGATTATTCACAGGTTTCTTTACCTGGCATGTGGAGAGAGTGTCTCTTGCTAGTCGTAGCTCATTTCTGATCAGTATCTGCAGCTTCAGTGGTGGTGAGTGCCCAGATTCTGTCCTTTCCTGGAGGTGGTGGCGGCAGCAGCAGCAGTAATAGCAGGAGAGATGTATTCACTCCATTGCAGTCCATCAGTCCAGCCCTGTATCAAACCAAAGCAGTAAAGAAGCGGGCTCCATGTTAATTGCACAGGGTCACACAACAGCTCAATGCAGAACTGATTAATACTGTGATTTTTAAACCTCTCCGGGGCCCCCTTTGCAGTCTGCTTAGGCCACTTCCATATAATGGCCAACCTGTTAGACAGCCATCAGGGCTATGTGTGCTTAAAGAACACATCTGTTTGGAGAACAGTAATCATTCTCTTTCAGTACCTAGGGCATATTTATTAAATACAGTCAGCAGTCTGTGCCCCTGGTTAGCACGTGTTGCTCCTTAACAGATGTGAACAGGCAGCTAGTTATCTGGCACAGCTTGCTTCCTATTTAACACCTTCTAGGTTTACTGGCAGAGAAAGTGAACTAGCCATCAGGCAAGAAGGGTCTAACACCTTCCCACTCCAGACCCCAAATCAGGAAAATCAGGATTTTTTTCCCTCAAAGTAAAACACTTGTTAAACATCATGGGCCAGATCCTGAGCTGGTGTACATCAGCCGATTGACAGCAGTTGAGGATCTGGTCCCTTTACTGTTCAAGAAAGCAGAGACAGTTCAGCATGCATCTGATTCCACACCCGTGGAAGTCAATGGGTTGTTGACTTCAGTGGGTGCAGGATCAATCCTTTTTTCAAGCAGCTATTTGTCTTGTTTGTTTTTACATTTTTGCTCTGGAAGTCATCAAATTTAAGGCCAGAAGGGACCACCAGATCACCTAGTTTCACCTTCTGTATATCATAGGCCACTAAACATCATCCAGCTCCACCTCCCATCCCCCACAAACTAAGCCCAGAAACCAGAATTAGATCAAAGTATTACTGCCTTCAGGAGACTAAACTATTGTGTGCCACAGGCAGAGAACAAGAGGGACCAAGGTACACAAGTGCCCAAGGCCCCTGCAATGCAGGGAATTGATTAGATGAGAAACACCCAGCTGGTCCAAGCAAGTGACCCCACACAACCTGCTGCAGAGGAAGGTGAAAACACCCAAAGGTCACTGCCAATCTGACGTGGGGAAAATTCCTGCTGACCCCACATACAGTGATCAATTAGACCCTGAGCATATGAGCAAGACACACCAGTGAGTAATGCTTCACAAAATAGTATTGACAGAACAATGACAGTCAAATGAATCAGACATGTTAGCTCATCTGCCTGCCAATGCTGGATTGTTCCCTGCAATCCATTCTCTAGTGTTTTGTCTTAGTCTAGTATTAGTAGGGTTGGGTTTTGAGGTGGTGTGAGTAAGTTCTCTATTTTAATAAACTTCCTCCATATCAAGCACATACCAGTTACACCCAACTTATTCATTGGGAACATTTAGGCATCACAGAGGAAGTGGGTCTTGAGGAGGGATTAGAAGGGAAAACAGGCAGGGCTATGTCCCATATGCATCCTTTGGAGTTGGAAAGCTTAGTGTTTGCCCTGATTTTTCAGCCTGGAATGAAAAAGGATCAGTGTTCAGTGCTTGTGTGCAAACTGAGTCCCTTGCCACACAACAGAGAGCCCTATTTCTGCTGTAAGGATCCTTCTGCAGTAGCTTTTCCATCCCTCAAGGAAAATATTTTATCTAAGTTTAAATAATTAAACAAACCATATAATTTGAAAAACTCATGCTGATTTTTAAAATGCATTATCCGAAGGAGCTGAGAAAATTCTTTCTACTGCTCAACGCTTTCCACTTTCTGTGCCCCAAACTGACATTAACTAATTAATTACATAAAGGAAAGGGACCACCCTGTTGCATCCCAGAACCATCAGAGGAAGAAGAAACCAGTTACATCAATCTCTCAAACCAGTATTACCACAGCTGGGGGCCAGATTCCTTCAGAGTAAACAAGGGAATACAGAGAAGGAAACAAAGCCCTTTTCATTAAACTGAGATGGTTTTGTAAAGGGCAATTCATTCACACAGGGGTTCGTTCTGCTTTTAGGCAAAGGATAGGTTTCACTTAGTTCATTTAAGGACCAAAAGCAGCCCTGATGTAATAAAGTGTGGTTCCTTCCAAAAGAGTGGAGTTGTGCTCACTCACACCAGGGCTGAATTTAGCAATCTGGGATTCTTGTAAATGGGGAACTCGATAACCTTAAGCTACTGCTGTCTCTGCTGTAGATGCAATATTCAGTGTAAGACTACAAGGAAGACCATAAAGAAGCTGGGATGAAGTTCTATAGGGCCCAATCCAAAGAGCTCACTATGGTCACTGATTTATCAGGTTCTTTTCCGAAGCAACCCCCAAAGCTACCCAGATATAGAACTTCACTGTTTCTGTTCAGACAGCCTCTAAAAAGAAAACAATGAGCCACTTGAGACAGCATCTCCAGTTAGTGTCTGGAACAGCTACAGAAAAATGGTCTTACCTGACAGTGTACCAGAAGGGGGCTGTTGTGCTTTACGGTCAAATCCAGCATTAATTCCCCCATTGTCTGGCCAGCCACAGCACCCCTAAAATCTCACCGAGGCCCAACCACCTGGTGTTTGCTCATTTGAGCTTCCAGTAGCTCCAGCAAAGGGGAAGCTATGCAGGATAGCCTCTGCTCCCCCTGCTGCAGTTAGTTTGGCTGCATGTCATGATGTTTTCCACTCCTTGGCTCCCTTTCCATGCCATGCCAGGGCCCTACATAATCAGTTCTAAACGAATTTATAAAATGTGATAAGAACATAAGAGCTGCCATACTAGGTCACACTATGGTCTAGCTTTCCCAGTATCCTGTCTGTGACAGTGGCTCGTACCAGAGCTTCAGGGGGAGTATACAGAACAGGGCAATTATAGAGTCATAGACTTTAAGGCCAGAAGGGACCATCATGATTAGTCCAGTGGTTCCCAAACTTGGTTCACAGCTTGTTCAGGGTAAGCCCCTGGCAGGCCATGAGACGTTTTGTTTACCTGAGCGTCCACAGATACAGCCGCTTGCAGCTTCCAGTGGCCGTGGTTTGCCATTCCCAGCCAATGGGAGCTGCGGGAAGCAGTGACCCAGCCCGTGCCACTTCCCGCAGCTCCCATTGGCCGGGAATGGCAAACCGCAGCCACTGAGAGCTGCGATCAGCTGTACCTGCGGACACTTAGGTAAACAAAAGTGTCTTGTGGCCCGCCATGGGCTTACCCTGAACAAGCCGTGAACCAAGTATGGGACCACTGATTTACTCTGAGCTCCTGCACATAGCATCCACAGAACCTCACCCACCCACTCCCGTAATAGACTCCTAACTTTTGGCTGAGTTACTGAAGTCCTCAAATCTTGATTAATGGACTTAAAGTTGCAGAAAACCCACCATTTACTCACATTCAAACCAGCAAGTACCTGTGTCCCATGCTGCAGAAGAGTGATTATGGAGTGCTCTACCCGTCTTCCACTCCTGACTTCTGCCAATCAGAGGTTTAGGGTCATCCTGAGTATGGGTTGCATCCCTAAGCATCTTGTCTAACAGCCACTGATAGACTTGTCCTCCATGAACTTATCCAGTTATTTTTTGAACCCAGTTATACTTTTAGCCTTCACAACATCCCATGGAAATTAGTTCCATAGTTTAGTTGTGCATGGTGTAAAAAAGTACTTCTTTTGTTTGTATTAAACCTGCTGCCTGTTTCATCAGGTGACCCCTGGTTCTTGTGTTGTGGGAAAGGGTAAATATTATTTCTCTATTCACTTTCTCCACACCATTCATGATTGCATAGACCTCTATCATATCCCTCCAAGTCACCTCTTTTCTAAGCTGAACAGCCCTAATCTTTTTAGTCTCCCCTTGTATGGAAGCCATTCCATACCCTTGGTCATCTTTGTTGCCCTTCTCTCAACTTTTTCCAGTTCCACTATATCGTTTTTGTGATGGGGCGACCAGAATTGGACACATTATTCAAGGTGTGGGTGCACCATGGAGTTATATAGTGGCATTATGATATTTACTATCCTATTTTCTATACCTTTTCTTAGTGTTCCTAACATACTGTTAGCCTTTTTGACTGCTGCTTAAACTATTTGACAATCTCCCTTGAATGATCCAAGAATGCCCTGGAACTACAAACTTATCAAGGAGACCTGGAAAAAGTCCAAGGAGGTAGGCCTGTGCAGAGGATTTCCCTAGTAGATGAAGTGATGGGATCCTCCTCAGGGAAGGGAGCACCAGCTCAGCTGCTACTTTAGACCCTTGGCTGCAGTAATATCCCACCATGGGCCCTTCCTTTCACCCCCTTTGCAAGAGTTTAAGTGAGAAATTCCACATAGTTGTGAAATCATTGGCCCTTTTCCCACTATCTCCCTCCTCTGTGCCCAAAAATCCTCCCTGCTGTTCCCTGGCAGGAGGGGTGCAGATTCCTCTATGTGGCCTCTTCACTGCCCACCTCCTCCCGGCTCCTGCAATGGAACCCTAATGGTTCTGTTTAACAAGGGCCACTTGCTTCCACAGAAAAGGAGCCAAATTCAATACCAAATAGTTAAATGTTTTTTCTTGCAAGACCAAGACAATGCACTGATAACTGCTGGGTTATTACAGTTAGAGAGGAGAAAGCAGGGAAGAACTATATTGCTGTGTCCTTCTCTCATCCCTTGCCTCTCAGAAGCTGGCCATTGAGAGATAAAGAATAATCTATAGATCAGGAGTGGGCAACCTCTGACATGTGGCTTTCCAGTGTAAGCACTCTGGCGGGCCAGGCCAGTTTGTTTACCTGCCGCATTGGCAGGTTCGGCCAATCGTGGCTCCCACTGGCCGCGGTTCACCGTCCCAGGCCAATGGGGGCTGCGGGAAGTGGCGCGGGCCGAGGGATGTGCTGGCCGTGGCTTCCTGCTGCCTGGGACGATGAATCGCGGTCAGTGGGAGCTGCAATCAGCCGAACCTGCAGACGCGGCAGGTAAACAAACTGGCCCAGCCCGCCAGGGTGCTTACCTTGGCGAGCCGCGTGCCAGAGGTTGCTGACCCCTGATCTATAGGTTCTGAGGTAATGGAGAGTGGGGTCTGGAAAAGCTGGCTGTTAAAACTGATTTTGGAGGGATTAACTGAAAATGCAAACCAGAGAACAGATTTGGAGTGAGAAGTGACATGATTTGGAATAATGATTAATCACAGCCTGTCCCCCTCCTCCCTCCACCATCATCTCTCATTCACTATCAAGCTGTTGATGCTCACCTCCGATCAGCCTTCATCACCCATTTGTTACATTTTCAAATGAGCACCTTTATGCTTTCTCCCATGCTGCCCCACATGCTTGGGAGAAGCCCTGTAAACATCTGCAAAACTAACTCATTAGCCTCCTTAAAATTCTCCTTTACCATGACGCCTACAAAAAAATTGATAGTGGCTGGTGCACTCAGACACTGCCTAGCACACTGACCGACATTGCCTCATGGTTTCCTTGTACCCCCCTGTCTGTCTGTCTGCATCTGTTGTCGCTTGTCCGATACTTAGATTGTAAGCTCTTTGGGGGCAGACACAATCTTTTTGTTCTGTGTTTGTACAACGCCTAGCACAGTGGGGTCCTGGTCCCTGACAATGGCTCTTAGGCACACAGTCATATAGGTAATAAATAATAATTCTTATTTATACAGTGCTAGTAGGAGAGCAGCCCTCCTGACCAATGCTGCAGGGATTGAACTAGGGACCTTCAGAGTTAAAAAGTGTAAGTTGATATAGCCCGAGCTAAAGAGCCTAGCTTTGTAGTAGGAGCGGGGGCTGTCTTATACTGACATCTTCTATGGATTGGGCACAGAAGGGACACATAGGTTACATCAGCACTATGCTAGAGTCCTTTCAGACATATGGCCTCTAATTTTGTGTAACTTAAATTCGCTGCCTAGGGCCTGATGTTGAGAAGTTCTGAAGCTCTCGTTGACTTCAACTGGAGTTGTAGGTGCCTAGCATCAGCTGAAAGCCAGGCCCTAGCTTTCTAGAAATGTAATCACACAAACTTAACAACCACCTTTGAAAACAGCAGGACCCGTACAAACACATGAGAAGGGATGTGAAGTGACAAAAACTGGGGACTGAACTGCAAAGTTTAGCACATAGTATCTCTGTGATTTTTGATTGTTTTCTTTTTTTGTCAATTGTCTAGTTTCTTAATTCCCATCTGAAGGAAGTTATTCTGGAAAACTGTGTATTTTAAGGAGGGACTTGAAGGAGGAAGGGATGGAGGAACAGCAGTGAGAACCTGGTTTAAGGGGCTGTATGAAAGAGCTGAGAGAAGGAGAAAAGAGAATAATATACTGAAATCAATGACACTGTGTGTCACAGAGGCAAAAACTATTTCATTGGTGTTCAGAATTGCAAGTACAATATACATTTCAGGAGACTGCATTTGTGAAAGATATTCTGGCATTGCAAATGGCTCATTTGAAATATTGTTTTGAGTCTGGTCATCAAATTATTAGAGGATTAGTGCAGAGATCAAAAAGGGGAATAGAATTGATTCATAGGTGCTTTCTAATGAGAAAAATAGCCAGACTCGGCCTGTGCTACAGAGAAAAAAAGAAACTTAAAAAGTTCTCCTCAAAGTGCAAGACGCCTCCAGGAAATGAACAGTTCCACTAAGTTGTTTGAGATAATAACTACCTCCCAAGCACAAAAACAAGGTTTGAGGTTAAGGAGGAGACTAGCCTACAAGCAATTTACACAGAATAGCTAGCAAACAGAACACATTGCACATTGTCAAAGGCAAGAATAGAAGCATGCAATGTCAATCAGTTATTTTATTTTATATCTTTGTTTCAAGGAAAACAGAAGGCATAGCTACTAGCTAAATTTGGGGACATACAATGACATATGGGTTGCTTTGATTCAACCTTGGGGGAAAACAAATTAATCTTTAGTGTCTCAGGGTTATGAAGAGCATACTTTGATGGGCCATATGTCCTTATCCTGTCCCATGAGATGAGAACAAGGTTTCAGGTTTCTAACTGTCCTGAACCTATATCTAAACATCTCTTACTGAGCCAGTACTTTAGAATGTTATTACCACAATATATTGCAGCTTTTGCTGGAGAATATTTTGGATCAATTGTACCTCCAGAGACTGAACCTTAGAGAGCAGTTCTACTCAGAAAAGCAACAGTAATAATAACATTGTGTGGATTTCTCAGTACCTTCCACATCAATTTTTCTCATCTTATAAGTAAAATATAAATATATATATATATATATATATATAGTTTTACTTTCTAACTGCCAGCCCTGCCAACACAGCTTGAGTTCTGACAGCCAGGCTAGATTTGCTCAGGTTGCACCTGATCCAAGCAAGGTGCATTATAATTATATGCCCCACTTACACCTTTACACTTATAGTACATGAAGATTATAGAAACAGACAAAGGAATACACTCAGAGCAAAAGCGAGCATGAGAACACTGGGAACAATGGTAGAATAAAGGAAGGGCAGCAAAGGGGAAGAGACAACCTAATATGGGCATTAGTAAAGGGGTGAACAGGAGAAACTGAGGTTAATAGAGAAGAGGAGGAAGGGAGATGCTGCTTTTCAAAGGAAGAAAGAAAGAAAGAGAGGCTAGACAGAAGGAAAAAAGGAAAGAGGGTGATAATAAAAGCGAGTTAGTCTCCGCATCTCTAGACACTGCAATTTATGTAGTCCTTTCTCACAGGGTTTTGCTGCATGCAGCAATTTTAAACTTTCCTTAAAATCCTTTGTACTGTACTGTCTAGGCACAGGAAGGAGAAAAACATAGAGCGATGCTCAAGCCAGAATTTTCTTATAACTAATCATATTTTCCCTAATGAACCTAAATTGTTTATTTTTGAAGTAATATTTGTAGATGACACAAGTTCCCCAGTAAACATGGTCAGTTCTCCACATCAAATGGATATTTTCATACACGTGGCTTGCTTGGCTATTGACAAAGCTTCCTCAAGCATATTTTATGTCCCTCAATACCTGAGGAAATCATTATAATGTCATAGCTTTTTGCATCTTTCCGGTCATTCCAAGGTTGGTTCTTGAATTACCCAATTTGCAAAGCACCTAGAGCAAATAAGGAACTCTGGCCTATTGCACTAAAACTGTCTCTGAGAATCACAATGCTCCTAAGAAGATTAAATTTGTTTATCTTCTTTGGTAAAATATAGGGCCTGCATCAGCATTGAGTTACTCCATTTTTATGCTGGTGCAAAGTCACCGAGTAACAGAGTGACTTTGCACTGAATCATGCATTCAGTGTTATTATCTCCTGGAAATAATGTATCTAATGTAGATTTTAAACATACATTTGTGGCACTTAGAAAATCAGCAGTAATGTAAACGAAGCTACAAAAGAAATATTGAAAGATTTATTTTATCCAACTTGCAGGACACTTGTCATCATATATTTCTCATGTGTTACCCTTCTTCTTCCTCTAAACTTTTTATACATCTGAAGAAAATAGGAAAATATGTTTCCTTGAGACAAGCAAGTACTTTCAAATGAGCAACCTAATTTACATTCTAAATACTCTAAATACTACTTTTCAGTCTAGGGGATAATGGTATTAGGCTATCAAATGTCTCATAAAAGACTATTATTACAACTGTTAGTTAGTCTGAGACAGTTGGTTTAATCCAGCTGAGCATACACACATGATTTAGAGAGAAAACTGCTTTCAAACATCAGTGTCATTACCTTCTTTATTTCACATGAAGGATTCACCGGTGAAGGCAGGTCACGTTTTTGTCCTAAGCCCTGCAAACACTGCCTGTTACACTAGTCTTTATATTCCACAGAAAGCATTTGGAGTTGCTGAATGGTAAGCCATTTGTACTGCTTTTATATCTGTGCAAAATCCTCTTTTATCTGTTGTCACCCATCAGTCAGATGGCAAAAAATGTGTTCTCTTTACCTCTCCATGCAAACGCGCACACAACAGACTTGGCATTTCAGAGCCATTGTTATATGGCTTGACTAGGGATGGTAGGCAATGGGACCTACAGTTATATTCCTTTATCTGCTTGAAAGATATTGCTAATTTTGATGTATGTGAGTCTGGAGGCAGGAGGGAGACTGAAGGAAATAACCAAACGAGTCAGTGATGCTTACATTATTTAAAAAAAAAGACCCAACACTGTTCCTTAATCTGAGGAAAATGTGTGCAAAGAATTAGAAACTCTGCAATGTTCCCCTCCAAGAGCTGTCATTACATTGCTCCATCAGGAAGGAGGGGGTTCAACCACCTGCAGAATGCAAACTTGCAGCGCTTCCATGGAAAGGAGATTTTGGAGTATGGAAGGAAACCTGAGGGCACAGGAAGAGTCCTGGCCACAAGTTTTTCTCCCCAATTCTGGTTCCTCCAAAAAAAGAAAATCCCCTTTAAAAGGGCTCTCTATAGGCCTTCAATTGTTGGAGCTGAAGAAAGGCATACCCAGTCAGAGTCAGGAGGTGTGGCCTGCACACTTATGTACATTCACTTTCTGAGCCAGCAGTGACATCAAGCATCGTTCATTTCCCTGGGTAGATTATTCCTGCCCCTAGCAGGAGGTCATTGCTAAGGGCTATTGCCGTGTCTGTAACTTTGAATCTAGAGCCTATCTATGTTGTCCAGACCAAACACTCTGCTTCTTCCACAATGCTGCTGGTCCCATGCGGCCACTGGGAATCAGGCACAAATTAAATCACTCAGAAGGAGCCACTGATCTTCCAAGTGAAGTTCTCATCCCCCAGACATTTTTACACGGGAGATGAACATAAGGTCCTTAAAATAAATCTGTTTGTTTAAACCAGAGTCTAATGGAAGTTCAAGATCAAAGACTGATATTCTCACAATTTGCCAAGATATTAGCACACAAGATTTTGGGGTAACAAAATGCTTGCTAATGAAGAAGATCATAATGCTTATTATCAGAACTGACCTGCAACAGCATGGCATCCAAGAAAAGGCCAAACTATGCCCTAGTTTTAAAATCATACATCATACTTTGCTTTTGATCTAATGAGCTGTGATTATGTTTATTTTCAGCACCATCTATGCTTGTTAATATTTTTTTTAAATCTGATTGTTAATGACAGAAATTGACAGCAAGGATCAGCCTGTGTTTAAGAAAAGGGAAAATTATAATCTAGTCTCTAAGATTTGTTTCTTAACAATATGGTGGCATAATGCCCAATAGCTCTTGAGTTTATTCTTATTTTGGACAACTTGATATTTTTTAAGCTACTGGTCATGGCAGTGATGGGTTCTGAAGAAATGAGAAAAGACAAAGATTTGTGCATTTATGGAGCAAGATTCAGAAGAAAGAGAGGTTAATTGCGGGGGCCAGATCCTGCTGTCCTTTTGCATACAGAGCTGCTGGCTACAATGGGACTTACAGGCATGGAAGGGTCTAGACTTGGGTGTTTTGATTGGCTAAGAGCTTAGAAGGATTAGGATGCTGCAGTGCTGTTTGACAGGAGGTTAATTGTGCATGCCATGAAGCTTCTACAGGAGCTGGAGAGATGAGGGGGCTCATCTTAAACTCTGGACCTAAGAGCCACCACAGACCTCAGCAGCTTTCATTCCTATTGCAAAGTGAATTCTTGTTTACCTTGCCTTTTCTTATATAAACACACAGCACAGTATTCATATCATAATAAAAGCCCATTCTGCACCCACTATTTTTCTCCGTTTGAGAGGATGAAATAGAGTGAAAGAATGAACCACACAAGACAGATCTTAGGCCCCGTCTACACTGGTAAGTTTCTGTGCAGTAAAGCAGCTTTGAGCACTCTAAGTCCCGAGGTGTACACACTGCCAAGCCACTTAGTGCACAGAAACTGTGCAGTTGCAGCGTTCTAAAAAAACCATCCTGACAAGAGGCGTAGAGCTTTCTGTGCCAGGGCTACAGTGCTGCGGTGCCAGTGTAGACACCGTGGCGATTACGGCACTGCAACTGGCCTCCGGGAGGTGTCCCACAATGCCTGTTCTCACCTCTCTGATCATCGGTTTGAACTGTACTGCCCTGCCCTCGGGTGACCAAGCATAAATTCCTTTGGAATTTTGAAAGTCCCGTTCCTGTTTGCTTGGTGATGCATGCAGTGGTCTCAGTGCATCTTTCTGGGTGTCCATGCCTGCTCCACGCACCAGGCAATCTCCCACTTGGAGCAATGCCAAGCTGCTGGACCTCATCAGCAGTTGGGGAGAGGAAGTTGTGCAGTCCCAGCTGTGCTCCAGCCATAGGAATTATGATACCTATGGACAGATTTCACAATGCATGATAGAAAGGGGCCATGACCAGGACACACTGCAGTGTAGGGTAAAAGTGAAGGAGCTGCAGAACACCTATCACAAGGCGTGGGAGGCAAACTGCCACTCCGGTGCTGCACCCATGAGCTGCCAGTTCTATGAAGAGCTGGACGTGATACTTGTGGCGACCCCACCTCCACTGCGAAGGCCCCTGTGGATACTTCATTGGCTTGCGTGCCAGTTGACAGTGGACCGAGCCAGGAGGAGGAAATCTTGGACAAAGAAGGGGAGGGGACCCAGAGGCAGAGGATGGCTCAGAGGCCAGAGATGCATACAGTCAGGAGCTCTTTTCTACCCTGGAGGAGCATAGCCAGTCACAGCAGTCGAATCTTGGCAAAGCGCAAACAGGAGAGGAGGCCCCTGGTAAGGGGATCGGATTTTGGGAATTGCTGATTTGTTGGGGGCAGAAAGGTTGCAGAAATCAGGCTTGTCTCCCACCACATGCCTATTCTGAGCAGCGGAAAAGGCTGTTGATAGACTCCCTCACTTCACGGGAATCTCCCTCAAAGATCTCCAGGAAACTCTCGTAGAGATACTGGGAAATCCAGGATCCTCCTTTGATTCCCTGCTCACCCTCAACAGGGAGATAACTTCCATAATGATCACATCCTGTGGAAAGTGTGGGGACAGGAATGATTATCAAGCCCCCCCTACAGTGCAGGCTCTTCCCAAGAGCCGCATGCCCAGTGTACAGCAGGGTCTGGGAAGAGTGATTCACGCTGCCCCTGCGGCTACTCACCATTTTGGGGGTCTTATGGCTCATGTGTGCTTGCCTGGGGTCAGCCAGTTGTGACAGGTGCATGAGCATTGGCTGGGTTTTAAAGCACTGAATCAGTGTTGTCTGTGTTGCAAACAATACTGCTTCTGTAAAATGTTGCATTTAAACTTCACAGGGCTGACCTTAGGAGGCCTTCCTTATTGGCGGCAGAACGGCTGCGCAGAATTAAAAAGCGGCCATGAAGAACTAAGAACTAAGGAGGACTTTCTCCGTGAGGTTATGATGCACTCCACCGCTGAGAAACAGAAATTGAAGGAGTGGCAGGACAGCGAGAAGAAGGACCAAAACGAGAATGCAGCACACCAGAAAGAAGCCATGGAGTGGCTCTTTAACGTTATGGAGCACCAAGTGGACACGCTCCAGGCAATACTAGCTCTTCAAACCGAGCAGCTCCATGCGCCAAGCTCAGCTCCCCTGCAGCCGCTGTCACAAAACTCTTTCCCATGCACTCCCCACCATTTCCCCAGCGCCAAGACACTGTTATCAAACTCCGGGCTCCACTCTCCACCCGCAGCATTCCACTCCTCCCTCCTCACAATCCAGCAGTGTGGACTGTCACTACCCACTTCACTCAACACCCATCCCTTTGAGTTTGGCCCTGCTGAAGTACACCACCCACTGCATTGTACTCCAAAGGAGAAGGTTGGGTATGATCCCTGGACATACACAAATCTGTAGCCATCACAGGACCCCTCCTCCTCTTGATACCTTTTCTTCCCCCATCTCCATACAATTATGTTAAGGCCCCTTCTTGCATCATGTGCATCAATCACCTCCTAGCATTACAAGCACTGCAATCCCGAGCATAGCAACAAATATTACTGGCTTTCAGCCTCAAATTGCTGCCTCAAGGCATCCCTGATCCTTATGGCCCCGCGCAGCACCTCTCCAGTAGACCTGGTCTCTGGCTGTTCAAAATCAGCCTCCAGGCACTGAGCCTCTGCGGTCCAGCCCTGAGTGAAACTTTCACCCTTATGGAGCATACAGCACACAGCTATAAGCATAGGAATATTGTCATTGGCCAGGTCTAGCTTCCCACAGAGGCAGCACCAGTGGGCTTTTAAACGACCAAAGGCACACTCAACCGTTATTCTGCACTTGCTCAGCCTGTTGTTCAACTGCTCCTTGCTGCTGTCAAGTTGCCCCGTGTATGGCTTCGTAAGCCACAGCATTAAGGGGTAGGTGGGGGTCTCCCAGGATCACAATGGGCATTTCAACTTCCCCTGTCATGATCTTCTCGTCCAAGAAGAAAGTCTCTGCTTGCAGCTTCTTGAACAGGCCAGTGTTCCGAAAGATGCATGCGTCATGCACCTTTCTGGACCAGCCTGCGCTAATGTCAGTGAAACGGCCACGGTGATCCACCAGTGCCTGGAGAACCATTGACAAATACCCCTTGCAATTAATGTACTCGGTGGCTAGGTGGTCTGGTGCCAGAATTGGAATGTGCATGCCATCTATCGCCCCTCCACAGTTAGGGAAGCCCATTTGTGCAAAGCCACCCACAATGTCACACACGTTGCCCAGAGTCATGGTCTTTTGGAGCAGGATGTGATTAATGGCCATGCACACTTCCATCAACACGAGTCCAACGGTCGACCTTCCCACTCCAAACTGGTTAGCGACTGATCAGTAGCAGTCTGGAGTAGCCAGCTTCCACAGTGCAATCGCCACATGCTTCTCCAACGACAGGGCAGCTCTCATTCTTGTGGCCTTGAGCCACAGGGCTGGGGTGAGCTCATCACACCAGTCCCATGAATGTGACTTTCCCCAAGCGAAAGTTCTGCAGCCACTGCTCGTCATCCCAGACGTGCATCACGATGTGATCCCACCACTCAGTGCTTGTTTCCCAAGCCCAAAAGCGGTGTTCCACTGTGGTCAGCATTTCCGTGAAAGCCACAAGCAATCGCGTGTCATAGCTACTACACGTGGTGAGATCAAAGTCACACTCCTCTTGACTTTGTAGTTTAAGGAATAACTCCACTGCCACTCGTAACGTGTTGGTCAGAGCAAGCAGCATACTGGTCAGCAGTTCGGGATCCATTCCTGCAGCCTGAAAGAGGCAGGGTGTGCAGTACACAAACCGTTGAAAGATGGCACCAAATGTGGATGGAAGCCCAGGATGTTCTGGGATGTGATGCAATGAATCACGGGGCATTGGGACCGGACCCAGGATGCCCCGCAACGCCCTCTGCCTTTCCACAAGTCTTAGTGGCAAAAGAGACAGAGGTGCTCTGTGGGATAGCTGCCTAGAGTGCACCACTCCAAATAGCGCTGCAAGTGTTGCAAGTGTGAACATGCAATTGTGCAGGCAGCTGTCAGTGTGAACACAAAACAGCAGGTTTTCTTCTGTGCTCTCTGAGTGGCGCTGTAACTGCTGGTGCTGTAATTTTGCCAGCGTAGACATGCTCTTAGTCACATCACTTAATGCACTACTGGAAGGCACTCAGATATTACAGTACTGACGGTGGTATAAGGACCAGTACATAATGGAATTTTTTTTATCAGGGAGATTATAATAGTAATGTTCAATATTGCCACTGCTGAGGATGTTAGAGACAAGCACTAATCAAAGGAGAATACATGTTCATACATGTTCTATGAGTAGGAAGGAAAAGGATGGGACAGATTAAAATAAACTGGGAATAATAGAGTGGTATATAGTAAAAAAAAACCAATTGAAAGATGCATGCGGACCCAAGCTAGACCTGTTGAGAAGTTTCCAGAGCAGGAATCGGCAACCTTTGGCACACGGCCTGTCAGGGAAATCCGCTGGTGGGCTGGTTTGTTTACCTGCAGCCTCCACAGGTTCAGCCAATCGCAGCTCCCACTGGCCGCGGTTCACCATTCCAGGCCAATGGGGGCTGCAGGAAGCAGTGGCCAGCACATCTCTTGGCCCGCACCACTTCCCGCAGCCCCATTGGCCTGGAACGGCAAACCTCAGATAGTGGGAGCTGTGATCAGCCGAACCTGCAGACGCTGCAGGTAAACAAACCGGCCCAGCCCACCAGCGGATTTCCCTGATGGGCCGCATGTCAAAGGTTGCTGATCCCTGTTCCAGAGTTTCCCATTTGTGATCTCTTTTAAATCTGGCTCTTCCTGAAATTGGTTTTGTTTGTGTCTGGCTCTGTGAGGGACACTTTGCATTGGCCATGGGCTTGTGTTTAATGATACTAATATCAGTTGTCATATACTATTTATTTTTCCAGATTCAACAGAATAGGGATGTGGGAGGGGGAGAGAGAGAGAGAGAGAGAGAGAGAAAAGATACAGGGTATGTCTACACAGCAACTAGACACCTACAGCTGGCCGTGCCAGCTGACTTGGGCTCATGGGGCTGGGTCTGAGGGGCTATTTCATTGCTGTGTAGATGTTCAGGAGCCAAGGCTTTAGGACATTCCCACTGTTTGTGCCAATGTCATTAATGAAAATGTTAAATGTTAAATAAGTGGTCCCAAGATTGATCCCTGAGGAACTCCACTAGTAACTGCCCTCCAGCCTGACAGTAGTCTCCCCTTTGACCTGGTGTAGTCTCCCCTTTGACCAGTTCTTTGTCCACCTTTCCATTCTCATATTAATCCTCATCTTCTCCAATGTAACTAATGATTTCCCATGTGGAACTACAGTATGTCCTCTGCCTTACTGAAATCTAGGTATCTACTGCATTTCCTTTGCCTAAAAAATCAGTTATTTTCTCAAAGAAAGATATCAGGTTGGTCTGGCAAAAACCATTTTCTGGAGTTAATGGAGCCACAGGCTCATTAGCATTTACCTTGAAACCCTATTGTCTGTCAGACTGATATAAAAACTCCTTTCTCCCCACACCACACCACTCCATCCAAACCACAGCCATGGAAGGGCAGACAACAGTTATGCCACACATAGCTTCAATCTCTGCACTAGTTTCCAGGGCTTGGGCTCTCATCCCCCCATCAGACCCCTTTTGTCAGTTGATTTTAGTAAAAGTCTGGGACAGGTCACTGGCATCCGTGAATTTTTGTTCATTGCCCATGACCTACCCCAGACTTTTGCTAAAAATAACCATGACAAAATCTTACCCTTTCCAATAATCATCGTCTTCCAAAGAGGGGAAGAGGGCTCAGGTTCTCTTCACCCATGGGACTACCCAAGATCTTGAGGAGCTTTCACCCACCTCTTTCCTTTTGATCATTTTTCCCCCAATTCCTCATTTCCATGTCACCTAATCCAGGAGCTGAGAGGACGGGCACGGCGTGGGCAGGGTCATCCTACCTCGGGCTCTGGGCAGCTGCTCAAGGAGCCCCCCCCCCCAAAGGTGTGAAACCCTAAGGTTTCTCCACTGCTGAGGATTGCCAAGCAGAGCCGCGCCAGGCATAAGCAGACTAAGCAATTGCTTAGGAGGACTCCAAGCAGCTCCAGGGGGCCCCTGGTAATGATTAGTATGTGCTGTGTGTGTGGTGGGGGGGATCTCACATAGTCCTGCTTAGGGCCCCCCCATGGGCTGGGCACTGGAGGCGGGCTCCCGAGAGCACCTGGCAGTGCCAGCCGAGACCCCCACACTTTAGTGGCTTTCTCCTGCGCGCGGAGAGTGGCACTGCCCGGCGGGCGGCAGCGGCCCGGGGCTCCGGGAGTTGACAGAAACCCGGCTCGGGTTGAGGCCGGTCGCTCCGGCCCCGCAGGGCAGCCGCGTTCAAAGGGGACCATTGTATCCCGAGCCTGGCTGGGGCGGGGCGGGGAGGGGAGGGGAGGCGCGCCTGGGGGCGGGGTGGGGCTGTGTGCAGCCCAGCCTGGCCGCGGGGGCCACAGGAGCTCCGGGTCCAGACGTGCGCGGGCAGCCATGGCCGAGAGCGCGGAGAAAGTGCCCCTCGCCCTGGCGGGGCCGGAGGACGTGGAGCGGAGCCTGCCGCCTGTAAGTACCGGGGCAGAGCGAGTCCCGCCGCCGCCGCCGCCGCTCCCCGCGCTCAGCGCCAGCTGCCTGGCGGGACAGGTCCCGGCTCTGGTGAGGGCGGGAAAGTGGCGGGATGCGGTGGGGTCCGGCAGTGGCTGAGCGGAGGGGGGGGGTGTTGCTGCTTTCCTCGGCCGCCCGCCCGGCGCGGGGCTGAGCCCCGGGGGCAGCCGGGCTCTGAGGCGAGCGGGCTCCTGGGCTGCCTGTCCCCCTTTGCTGCAGGCCTACACGGCGGTGCCGGTGAAGCCCTCCAGCCCCGGGCGGCTGCTGAAGATCGGGGCCGTGGTGCTCATCGCCGGAGCCCTGCTGCTCCTGTGCGGGGCCATCGGAGCCTTCTACTTCTGGAAGGGGAGCGACCGGCACGTGAGTGGCTGGCGCGGGTGGCAGGGGAGGCGGGCGGGCCGAGCCGAGCGGACCTGGTGGGGAGCCCGCCGCGGGTTCCTTGGCTGAGGGTCCGGCGGGGCTCAGTGGTTCCTCTGGCTCCCCCGGGCACCCCAGCGGGAGTGAGCAGGACAAGCGCCCGCACAGTGCCTGGGGGGAGGGAGCCCCTGGGTAGCATCCTGCAGAGGAGCTCGCGGGGAAAGTTGGCTGTGGCAGCGCTGCTCAAGGACCAGTCACGCGCCGGTCCCTGAGATCTCCTTGACCATTTAGGTTGGGAAACACGGGACTAGCGCATCTGTGGCTAGTTTAAGCCGTGTGCCAGCGGCTGGGCTATCCTCTTGCTCAGTTTGAGAGTTAAGATCCAGAACTTCAGCTACAAAACATGATCAGAATTGTAAACAAGCCATTCTCCCCCCACCTGCCATCCAGAATGCTTGGTAAATATTCTAAAGTGGTTGGAGCATAGAAAATATAGGGGAACAACAATCAGAAAGATCAATTTTGGAGTAGTGGAAACTGGGTCACCTACTTAGAGTGTTGCTAACTGGAACAGGCAATAATTAAACAAAGGTGGGCAGGAGGTGTCAATTCCAACAGTAAACTCATCTGTAAACTCAGTAAACTCATCATCCACATGCATCCCACGAAGTGGGTATTCACCCACAAAAGCTCATGCTCCAATACATCTGTTAGTCTGTAAGGTCCCACGACTCTTTGCTGCTTTTACAGATCCAGACTAACACGGCGACCCCTCTGATAGTAAACTCATTTGTTTACCAAGCAGGATACTTGTAGCCTTGTAAGAACCTATTGCTTCATGGAAGTTTTAAAATCTAGTTTAAAGTCAGGTCTGGGATGAACTGAGTGAAACAAAGACAAGAATTATGAACCTGAGTATTTACATTTTGGAAACAGATATTTTTCTATTAAACCAATTTTTAAATTAACTGCTTGAATTTAATGAGAATCACAATCACACTGGCAACCTTTCTTGATTGGTTGCCAAGTTCTGTAAGTAGCATACCTTCCTCCCTCCCCCCATACCTCACTATAAAAATTCTTTCCTGTCCATTTGGTGTAGCATGATGGAAGCTGATTTTAGGAATAAACATACAGTGTATCCTTGGTATCACAGACAAAAGCTACATTTACTTTTGCTCATAAATCTTCACTGTTTCCCCTCATCCTTTCCCAGGAGATTCACATAATAAGCAAATTCCAAGCATCAGGACAAAATGGTGGTGAAAGAAATGCCATGTCATCCAAATGCTGATTGCAGATCATACTTTGACACTTAAATATGTGGTGCACCAGGCTATATTTAGTCTATTCATAGGGTTCATTAAGGACCAAAATTATTTCACTATGTACCTAGTAGTTTAAATGTGTGCTGAACATAGACAGGAGCTCATAGTATATTAGTTGCAAAATGATTTTAAAAATCTTGATAACTTATATTTGGGTGGAGAGAACTTTTCTGAACTTAGGTTACATGACAAAATACTGCATCAAAAGGGACAGAGGTGGAAACTGGGGTTTTAGTTTAAAGAAGCAAACTTTCAAGATGTAGTGATCATCAGAGTAATTTTAAATATCTTTCCTTTATGTTTTCAAAGATTTTTATAATATGAAATGCCAGATTATGTGAATTTGAGTTTCATTTGCTCATCAGTGACAAGGAGAATGAGTCTCATTGAATTTACCAAGGAGCCTATTCTGCACTCCTGGCTCAAGCAAGACTCCTATTTACTTCAGCAGGAGCCTTATCTGAGTAAGGAGTGCAGAATCGGTCCCTTAATTTGTAGGTAAAGTGTTTCAATATGATATATATTTTAGCCTGCAGGGTACAACTGCTTGACATTTCATTATTTTTTAAAGACAATTTATAGCAAACTCAAAATCCACAGAGAGAAGAAAAAAGTTACAGTAAAAGCTATGTTATCCAGGACTTTACCAACCATAAAGCTCTAGAAACTGGCATTTCTGATATCTCCCAATACGAATCTTCAATAGAGTTGCCAGGTGTCCGGTTGGCTTGGGGCCGGCAGGCTCCCTACCTGACTCCACGTGGCTCTCTGGAAGTGGCAACATATCCCTGCTGCTCCTAGGCAGAGGAATAGCCACAGTGGCTCCGTGCACTGTCCCTGCCCCGCCCCACCCTGAGTGCTGGCTCCACAGCTCCCATTGACTGGGAACCAAGGCCAATGGGAGCTGCATGGGCAGCATGTGTGCCGAGGCAGCACACAGAGCCTCCTGGCCTTGCCTCTGCCTAGAAGCAGCAGGGAGCTGCCCGAGATGAGCGCTGCCCAGATCCAGCACCCCAAAACCCCTCCCGTGCCCCAACCCTCAAGCCCCCTCCTGCACCCAAACTCCCTCCCTCCATAGGTAAGTATAACTCTTAGTTAACCGGAATTTTTGACTAACTGGCACCCCCCATTCCCCCAACATGCTGGATAACACAGCTTTTCCTGTACATAGTAAGAAGATAGGCTGCTTCAGGACACAGCGTAAGACTCATTTGCTTTTTTAGGCTTTCGAAAAGGGAGAGGGGCCTGAATGGGTAGATTGGCCATAGAATGTGTATGGTGTTAACAGTCCAGTTTGCACTGATGGTTTTGATAAATAGATAGCCGATCAATCATAGGACAGAGTCTCATTTTTTGGTCTGTTTAGTTTCACAACACTTGCATTATTTTAGTGTATATGTGCTTTTTGTTCAAATAGATGCATGAAAAATATCTTACTAGTAAGTGGGTTTCTCTTCCCATCTCAGGAAGCTGATAGTAATGCCATCATTTAAAAACTGAATCTTTTTTTTAAAAAGAGTAAAGTGTATTCTGATTGGTACAGAAATAGATAAATGTCAACCTTAAACTGCAGTCAACACCCAATTGAGAAGAAGGGGGATATTAAGCTATTGTTTCAGACTGCCCTCAGACTCAGGAAGGCAACGCTTTGTTGATTCACATTTGGAAGGTTTTCTCTGCAACCAAAAGACTTATGATTTTTTTTAAATAAAAAAAACGTGAATTCTACTGCAACGAATGGGGCTCACAAAAAAATGTTATCATCTTATACCAACTCAGTCTATATACTTTGGATATGGAATTAAGTACTATCTATATAAGCCAAATCTTGCATTCCTCTTGCAAGAATTCAGTGGAAGTCTTGGATGTATGAATAATACAGGATTGAGTCTCTATTTATAAAAGACAATCAATTACCTTTAGCATTTTTTCCCTAACAAAGAGTTGCAAGCAGAAAAAATTGATTTCTAGACTATATTGTGAACTTTATTGAAACTGTTTATATACAGACATTTTAAGAATAAAAGTAAACTCCTTGTGTTGGTACTTATGGAAGTATTGATATTTAAACAAAGCTCACCCCACTCAGAGACAAC
The DNA here is from genome assembly GCF_020497125.1 of Mauremys mutica. Taxonomy (NCBI): domain Eukaryota; kingdom Metazoa; phylum Chordata; order Testudines; family Geoemydidae; genus Mauremys; species Mauremys mutica. Next base: position 300,860,816 of record NC_059072.1, read on the forward strand.
CACATGCAGCTTGCTACATTCAAGAGACTCTTGTTCTAAGTATCTATATAGTATCAAACGTCTCCAAGGAAGAGTGAGTTCCAGACTCAGGAGCACAGTGGGGATGTCCTCTGCGGGAAATCAGCTCCTTCTGATCCTCCCATACAATATGATTTAGACAGTTCCTAAACCCCATGTAACCTTGGAACCAAATTATTCTACATTCAGTGCGTATGGATGTAAAGCTGTCAGGACTGATACTGCCTGAAACTATTAACGCCTGTTTTATTAGTATGGTCTTGACTGCTGGGGATTCTGTAATAAAAGTGTAAGGTTAAAAGTGTATGGAAAAAAGCCAGCAACCTGAAGAGGGACATGACAATCAGATTGGCACCAGACTTGTTCTTGATAAAAGCTAGGAAGATACAAAAATGTGTGTTAATGTTCTTTATTCAATTACAGATTTACAATGTCCATTATACTATGAGTATTAATGGAAAAGTTCAAGAGGGATCAATGGAAATAGATTCTGGGAACAACCTAGAAACCTTTAAAACTGGAAGTGGAAATGAAGAGGCTATAGAAGTTCATGATTTCCAGATAGTAAGTACATTTGACTGGTCTTGCAGATAAGACATTTTCCAGTGTTGGATTCTAAAGATATGTCTACACTGCAATTAAAACCCCATGGCTGGCCTGTACCAGCTGATTCGGGCTCTGGCTGAGGGGCTGTTTAATTGCGATGTAGACGTTCAGGCTCGGGCTGGAGCCCAGGCTCTAGGAGCCCTGTGAGGTGGGATGGTCCCAGACCTCAGGCTGCAGCCCGCACCCGAACATCTACACTGCAGTTAAACAGCTCCTTAGCTTGCACCCAAGTCAGCTGTCCCGGGCAAACCATGGGTTTTTAATTGCCGTGCAGACATACCCTAAGAAGGGGCCCAGCCCTACACCTATTGCAGTCAATGGCAAAACTCCCATTGACTTCAAAGGGAGCAAGGTTGAGCCCTAAGTGAGGTAGAGGCAGCATCTAGAACAAAAGAAACCATTACCTCCAAGTAGGGCTGGTGAGGGAAGCAATGTGGGTCTTTTTGGCAGGGCTGCCCAGAGGGGGGGGGCAAGTGGGGCAATTTGCCCCGGGCCCCACAGGGGCCCCCACGAGAATATAGTATTCTATAGTATTACAACTTTTTTTTAATGGAAGGGGCCCCTGAAATTGCTTTGCCCCAGGTCCCCTGAATCCTCTGGGTGGCCCTGCTTTTTGGCCCTGGTTCCATGAACGAGGCGGAGGTAACTGGGCCTCCCTGCTTTTGCACAGGCCTGGGGAGATCCATGCATACACACATGGGATGCATAACCCCCACATCATCTGAAAGCTGCTCTCCAGCCCCTTGTGAAACTTGTGGTAACATCAACCTTCCAACTTTTTTGGCAACTAGATTAAAATGCTGATAAGCCTCTTGTCATTTGCCTTCACTATTCCACATCTGCACAAAAGTCCCAGCTCAGTGGAGAGTCCATGAATTCTTCCATCCTTGGACCCTCATGACAAATATGAGCTGCTGGGTAAGTGCAGCTAAAAAAACCCACCACAGACCCCAGAGCAATTGTGACATCTAGGTTGATGAGTGTGGGGGAAAAAACTAGCACAAAAAAATACCTGCCTTTGGTTATTAAGGGCCAAGGGTCACGCTCCAGGAAAGCAAATGGACCAAGCCAGTTTGGTTTTGAGCCTACAAGAAGTGTAAGCTGGAAAAAATACCCAGGAGATAGAGAAGTACCTGTTGCAAATGCCATATACACTAGGCTCACATGCCAACTTATCCTAGAGTTCCCATTTACACATTTGCAGCAATAAAGTTCTAAGCTAGGCAGAGCTGTGAAATGGAGATGGCTAGGTTATGTATATCACTAAGGTAAAGAAAGTCTCCGTATTTTAAGTGATGCTTTGATCATTGGAGCAGGACCATTGAACAAGGCCAGGGTGACCATTTTACGAAAACAGCCTGCATCCTGGGTGACAGGAAGGTATCACAGAAACATATCTTGACTATCTCAAAGTGGCAGAGCTACATCCTGGGGGTTTGAAAAAAAGAATTACCCCAGTGACATTGTATATATCCATCAATAGTCAGCAGAAGGGCTCCTGTCATGCTGTAGCTTGTACATAAAGATCTGTTCAACTATTTCCTCTGAAGCGAAGTAGAACAAAATGGTGGATAGGACAAGACAATTGCTGAAATTACAAGGGGAGGCTCTCTGTGTCCTGTAGAGAGAATCAAACCCACATGGCAGCACAGAAAATGCTACATTTGAATTGGAGGGAGAAGACTTAAGAAAGGCTACCCTGTAGTTACCATATATCAATGAATGGTCTCTAATGTCAATATGTTTGAAATAAAGGGACTTTTTGTGTCATTTATTTAGGATTAGAAACAGTTATTACAACACTGGAATTCTGTCTTGGTTCTCATTTCATTATGAACTTCTGTGCATAAAAAGCATCACAGTATAGAAAAAAAATCAAAGTTATATGTCTAAACTTAGGCACATCCATCCATATCTGTGGCACCTACTATTAAAGATATGAAAATCAGGTCATAGGTAAGTCCAGAGGTCTGTCTAGACTAGGAAAAAGTTACTAGGTTACAACACAAATGGCTAACATGATTTTAAGGATGTTAAACTGCGTCAATATTAGGTGCTAAGTGATGTGTCAAATCATGCTGGCTAACTCCTTTTTTCCTAGTTTAGACAGGCTCTCTCCAGTAGAAGTTGCAGATGCTCAGCACCTCTGAAACTTGGGCCACTTCTTTGGGTGCCTAAATTAGGTGCCTTCATTTAGGAACTCAAGATTAAAATTTCACCTGGTTTGTTTAAATTTTTGCAGCTAAAATAGTCATACAACAGAATTTGGGTCAATTTCTGATTTGACTCTTATTTTTAAAAAATCAAAAAACATGTTTTATTGTCAGTTTGTGGTTGTTTTTTAAAAACCAGGAACTCTGAAGTCCCCAAATTCAGTGAATACCTAATGTTATGTGAACAGAGTTTATCTTGGGGTGGTTTTTTTTAAGCAATTGGGTGACATGTCCATGCATGTAACCATAAAAGGTTTATTTTTAGGGCATAACTGGAATCCGTTTTGCTGGAGGAGAGAAATGCTACATTAAAGCACAAGCTAAAGCTCACATCCCTGATGTCAATACCATGACTAAAGAAAGCCTCTCGTTTGATCTGGTAGGGAGCAATTTTAAAAAAATACTTAACAAAAATATCAAATCATCTAGTAGATCTTTTGGGGTCCTAGAAGGGAGGAGGGAGTGCTTCTGGCAGGCATTGATGGGCACTGCTTCTACTGTTGCTGGGATGGGTTGCATGAGAGAGACTGTAAATGTCTAACTAAGACTCACCAAAAACCATCCCCCCACCAAAACTTCTGCCTCATCATCAGGACAGGAGAAAATCATGGTGTACAAAAATTGAAGAACCTCCAAAATGAGGATGTCCCAACTCTGCCTGTTTGCTGTAATCTAGAATATGCAGTAATACATACTTGTTTACTTAAAAAAGAAAGAGAAAACTCTCTAAAACCAACAAGGAAAGTGCCCTGATTCAAATCCAAAGTCCACTGAAGTCAGTGGGAGTATTTCCAGCGACTTCAGCAGGCTTTGGATCAGCCCCCAGCGGTAGGTACTGAGATCGTCTGTACCCTCCCTCATTATTTTAAGGACGTATGGACTGCATGGCCTAACTGGAATAATTTAACATAATTAAGCACAGGCAATTTTTCTTTTTATTAAAAAATAAAAGGACGTTACATTCATCCAGTATTAAATTTCCACTAATGAAAAATATTTGGAGTCAGGTTTGCAAAGTTAAGGTTCCAATACAAGATTAACTTGGTCACATTACAGATGTGTAGTATGTTCTGCTCCTGCTTTCTGTGTAATTTTTTAAAGATGTATTGTATTAATTTTGCTGTTTCTGTCATAAAACATGCATCAAATAGATGGGATGGGCAACCCAATGCAACTTAATGCTACTGTTAGAACATTAAACTTTTTGCTGCCTAATTTTTCTGATTAAGTGCGCAACCGTATTGTTGCATTAGTCTTTTTTAATTTATAGTAAAAAAAAATTAACTAACTTGTTTCTGAGCTACTACATATTTGATCATGACCAATACTGAATACAAAATGGTAAATTAAAGTAAGTTTATAGCTACCTAAAGTACATTTGCCCACAAATTTGGGGTAATTTCATTTAAAATAAACAACTGGATTCTTTTTATCTTCAAATGTTAGCTCCAGTTAAGTTATTTCAGATGCTGGAAAAAGCCCAAGCGGGAGAATATAAATGATGTGCTGCTCTCACTGGATAGTGAATTTAGATGACTCAAGACATTCTACAAAAATCAATAAATACATTAAAGGAACAACTTGGCAAAAGAAATTGATCTAGTGGGTTATCAATTCAAATATCAGATACTTATATGGAGGGAATTCAGAAGTTTTACTTCAAAATCATATTGATTTTCTTGATGAACAAGACTTTTTAAAGATGTTTCACTGCTGCTAAGAAATAGCTAACATGTTTTATGTAAAATAATACTTTGAACTAAAAAGTATAAAGAATAAATCACTGGCATTTTCCTACATTACTTTGAAGATACAAACCCAAAACCTGCAAGGTACACTTCAAAATGAAGGCTCCTTTAACTTCTAGCTTTTGGGCAATTGAATTGTTATTATTGAACAAGACCTTTAGTCAGACTCATCATGTTAACTTAAAATTGTAGCTGTATGCAAACTAAAACTCTCAGGAATATGTCTATTATGGAAGTGCCCTAACATTTATATGAATTTAGAACAACGCAAGCAAACATCTTAAAAATTATGGGCCAGATTCTTAGCTGGTATAAATCAATATAGTTGTTCTGAAGTCAGTGGATCTACACCAATGTACACCAGCTGAGAATCTGGTCCTATGGGCTGACTAGTAGCTCCATTAAAGACAGCGGAGGTGAAATCCTGGTAGTTTTGCAATTGATTGCAGTGGTGACAGAATTTCACCCCAGGAGTCTTTCCATTGATTTCAGTTGGAACAAGACTTGGCTGTGTGCATGTAGTACACAAACCAAAATAGCACTGTTTGGAACAACATTTCATATCAGTTCCAAGTGAAGCTTCTGTGCTTGACATTTGGCTATTAACAAAAAGCTGCATCTACAGAATACACAGGACCCTTGTTCATTGAACTAACTATGGATTTTATGCTGCCTACTTACAGGAAGATGAAATTATGCCAGTTAAATTTGATGAAAATTCCCTTATCTGGGTGGCTGCAGATCAGCCTGTAAAGGATAATAGCTTCCTAAGTCCCCAAATTTTAGAGCTTTGTGGAGATCTTCCTATTTTCTGGCTTCGACCAACATATCCAAAAGGTAATTTTTCTTTCACTTGAACAAACACTACCCTTTTTCCGCCCGTCCAGTAAATGTACACCAGCAGGGTGTCTAGCCATTAGAGCTGCACAGCTGTGGACCCCATTGCTGGTGCTGAACCTCCACCCCTCTCAGTACACAGGGAATGCTAAGGTCCCCATGTGGAGCTATTCAGTCTGGGCTCCCTCCCTAAACAGTCCCACCACACAACTTCAGTGGAGAGGAGGGCTGAAGGGTTTAACACGTCAGGGATGGAGATGGGACATTGGACAGAGCTCTGAGGTGGCACTGCACATTCTCTCAAGTGGCTGGCTGACTGGTTCTTGCTCACATCCTCAGGATCTAACCAATCACCCCTATGTGGAGTTGTGAAGGAATTTTCCCCCAGGGCAGATTGGCAATGACCTTGGGAGTGGGGTGTGGGGTTAACCTTCCTCTGCCGTGTGTGGGTGCTAGTCACTTCCCAGGATTATCTGGGTATATCTCACTTAATCATTTACCATCATGGGGGCTTTGGGCACTGGCTACATCTGTGGCACATAATAAAGTAGGACCCCATTTATCTGAGCCTCCATTATCCAGCTGTCTGTATTAACCAAACCACCAGCTGCCCAGGGCTGACAGTGGCAGGGCTCAGGCTCTCAGCCCCAGGCAGCTGGCGTTTGGGCTGTCAGCCATGGGCATGGCAACAGCCCGAGCCCTGTCATGGGTGGGGCTAACAGATGTAGCCCCACCACCCATTCTCCGGTTTATCCAGGTTTTTGGTTATTCGATCTGACCCTGGTCCCAATTAGATTGGCTAACCAGGAGTTCCACTGTAGTCTAATCTCCTGTGGACTGTACTAGTTTGGTCTCATTTGGGTTGGTGGGTGTAGTGTGTGGGTGCTGGGTGGTGTTGGTGGCCTGTGATACACAGGAGATCAGGCTAGATGAATTAGTGGTCCTTTCTGGCCCTAAACTCTATGACTTCTAACTTCCTAGGATTTGAAGGTGGCCTGTGAGGGACTGAGGGCATATACTTTGCTAGGGAGACCTTGTGAGCTTGGCAAGGCAGGGCCGGCAGGGAATGTGATGCTATACAGGAGGCACGGAGTGGTGTTCAGGCACTTGCCAGGGAGATTAGGGAGAGGGCCCTCATTTAGTCCAGGGGAGGGAGCAGGAGCTGTGAAGGAGGAAGGGATTCCTTCTGAAGGGCTGGAGGAAGAGGACAAAAGGGACCAGAGAAGGGTTTGCTGCTCCTCCTTAGTGCTCTACGGGTACGTCTACACAGGAGCTGTGAGTTGTACTTCTCAGCTCGGGTAGCCATCTGTGCACTAGCTCTGCTCAAGCTGCTGCCAAAACATGGCAGCATGGCCACTGCAGCATGGGCAGCAGCTCAGGCTAGCTGCATGAATATATAGCCAAGGGGTGGGGCAGGACTGGACTCGGATGGCTAACCCAAGATGTTGCGGCCACACTGCTATGTTTAGCATGCTAGCTTGAGCAGAGCTTGCGTATGTTCGTCTATCCAAGCTGGGAATTACACCTCCCAGCTGCTGTGTAGACGTACCCAGAGATTTAATACTGATTTACAAAATACAGACTAGAAAAGTGAAATAAGTGGCAATGTTGAGTATTTTGGGGATGAGAGTTGCTAATATTTTTTCGTGACTAACGGGATCCAAATTTGCTTGATTAAAATTTTCCACTGTTTTCCTGTGGCCCTGCACAAGGCCATTATGCATCAAAAGAGTATTGTAAAAGTTGCCCATGAGTATTTTAAACCATGTTTACAATCAGGTCTTTTGGAGCCGGACACAAATCTGTCTCCTTCCAAATATTTATTTTTCTATCAAAAATGCACACTAATGACATGAAGATAGTTGCTCTGGCTGAGTGCTGGTGCAGCTATTTATTTCTTTTAGCATTACTGGCCACTCACTGGGTCCAGAGGCCCTTCCCCCAGCCTGTTCTTTGGGCCAGCCACCCATTTGTTTGGGGAAAAAAGACAAATCTCTCACACATACACACAGAATTATATAGACCGTGTATGAAATAGGTGGAAAGACAAGTAGCTCCCATTTGAAGCCTATTAATCTTTGCAGTACTGCTACGCAATCCCACTTTCACGAATGGGTAATAAAATATGGTCCTTATAGAAGACATATTTTAAAACACCTATGTACTCCTGTGACTGTTTTTGCAGACAGCCAGAGAAAGAAGCGCGAAATCAAGAGAAAAATACGTCAAGCTCAATCAAACTTTGATCTGGACCAAATTGAAGCTACTGCTGACATCGTAAATACCAGGTCACCTACTACCCAGCCTGTTCAAAAACCGGAACGCCAATCTAACGCCACTGGTCCCAGTGAGCAAGATTCTAGTTCAACCTTTAATCCAGAAAATCCGTATCATGTGAGTACATATATATTTGATTTAGAATTCCCATTTAGAGCATTTGATTTTGCAGGTAGGTATGAAACTTTATTAAGTACTCATTTCTAGATACCTATCCATTTCAAATGGACTTCAAAAATAATTATAAACACCAATTTGTCAATTTAAACTTTCATTCAATAGTGCAGCCATTTAAAAATTCCACTCACCAGAAGCAACTGAAATATAGATTTTATCATCAGTCCTCAAAATATGGAGAAGTAGATGCTGTGCTTAGGCTGGTGAATTTAAGATAATTTTGCAAGACTGCTGTAGTGAGTTCAGTTTAATACTGAAAACTATATACATCTGATACAGATAATGCATTACCATAACTACAGCAAATTTAATCTGCTTTAGGCAGATAGTTGACACTGATCATTAACTGATAAAAAGAAAACAATAAAAATGCAGAGTCAGCTAGCTAGAAACTAGCTTCTTCATGAAACGTACGTGTGTGTGTATGTGAGAGAGAGGGAGAGAACACGCGTGCAACGTTTTGGATAAAATGCATTGTGACTAGCCACACCTGCAATGGGACAAGTACTGTTACCACTGAATTCAACAGAAATTTTGCCACTGATTTTTCAGAAATCAGGATCAGGCCAAACATGTCTGTCCTGGAAACTGTGATTGTCAGACAGTTCCCACAGCCATTTCTGGCAGCCTGCAGAATGGAATCCTTTTAAAACAATGCAGTGAAAGAACTTGGGAGCAAAATGGGTCCAAGACAGAGTCTTATTTTCTCTCTCATATGAAGAGGTCAACAGAATGAAAATGTGAAGAGTCCCATTTCCCCAAGCCCAACACAGTACTGCAAAACAATTAACTGTACAGCGAGCCACTTCCACTCTACTGCACCATCATCAGACAATTTACAGCACTGTTTGGTACAGCAGGGATAAAGTTATTTTAATAGAATGTTGTCACAAGATCAATGTCTCCTGCTTTGAAAATAAGTCATAGCTTTGTCCTGACATTTATGTAACAGCAGGAGATCATTATCCCATAACAGTGTTCTACTCAGCTGACATCTCTTAAGTAGGCTTAAGCTAATCACTCCAAATAAAGTAGAACTAAATTGACTTTATTTCATATGAATTCAGTTAGTAGAAGTAGCATTGGCCCCAAAAGCAGCACCAGAACTAAACCCTGCCACTGAAGGGGAGGAGCTATCTGCCATACAGATAGACAATAGGGTCTGAGAGGTAGAGCCATTATCCCTCTGGAGAGTGGGAGCAGTACAGCTGGTGTAGGATCCTGCACAGCTCTCTCTGACAGTCTTCCTGCCAGTGGGAATCTGTGTTACCCCAAAAACAGATTTTAGGTTCCCCCCCCCCCGAGTAGCTCACCTAGTGCCCCCTTCTGGGTTTACCAAAGGCTCCCTCAAAACAGCCCACCAGTTAACCAATCTGTTCTCATCAGGCATGGGTCTCCCAGGTGGCTAAGGAAATAACTGGAGGACACGGATACAGCCTGCTGATAAATGATTGACACAAGCAGTATGCTTTCCGAAGCAAAGCATCCCTTGATTAATGCAAACACAAATCCTTAACACAGTAACACAAATCCCCCACACCACAGGCTAAGCACCCCAACCTACAGTAACATACAGTTAACATGATCCTAAGTGGTTGTGCCCCACTTCAGATGGCCAGTCTTCCACAGGTCACTGCAGCCGACAGGTCTCATCTTTCTCTGGTCTCTGCTTCTTCTCTCTGTCTCTCCCCCTGCGTGTCAGGCTCTACACTCCTCGCATCTTTTCCTCAGCTTTCTGTGTCTCTGACACTCTTTACATACTCTGCTGACAGGCTTGATTGACAGTTTTGCTTACTTTTGCTAATATTTTCCTGTCAGAGTTCTGCAGACCACACAGCACCATTGTTTATAATGTACCCAGTCTCATCATCAACAACTGCAAGGCAAATTTAATCTGAATATCCAGAAAGCCAACAGTAATAGGCTGTGGAACAATCCTCTTGGGAAAGAGGTGGAAGGTCTATCACTTGGGACTTACTTAAAATCAGACTGGCTAGAACAGGGATCGGCAACCTTTAGCACATGGCTTGGGCCAGGCCTGTTTGTTTACCTGCCACGTCTGCAGGTTCGGCCGATCACGGCTCCCACTGGCCGCGGTTCACCACTTCAGGCCAATGGGGGCTGCAGGAAACTGGTCCGGCCCGCCAGGGTGCTTACTCTGGCAAGCTGCTTGCCAAAGGTTGACGATCCCTGGACTAGAACATTAGACAATGTAGAGTAGGGTACAGTCCTGCACATACAGGCAGATGGACTGGATAACCCAGGTCTTTTCCATTTCTCACTACTGTAACTCAAATGTTACTGTTATTAAGCTCTCCTTAATTAGAGTTTTCACCAAAAGCTGGGAAAGTAAAATAATGAAACTCAGACAGCCTGATTCCCCGTTGTGTTCCTCTAGTTTTATAATGGAGAGTCCAGTGTAGATGTGGAGTAATGCAGTGGTGAATCAGGCCACTGAAAGCCTGGCCCTCTTGAAGTCAACAGGAGTTTTGCTATTGACTTCAGTAGGAGCAGTATTTCACCTGTTGTCTTTTATGGGGATAACGTGAATGTAGGGAACTCCATCTTCTCTCATTTTGTATTTTACATTTCAGCAACTTGAAGGCGAAGGGATGACTTTTGACCCAATGCTGGACCATGAAGGTGTGTGCTGTATTGAATGTAGACGAAGTTACACACAATGCCAGAGAATTTGTGAACCTCTCATGGGCTATTACCCATGGCCCTATAACTACCAAGGATGTCGTTCTGCCTGCCGAATTATTATGCCCTGCAGCTGGTGGGTTGCCCGTATCTTGGGTGTCGTGTAAGATGGAGCGTTCAGATCTCTGATTAAATAAGCAGGAACCCGACAAACTGATAAAAGACTACAGCCAAAGCCACATTACCAATCTCAGCTTTTAAAACACTAAGTGTATGTTAATGTATCAAAATGAGGTCAGTCATTCTAGATGTAAATAAATAAAACTTTTAATTAATATTTCATTAGCTTTACAAATGCTGAGCATAACTTGTATTCTTCTAGCAAACTGTACACTAAAACCTACTGAATGTGGAATTTAAGACTCCCCAAACCAGATTATAGTAACTGTGCTTATGATTTAGTTGAGCAGTGTAGACACTTGCTTATAAATTCAAATTCAGCATCTCATGACAGAGACCTCTGTTCTGAAATAAATGTGAAAATTTACGTCCAATTAGGTGACTAGCTAAACTTGTGCTCTTGGGAAAACCTTTCAACCATGTAGCTCACTTAAATAAATCACAAGTGAAGTTGCTCCCTGTTGGTGTTCGTACAGCATTCCCAGATCATTATGAACAGTTATAGACCAATTACAGCATACCTTTCCCACAAAGCTGCCCTGGGGGATGGCGGAATATGCATATTATGTCAGAATCAAAAACAAATGGCAAGAAAAAGGGGCTGCTGAATGGAACGTGCATGGGGAGGAAACCAAAATGCATTGTGCATTAGCACTTCAGAGTAGCCCTAGTGTCAAAAATCCTGTATCACTGGTACTGTCTAACAAGTGTCAGCTCTATAAGACTATTAGAAGGTAATTACACATAGCTGTAGACCAAATAGCCTCAAGGCACGGTATAATCAGAACCCACAACAGCCACTATACGTATACATCCACAAACTATCAACATTCAGGGCCATGCTATGAGCCCTTTATCCCTCCTTGGGGAGCAGTTTCTCACACAAGTAGTTCCATTGGCTTCAGTGGAACTACTCATGTGAGTAACTGCTCGCCACTGGAAATAAAGGACCACTGTCTAGCCCTCAGTGTTTAAGCAGGTAGTGATGGGGCTTGCTCCTGCATGGTGCTAAGCATCTCCCTATTGAAGTTACTGGGAGCTGAAGCACTTGCAGGATGGGTAGTGATTTATGATTTTTACCTTTAAATAACAGAAGGTCAAATTATGCCTTCCTTACTCACACTGGGTAGGACTTGAACAGTCCTATCAAAATTGATGAGACCACTCGCAGAGTAAAGTACTCCCTATCACAAAGAAGGAGGGCACAATCTTGCCTTGAATTTGGAGGCTGAAGCAGTTGTGGTTGCAAATGCACCTGTTCTGACACATAGCTAACTTGGTTCTAACACTGCTTGCCAGGAACAGAAGAGGAGGAATAATTTGACATACTGGTAGTTTAAAAAAAAATTGCATGAAAAATAAGCAGCCTATCTAAAAAGCAAAAGTTAAATGAGGAAGGTAGAATGAGTGCAGAATATATTTGATATCTTATTGGCTATTCAAATGATCACTTTTTACATTAACTCCTCTCCCTTGCCTTAGTATGGGAAAAACAACTTTTTAAAACAAATTCTGCTTTAAAGATGTAACTGAAGATACTTTGATGGAATTTTAAGGTCTGTTAAACTTGAGGTTTTAAATCAAGATCTAACCCTGATCACTGTGCATGTTTTAAAAGCACTTTTATGCTGAGGCATAAAGGAAAGGTGATTTCCCCCCCCCCAATAAATATTTTTATTGCAGATTAAAGAAAGGTGTGTGTAAAAAAGTGTTCCTCTGTTTTCTGTGCTTGTTCAAAAATGTAGTGTACTGGGCAGTTACCTCCAAATGCGTGGTCAAAAAATATAGGAGGATGGGGAAGAGCAAACTCAGCACCGGAGGGGAAGGCAAGCAGAAGGCACATATTGTGCATGAAGTGCAAGTTGGTAGCTGTGCTGGAGGATAGGATTCTTAGAAGATTGGGCAGGGATGGTGTCCCTAGCCTCTGTTTGCCAGAAGCTGCGAATGGGCAACGGGATGGATCACATGATTACCTGTTCTGTTCATTCCCTCTGGGGCACCTGGCATTGGCCACTGTCGGCAGACAGGATACTGGGCTAGCTGGACCTTTGGTCGACCCAGTATGGCCATTCTTATGTTAGATTGGAGGGGCAAGTACAGATGCTGCTGAAAATTAGAGAAACAGAGGCATTCCTAGACAAGCAGGTCAGGAAACACCAGTACCTCAGGTTCAAGGAAGAAAAAATCTTGGAATCAGAGAGAGAGAGAAAGTCAGACAGGAGACTTGGCAGTTGTAACTATCAGAGGCAAGAGGTCACACTGGTGTTTTACACAGCTTCAGAGAGATAAGAATGGGCAGGCTGCAGCCACCAGAGAGAAGAGGACCGGGAGGAATTTCACAAAGCTAAAAGTTTCCAATGACACCAGGGCCTCAACATGGAAACTGTGGAAGATACACTATGTACCTCAAAGCAGCACCCTGGAACCTCCTTATTCACCACTGTGATAGTACTGATTTTTTTTGGTACAAAGTATGCCTTGTAAGGTATCATTTTGTAAGTCTTGATCTGTTGAACAATAATAACCTGTTGGATTGTGTGTACTATCATTTTATGTGAAGTTATGAAGTATTACTATATGTGAAATATGTTGTGAGATTGGGAACACCCACAACCGGCATTTCAGTTTCAACTAAGGAGTAGGCATCAATAGCCAGATGTTCATTAATGACTTAACACACAATCCACTATCCCAGAGGCTTCTTGGAGAATACTCGTACACAATGGAGACTGCTTGACTAATGGGGACTCCCTGACCCCCATGTCACAGCAAGGATCTTTCTAGCCGCTGGAAGAAGGTATAAAGAGAGGAAGTGACATCATCACTTTGCCTCTCCCCCTTCCCCTCCCCCAATATCTCAATACCTGGAGGATCGTCTGGAGGAAAAAGACTTTGAACTGGGGAAGAGAGATCCCAGACTCGAAAGGGAGTCCAGTCGGTGTATTGAGGAACTGTAACATGCTTGTACCATCTGTCAGGTGAGAAAAGCTGTCCGATTCAACTCTTGCTTAGACTAAAAGTTTAGGATTTAGAAAGCATGTTTACTTTTTATTTTCTTAAGATAACTCTCTCTGACCTTTATGCCTACCACTTATAATCACTTCAAATCTATCTTTCTGCAGTTAATAAACTTATTTTAATGTTTTATCCTTCCCAGTGAGTTTGTCTAAAGTGGTTGGGAAATCTGCTCAGGTTACAAAGGCTGGTACATGTCCACTTTCCTATGAAGAAATGGCAAACTAAGTAATGAATTTGCACTGGTCATGCTTCTGACCAGTGCAAGACACTACACTTCTGGGGTGCAAGACTGGGGGAATTGGATGGAGCCTCTTATGTTGGTTCATGAGTATTTGGCAGACCATTCATGTAACTCAGTTGGCTGTGTCCCTGCCTGTGGATGTCTGTGTAAGTGCAATGCCTGTCAGAGGCTTGTAGCTTGACATTAGCATGACAGTGTGAGGAATACACCAGGCAGGTGGGTTTTGGAGGGTTCTGCAGTCCCACAGTCCAGGTTGCACCCCAAGGCCCCCATCACAGATACCCCTCAAGATACAGCTGTTCCAAGACAACGGAGAGATGTACAGGAAACAACCGTGGATGAGAACTTGGCCCAGCGTGTGTGGGCAAACTTGATTTTCTCAAAGAGTTCTCCAGCCATCCAAGGAAGACAGATGATCCTCTTTGGGGATTCAATACTCAGAAGCATCAGAAGAACATTCTGCAAGAGACAGGCAGACAACAGACCAGTACGCTGCCTTCCTGGAGCCAAGACGCCATGCTAAGATTAGATAGGCTTTTGGAGACAACGGGAAAGGATTTATTGGTGATGGTTCATATCAACACGAATGACACTGCATTGCAGGATATCTTACAGAAGAAGGTAAGGTGGCTTCAGGGGACTCAGAAGGGTGCTGAAGAACAATCGTCTCTGAAATCCTTCCCCAGTCCCACGAGCAGGACAGAAGATTTTGAAAGTGAACCACTGGGTAGGTAAGTGGTATAATGGCAGTGGTTTTGTGGAACACTGATCCCCTTTCTATGAGGAGAGCAAGCTGTATAGTTTGGATGGCCTCCACCTCAGGAGAAGGGGGCCAATCTTCTCAGGAACGGACTGGTTAGAGTAGTCAGGAGGATGTTAAGCTAATGACAAAAGGGAAGGGTCAAAAGAGGGAAGATATGAACACTCAGCACAACAGCGAGCAGTTGAGAACAAAATCAAGGAACCAAAGGACATGATGAGACCCATGCTAGGAGCTTGGTTAGGCAAGAGGAATGGGAATTGCTCATTTATGAGAATAAATTTGATTTAGTTGATATTACTGAAACCCGGTGGGATGATTCCCACAATTGGAATGTTAAAATCAATGGTTAAAATCTATTTATGAAGGACTGAGTGGGCAAAAGGGGAGGGAGAGCAGCACTCTGTCAAAAGTGGAATTACCTGTTTCTGAGACACTGATAACTAGGAAGAAAATGATTTTGAATGCTCATGGTCCAGTCTCCTAACAGATAAAGCAAAAGATGGGGTATTAGCTGGTGTCTGCCACCCACCACCAAATCATACTAGGAACAGGATGACTGGCTCCTTACACACCTATCTGTAATGTGTAAGAATAAAAGCTGCGTGCTCATGGGGGACTTCAATTTGAGTGACGTATGTTGGAGGTCTTGCTGCCAGTACAAAAACATCCTAGGAATTTCTAAATATTATAGATGACAATTTCCTAATTCAAAAATTGTTGTATCCAACACAGGGGAATTCTATATTAGACCTTATCTTGACAAAGAGGAACTGACCACAGAACTAAAAATTAACGGTAACTTAGGGACAAATGATCATGCCTTGATCACATTTATAATGTGCAAACAATAAAGTCCTGTAGCCTGATTTCTAGATTATGGATTCACTAGATTGATCACTTCGAGGGCTGACAGCTTCTTGTCTCAAGATCACGCCCAGTATTATTAAAAATTACTGTATAGTTGGGACCCCTGACGTGCACAGCTGCAACACTCACAGTACAGGACTTCTTCTATATTTACAAATAGTTTAATACATTTAGCAACGTCACAAACACTAACTCAGTAAGGTAAACTGAGAACTACAGAATGTCTGTCCAAACATCCATATACTCACACCATCCCTTGTAGCACAACCTGAAATGTTAGCCATTGTCTTCCTCATCATCACCAGTGGCCATCATTTTGGCACCTCCCAAGGGCTACATCTCTCTCTCATGCTGCTCGCAGGCTGGGATGCAACTTTTATAATATGTCTAATGCATATTCAGTAAGAGTATTTCCCCTCTTCCAAATTTGTATTTCCTCAATCTACTAATGTTGAGGTATCCTTCTTCTATAGTTTAGTATACGGGTACATGTAGCTACCATTTCAGCTCACGATCATACCTGTCACCTCTTGCTTCAATGGATTTGTGGCTATTATTTCCATGTTCCTTGCGATAGCACTTACTGGAACATTCTACCTCCTATCATTGAGCAAGTTCTCCTTAGTTCCCTAAATCTAAAGGTAACCGTTAATTTATTGCCAAGGGTTACGATCTACTTAACCACACTTCTGCTAATTTATGCTTCAGCTAATATCTTAGGCTTTGGCTACACTTACACTTCAAAGCGCTGCCGCGGCAGCGCTTTGAAGCGCTATGTGTAGTCAAAGCGCCAGCGCTGGGAGAGCTCTCCCAGCGCTGTCCGTACTCCACCTCCCTGTGGGGAATAATGTACAGCGCTGGGAGCCGCGCTCCCAGCGCTGGGGCTTTGACCACACTGGCGCTTTGCAGCGCCGCAATTTGCAGCGCTGGAGAGGGTGTGTTTTCACACCCTGCTGCAGCGCTGCAAATTTGTAAGTGTAGCCAAGCCCTTACAGGATACAGGCCTGTAGGTTTCTTGCATTATGGCTGCATATAATGAAAGCAGCTAAATATAATAAAGGCAGGGCAGTGAATATAGTAAAAGCAAGCTAGTCCTATGGGCTACAGTCCAGACCGTGTGTGTGTGTGTATATATATATATATATATATATATATATATATATATACACACACACACATATACACATACATACTTGGTGCTTTAAAAGGCCAGTTTCACAAAGATGAAAACAATTACGAGCCAAATCAGTGGGAGGTAGAATTTAATCGGAGACGTGATTAATGCATAATGCAGGAAAGGACAAGTGTTCAATACATATTTCTGTTCTGTTTTTGGGAATAAACACACATGATGTAGTCATTTTCTTTGACTATGACAACACTCTCCACTCCACTAGAATCTCTGGGGGAATGTTAAACAGAAGCTACTAAAGTTAGAAGTTTTTTAAACCAGCAGGTTCAGATAACTTCCATCCAATAGTTTTAAAACAGCTGGCTGAGGACCTCAGTGGACTAATTAATGTTCATTTTTAATATGTCTTAGGACACCGGGGAAGTTCTAAAAGACTGGTAGAAAGCTAACATTGTGCCAATATTTTAAAAGGGTCAACAGGATAACCCAGGTAGCTGCAGACTTGTCAGTCTGACATCAATCCCAGGCAAGATAATGGAGTGGCTGACGCAGGACTCGACTAATAAAGAATTAAAAGAAGGCAATAAAATCAATGCCAATCAACATGGGTTTATGGAAAATAGATCCTGTCAAAATAACTTGATATCTTTTTTTAGAATGAGATTTCTGGCTTGGCTGATAAAGGTAATAGTATTGATGTAATATAGTTACACTTCTGTATGGCATTTGATTTGGTACTGCATGACATTTTGATTAACAAACTAGAATATACAATGAGCATGGCACACATTAAATAGATTAAAAGCTGCCTAACTGATGGTCCCAAAATGTAATTGTAAACAGGAAATCAGGGCTGTGTGTCTAGTGGGGTCCTGGTCTGTAGCCCTACAATATTTAACATTTTTATTAATGATTCAGAAGAAAACCTAAAATCACCACTGATAACGTTTGCAGATGACACCAACTGGGAGAGTGAGTGGTAAATATTGAAGAGAACAGGTCACTGATACATCGTGATCTGGATCACATGGTACGCTGGGCTTCAGAGCCCAAGCTCCAGCCTGATTTGCAACATCTACACAAGTAGTTTTTAGTGTGCTAGCTCTGCTACCATATAATTTGCAGACCTGGGCTAGGAGGCTCGCTCCCAGATTCAGAGCAGACATAGCCTTATACCCTGCTGCAGAGCTCCTACCACTGCTGCTACCCTACATATAAAGTGTGTGTGGGGGGGTGTCTGTCATTCAGCTGGTGTTGCAACAAAAAAGAGAAACCCATATAAATTAGGAGACCGAGCCTGTTTGAGGTACCAGATCTGATCAGTGGACTTTCTATTAGGGAGAAAGGCAACTGAAAATTCCTTACACCCAAATAAAGGCAGATTCTGGAGAGCTGCTGTCGGGATCTGATACCCTCCTATTGTCTTGCCAATCAAGTAAACTGGGAAAAAATCTATAATCCATTTTCTCACTTTACAAAAAAAGCGCCCAAATATCCATTTGTATCTTTCTAAAGACCAGGTGTTATATAGGGCAAAAGTAGCAATCTGCTATCCTGATGCAACAGGGGTTGATGGTATTGCCACATTCTTATTGAACAAAACAACTTAAGACACTTACAGAGAGTTAATTTGTCTGTACTCAGAGCCACATGCAGAAAGTATCTTTAGATCTAAAATCCTAGTTCACAGAATTGAGATGGATGGGAGAGCTATAGCTTGATCAGTTACAAGTTTTACCCTGAGGCTAAACCATTATATTTGCATGACTCAAGGGTGTATAAGCAGCAATGCATATTTTTTTTTGCCCTAAGCTAAGAAAGTGAATTAAATCCCAAAGTGGTGAAATAGTACTCGGATAATGCAGAAAACATCTTAGGGGCTCTTGTGTCTACTTTCATTTAATGAAAGCCTACAGGCAGGTTTTTATCAGACAAAACCAGAAATGTCTTGAAACTAAGTACTGGGAAAGGACAACTTGACTAGTAGGAGAAATCCCCAAATTACCCTTTTTGCCTCAGTTTTTAAGAGCTGGTATAATTTATTTAGCTTTTTTCTTAACAGCACCTATAAAATTCTCTAAATGCATTTTACAAGGGTTATAAACAGTCCATATGTAATACACATAAAGACGACATTCAAATATAATAAACCTCCTACACCATCCTCCCTAACCAATCTCCCCTAGCATCAGACAGAATAGGAGAACAGGTGAGCATTACGGTGTGTCTTGAAGGTCATCACATCCAGGATCTGGGAGATTTAAGTGAAAGAGTGAATTCCAAAGCCAAGGACCCCCTCTGAGATCACCCTACTGCCAAGTTTATAGTTACAAGCTGGTCAGATCTTTACTTGATGGTACATCAAGACCACCTCAGTTACATCTGTGGTAGACATGTAAGCCAACTTCAGTTCATTTCCACACTATATTTGCCAAATTCCAAATAAAGTTCTCCCCATCAGTTTAACAAACGTTACTGCCTCTGTGCACTATCACTAAGGCCAGATCTACAGTAGGAAAAAACGTGTTTTTACAACATATTAGCAAAACACTAAACTCCTAGTAAATTGCAAAAAAACAAAAACAAAAACCCCACACCTTATTTCCTAGTGCAGGGGTCAGCAACCTCTGGCACGCGGCTTGCCAGGGTAAGCACCCTGGCGGGCCGGGCCAGTTTGTTTACCCGCTGCATCGGAAGGTTCGGCTGATTGCGGCTCCCACCGGCTGCAGTTCGCCGTCCCAGGCCAATGCGGGAGGCGGGAAGCCGCGGCCAGCACATTCCTTGGCCTGTGACGCTTCCCACCGCCCCCATTGGCCTGGGACAGCGAACCGCGGCCAGTGGGAGCTGTGATTGGCCGAACCTGCCAACGTGGCAGGTAAACAAACTGGCCTGGGTGCCAAGGTGCTTACCCTGGCGAGCCGCGTGCCAGAGGTTGCCGACCCCTGTCCTAGTGTATACATGGCTAAGCGAGTTAAGGCTTCAGTTATCTATATCATTAGAGTCAATTGCTATGTCAGTGTCAGACTCCTGGACATTTTTTTTCTGTTAAGATGCCTATTACACTGCTTCTGCTCCAATCCTGCTTGTGCAATGAGACAGTTTACCCAGTATGTGGCAGAGAATAGGTTACAGATTAAGGTAGGGCGTGCACAGGAATTAAAATATGACCGCTGTTGGAGGGGTACGTTAGAGCAGTGGCCGGGGGCTGGGGCTGAAGCCAGCACAGCAGCTGGGGCTGGAACAGCACATGGCTGTGGCAGCGAACGGGCTGAGTCAAGGGCTGGAACAGAAATACATTTTTTTAGATGAATATTTGGGAGAAGCCATGCCCCTGTTTGTCCCCCCTCCCCCATGCATGCCCCTGAATGAAGGGTAAATTGGTTGAGACTCAACCTAGATAAGGCTGTGATAAAGCTTAAGGGAAGGAAGCAAAATAAAATAGCAACATTTTATCAGCACCCCACGCTTAAGGGGGATGGGGTTGCTTTCAGTTGGTTGCCAAGAATTGTGACTCAAAGTCTTTTTGGCTCCCTGGATGCTTCTGAATAACCAGGAAATAGCTGGTTTCAGAGTAGCAGCCGTGTTAGTCTGTATCCACAAAAAGAACAGGAGTACTTGTGGCACCTTAGAGACTAACAAATTTATTTCAGCATGAGCTTTCGTTCCATTCTATGCATCCGAAGAAGTGAGCTGTAGCTCACGAAAGCTCATGCTGAAATAAATTTGTTAGTCTCTAAGGTGCCACAAGTACTCCCGTTCTTTTTTCAGGAAATAGCTGTTGCCAGACTTGGCAAGAAGATAGTATCAGCTCCTTTCAGAGAGAAGACTTCTCTTCTGCATATGGCTGAAAGTTAGACCCTAAAAATGTACAAAAGGCAAAGGTTTAGCCACATGGTCAGAAACAAAGCTGATCCTGATCCTTTTTCCACTGTGGAAATTTCTGATAAAAGCAAAAACCTTTTAATTTTTGTCTACATTTTCCACAGAGGTTTGAATTTTTAGACCAAAACAATAATATTTTGGCCAAAATATTTCAATACAAAAAGTTGTCCACAGAAAACCTGTCTTTGCAAAAAAAATTCATTTAACCAGAAACCTAATTTTCCATGCAACACAGTTTTGATGGAAAATTTTTGACCAGCCCTGGTCATAGGGAATGAAAGCTGCACCACATTCACTTCCACAACTGTGAATTGTATAGAGTGTCGCTGGAGAGCTCCCTACTTACTAACAGCAAGTTTTCATGAGATGGTGGTAGATATTTGAGCCTTTTCTCCAAATAATGGCTTGGCACTGGTACAGCTGCTATAATATGGGTACTAGTCCTGACGCACATGTCGGACAACAGACACTACTATGAACAGTTCTAGCTCATGGCGCACATGCGCACCGGCAACTGGAATTCACATAGGGACCATCACTGGAAGAAGTTGTTCCCATTGCAGCAGCAATAATGAGTACACCTGTGGGGTGCAGCAGCTGCTTGAATTCACAGACAGATGGCTCAGCCCATTAGGTCTGAAAACTCTGAAAAAGCAGAGCCTGCCACAGCATTCTAGGGAAGGCTTCCAAAACTCTGGAATCCCCAAACAGAAGGGTTTCCTATTCACTATAATCACACCACAATGCACCCGGCTTGCCTGAGGATTCTGAAGGGGGTTGGACTGTTTACGAAATGTCCCAGACATAACGGTAGATTTATTTTATACCAGGCAGAGGAATTTTTAAATCTGTTTCTGCTGCAGATGAAAAGCCCAGCTGTTTGTTCTTTTAAATTCCAGCAATCTTTTCCCTCACCCAATTCCTTGGAAAGAAGTTGTAAATGATAGCTGAGACTTCCCTTCACTGGATACAATGGGGCAGCTCAATTAACAAGGCACTCTTAAGAGCTGCCCTTCACCTCTGTGCAATGTAAGTATTTACATACATTCGTCATCTCCTTACTACTAAGGACATACCTTCATGAGCACTTGCTGCATGACAAGCTAGGGTGGAATCCTACAGCTTTTCAGCGTGCTGTGCACTAAATGGGTGAACCCTGCTGATGTGTACTAAAAGTTCCTTAGTGCGCACTGATGTGCCACTGATTCAAACAAAAAAATCATCCTGGTTTCAATATATGCCTTGGATTATATAGTGTTGTCAAACACTGATACAGACAACAGCTGTGTCCAACTGAAGCAGCTGCGGCATTGCCGTGATGGGTGAAGTCTCTCCCATATGTATAAGCCAGTTCTGCCCTTAATTACATCTTCAATTGAAGTAATGGGTGCTGCACTTGTGAAAAATGAGGAATACAATCCTACAGTTTGAAAACAGCTTTGAATGAAAATTGACATAGTACACCCATCACCTTCCTCCAAATGCCTCTAGCAGCATGGAGCAAATGTTTGTCCATTCATCTGCAAAAGATCCACCATTTAAACCAGTACAGGCTCTGTACCATAGCCTGCTCTCTAACTGGACTGACCAGCGTCAAGAAAATCAGACATAGATTTTGAGTGGGGATTTTTTTTAAAACATCACCTTCTCTAGAACTTTCCCCATAAGAGGAAGATTAGAGACTGGGAAATAATTGGAGAGAATATCAGTGTTAAGAGTTTGCTTCTTGAGCAAGTGACTAAGAATTTCTTCTCTGAGAAGCATGTTTATTCTGAAGTTCCTACAATCTAGATCTTTAAAAAGTTGCAATATTGAAACTGCTCAAATGTAGCAAAAAGAAACTAGCATTATTATCTGTATATGAGAAAATCTGTCTCATTCACCCGAAAACTGAGGCGGCCTGGATACATAAATTCAGCAGTGATGGGTTCTTCAGTCCCCACGCTGTAGCAGGCAGCATCAAATGTTTTTGATTGGCTGGGCTGACTCTCCAGGTAACTCCTCCCACGGGAGAGCCCCTCCAGAGAGTCACTTCTAAAGTTAATAACTGTCGTATCTGACTAAAACATTTTTTCAAAATGTATTACCAGATAAAACTGTCCATCATTAAGTAGTAATAACTGTCCAACCTGAGGGGGAAAAACCATAAATTGGAATGATCCCAAGGGGCACTGATTAAATGCACGACACAGTTTTCCCATCACCTCTCCTCCCCCCCTCGCCAAAAAAAGAGGGAAAAATATGCAACACTTTTGAAAATTAATCCCTGTAAGAAGGAAATGAAAAATATGGGATGAATTTATGGACCCAACCAGAACTAAACAATTTCAGCTGACGCACATTTCCTCAGTCTCACTGCAGGGGCTGGGTCCATAAATTCAGCAGTGATGGGACTTTGGTAGCAGTACTCCTCCCCTTCCCCTATTACTATCAATTATTGGGTGGGCTAAGAGAGAACCCACCTTCCAAAGGCTGCCTCGCCTGACTGCAGTCTATCAATCTTAGAGACTTTTGTGAATGAATGGAGGGATGCCTTGCCAAGATGCTGCCATGAAAATTTGTTCATCTGGTGTAGTGGACCTGCCACCCCACTCTGTTCATCTTGAACAGAGGAATTTTCCCCTTGGCTTCATATGCCTCTAAAATACCCCACCTAATGTATCTTGATATGGAGACCCTGGAGGCTTTCTGTCCCTTAACTCTGTGGTGTATTAGAACAAATCAAGCAGGTGTTTTTCTGAAGGTCTTTGTTCTAATATAGATATAAATTGCCCTCTTGACATCTAAGGTGTGCCAGACCCTTTCTTTCAGATGGGCTGGATTTGGGCAAAAGAAGGGGAGCAAAATCTCCTGGGACCAGGGAAAAAAAGAATTTATCTTAGGGGTGAATGATGGGTCTGTCATTATGGACAATACAATTCTGAGGGAGGACAGAGAGGGCTCCCAACTCTTAGACCCTTCATGAGGATATTCTGACCACTAGAAAAGTAAAAAACGGTTACTTACCTTTGTAACTGTTGTTCTTCGAGATGTGCTGCTCATATCCATTCCAGTTAGGTGTGTGCGCGCTGCATGCACTTTCGTCGGAAGACTTTTACCCTAGCAACCCCAGTGGGTCGGCTGAGCGCCCCCTGGAGTGGCGCCATAACGGCACTGCATATATACCTCAGCCGACCCACCCGACCCTCAGTTCCTTCTTGCCGGCTACTCCGACGGTGGGGAAGGAGGGTGGGTGTGGAATGGATATGAGCAACACATCTCGAAGAACAACAGTTACAAAGGTAAGTAACCGTTTTTTCTTCTTCGAGTGATTGCTCATATCCATTCCAGTTAGGTGAATCCCAAGCCTTACCTAGGCGGTGGGGTCGGAGTGAGACGTGGCGATATGCTGGACCGCAGAGCCAAAGGCTGCGTCACCTCTCGACTGTTGGACAGGGCATAGTGTGAGGCAAAAGTATGGACGGATGACCAGGTCGCCGCTCTGCATATCTCTTGTATGGGTACTTGCGCCAGAAAGGCAGCGGAGGACGCCTGGGCCCTGGTAGAGTGGGCGGTGAGATGGCCCAAGGGAACATTAGCCAAATTATAGCAGGTGCGAATGCACTCTGTGAGCCACGAGGAGATTCGCTGCGATGAGACAGGAAGGCCTCGCATCCGGTCAGCAATTGCCACAAACAGTTGCGGGGATTTGCGGAACGGTCTTGTCCGATCAACATAGAAAGCCAACGCCCTGCGAACATCGAGGGAGTGAAGTCGTTGTTCTCTCGGAGATGCGTGAGGCTTCGGAAAGAAAACTGGCAGGAAGATATCCTGGTTAATGTGGAAGGCGGACACTACCTTCGGGAGAAACGCCGGATGTGGACATAGCTGTACCTTGCCCTTATGGAAAACGGTGTATGGCGGGTCCGCCATGAGCGCCTTGAGCTCAGAGACTCGTCTGGCGGATGTGATAGCCATGAGAAAAACCGTCTTCCATGAGAGGTACAGCAAGGAGCAGGTGGCCAGCGGCTCGAAGGGCGGAGACATGAGCCTGTTGAGGACCAGATTGAGGTCCCAGGTGGGAGTCGGATGACGCACCTGGGGGTAGAGACGATCAAGGCCCTTTCTGAAGCAAGTAGTCAGCGGGTGAGAGAACAGCGTATATCCCCCCTCACCGGGGTGGAAAGCGGAGATGGCCGCTAAGTGCACTTTGATGGAGGACAGCGCAAGACCTTGTTGTTTTAGCGACCAGAAATAGTCCAGGACCATCGGAAGCGGGAGTTCCGAAGGAATAGCGTCACGCGCTTGAGCCCAGCAAGCGAAGCGCTTCCACTTGGCCAGGTAGGTAGATTGAGTGGAAGGCTTTCTGCTGCTCAATAAAATGTGCTGCAGGGGAGCAGAGCAGCGCAACTCCGTCTGGTCTAGCCACTGAGGAGCCACGCCGTGAGGTGGAGGGCCGGCAGGTCCGGATGACGGAGAGTGCCGTGATCTTGTGTTATCAGATCCGGGTGAAGCGGCAGAGGAATTGGGCTGGCTACCGACAGACGGAGCAGTGTGGTGAACCAGTATTGCCTGGGCCACGCTGGCGCAATTAAGATGAGACGTGCCTTGTCCCGTCGGAGCTTCAGCAGGACCTTGTGTATGAGGGGAAACGGAGGAAAGGCGTAGAACAGGTGACGAGTCCATGGAAGGAGAAACGTGTCCGACAGAGAGCCCGGTGCCAGACCTTGAAAGGAGCAAAACTTCTGGCATTTGCGGTTCAATCGGGACGCAAACAAGTCTACATGGGGAAATCCCCACTGTCGGAAAATGGAATGAGCGATGTCTGCTCTCAGCGACCACTCGTGGCAGAGAAAGGACCTGCTCAGGCAATCCGCGATGGTGTTCTTGACGCCAGGAAGGAATGACGCTACTAGATGTATCGAGTGGGCTATGCAGAACTCCCACAGTAGCATCGCCTCGTCGCAGAGGGGGGATGAGCGGGTCCCGCCTTGCTTGTTGATATAGTACATGGCTGTTGTGTTGTCCGTAAAGACTGAGACACAACGGCCGTGGAGGCAAGTCTGGAACGCTTGGCAGGCCAGGCGTACTGCCCGGAGCTCCCTGACGTTGATGTGCATGTTTAATTCCTGCAGTGACCAAAGACCTTGAGTCTGAAGATCGCCGAGATGGGCTCCCCATCCAAGGGACGAGGCGTCCGTTGTCAGAGACAGGGAAGGTTGAGGAGCCTGGAATGGGACGCCCGCACATACGTTGGACGGGGTCAGCCACCAATCCAGGGATTGAAGGACACCCGCTGGGATGGTGAGTATGGTATCCAGGGGGTCCCTGTGTGGGCGGTACCTGGAATGGAGCCACAGCTGAAGTGGGCGGAGGCGGAGCTTGGCAAATGGGGTGATGTGTGTGCAAGCCGCCATATGACCAAGGAGGCGGAGGCAAGCACGGGCCAAGGTCATGCGAGAGGCCTGAAGGTCGCGGATCAGCTGCGTAAGGGCCTGGAACCGAACCGGCGGAAGGAAGGCTCTGGCTAGAGAGGAGTCCAGGGTCGCACCAATAAAATCCAACCTCTGAGTTGGAACTAAGGTGGACTTCTCTATGTTGAGAAGTAGGCCTAGGCGTGAGAATAAGTCCTTGATCTCTGTGACATGTTGCTGGACCGTGGCCTGCGAGTCCCCCCTGATGAGCCAGTCGTCCAGGTAGGGAAAAACGGAGATGGCACGTCGACGGAGGTGGGCGGCGACAACGGCCATGCACTTTGTGAACACCCTTGGGGCCGTGGAGAGGCCGAAGGGGAGGACCGCAAACTGGAAGTGTAGGTGAGCGATTGTGAAACGGAGGAAGCGTCTGTGCGGTGGGAAGATGGCGATATGAAAATAAGCGTCCTTCATATCGAGGGCGGCATACCAGTCTCCTGAATCCAAAGTAGGGATAATGACCCTGAGGGATACCATGCGGAACTTCAACTTCAGCATGTATGCGTTGAGTCCTCGCAGGTCGAGAATGGGTCGGAGGCCTCCTTTGGATTTGAGGATCAAAAAATAACGGGAATAAAACCCCTTGCCCCGTTCCGCGTCCGGAACCCTCTCGACCGCTCCGATGGCTAGGAGCGAGTGCACCTCTTGTAAGAGGAGTTGCTCGTGAGAGGGGTCCCTGAAGAGGGACCGGGAAGGAGGGTGGGAAGGTGGAGGTGAAACGAATTGGAGTTGGTAACCACGTTCCACCGTGCGCAGGACCCAAGCATCGGTGGTCAGCCGGGCCCACGCTGGGAGGAAATAGGAAAGGCGGTTGGAAAAAAGCAGGGAGGAATTGGGAGGAAGAACTGGTATGTCGTCCCCGGGCGCATCTTCAAAAAGATGGTTTAGGCCCTGGTGGTTTAGAGGGGGCTCGCCCTTGGGACGGTTGGTTGCCAGGCCGTCGCCCACGGCCGCCACAACCCCGCCGTCGACCAGAGTCTTGCCTGTAGCGAGGCATATAGTAAGGGCGGTTAAATTGGGGACGGAACGGACGCCTCTGGGTAGCCGGGGTATGCATCCCCAAAGTGCGGATGATAACCCTGTTGTCCTTTAGATTTTGAAGCTTGGAGTCCGTCTTTTCTGAAAAGAGCTCCTTCGAATCAAAAGGAAGGTCCTGAATGGTATATTGAACCTCAGGGGGAAGCGTCGAACTCTGAAGCCAAGAGATCCGGCGCATGGTAACGCCCGAGGCTACAGTACGTGCCGCCGAGTCAGCCGCGTCTAAGGAGGCCTGTAAGGAGGTGCGTGCTACCTTTTTGCCTTCTTCTACAAAGGCCGCAAACTCCTGTCTTGAGTCCTGAGGTAGGAGCCCTTTGTACTTCTCTACCTCAGCCCAAGTGTCATGGCCGTAGCGGCTGAGCAAGGCCTGCTGGTTAGCCACACGGATCTGTAGGGCACCGGCAGAGTAGACCTTGCGACCAAGCAAGTCCATGCGCTTGGGCTCCTTTGACTTAGGAGCCGGGCCCTGCTGGCCGTTGCGCTCTTTGTCGTTGACCGACTGCACTACTAAGGACGAGGGGGCATGGTGCACATACAAATGTTCGTATCCCCTGGAAGGGACCATGTATCTGCGTTCCACCCCTCGGGCTGTGGGCGCAATAGACGACGTAGTCTGCCACAAGGTATCGGCGTTCGCCTGGATAGTCCTTATGAAGGGAAGAGCTATGCGGGTTGGAGCGTCCGCGGACAAAATGGTCACTATTGGATCACTGACTTCCGATACCTCCTCAGCCTGGAGATCCATTCACAGTGCCACCCTGCGAAGGAGCTCTTGGTGCGCCCTTAAGTCAATTGGCGGGGGACCCGCTGATGACGAGCCTGCCACCGCCTCATCTGGGGGAGAGGAGGAGGAAGAAGTGCCGGGCAGAATGGCGTCTTGGTCAGCATCCGGGCCCTGTAAAGGTTCCTGCCCCAGAGGTTCCTGGGCAGGCTGAGCCCCTTCGTCTGCACCGGGTGGTACCTCAGTGTCAACTGGGGGGCGGCTTACGGTAGCCTCTGGGACGCGTGGCTCATGCGATACAGTGCACATAGGAGGCACAGGAGGGCCTTGGCTTTGGTGGTAGGCCCAAGGAGTCCAATAACCCCACTGATTTGGGTCCTGGTCCGCAGGATGGGATTGCCGGAAAACTCCCGAAGGGACCTGAGAGTCGTGGTCATCGACATAGTAGCTGTCAGCGTGAGAGGAGGCCGAAGCGTGTCGAGAGGGCCAAGGAGGAGCAGATAAGCCTTGCGCCGAAGTGCCCACAGATCTCATTTCCCGCCTTTGTGGTGAACGGTGCCGGGAGGCATCTCGGTACCGAGAGCAGGAGCGAGAATGGGACCTGCGACCGGTGCGGTGCCGGGAGGTCGAGCGGGATCTCCACGATCGGTGTCGGGAGCGACTCCGCGAGTAGCGGCGGCCATAGCGGTACCGAGAACTTGATCGGTGCCGGGAGTGACGGGTCGGAGATCGAGAGAACGACCGGTGCCGCGAGTCCGACCGGTGCCGCGTGGTTGAGCGGTGCCGGGACTGCGAGCGGCGGTGCGATCGACGGCCAGATCGGGATCGGCGCCGAGAGCGGGAGCGGGATCGGCGTCGAGAACGGGAACGGGTTCGGTGCCGGTCAGAGTCGGTGCCAGCAGGTGGTCTAAACATGGACGGCTTGCCCATGGAGCGGGGCGCCCGCACCGGCGGCGCCAGGGGCGGTGGCACAACCGGTTCTGTCAGCGCAATGAGGTCCCGTGCCGCCTCGAAGGTCTCAGGAGTCGAAGGCGGTGGCATCTCAACCGCGGCCGGAGCCGGGGAGGTTACAGGTGCCGGGCTCGACGGCCTCTCAGGGGCCGGAGTCGCCGGTGCCGGCAGAAGCGTCTGCGGCAGAGGAACCGGAGCCGCGGCAGGTTTCGGTGCCGGGCGGTCCGGACAGGGCGCACTCTGCGGCTTTGGAGCCGGCGGCGCCGTGGAGGCAGCGGCCTTTCCTTTCTTCGCCCTGGGCGAGAGAGAGCGTCTTTGGGCCGGTTTCGGTGCCGATGGCGTTTTCGGTGGCACTGCAGAGTGGCCCGGCGCCGTGGCGGTGCTGCGAGAGTCCTTCGGGGCAGCGGGCGGTGCCGCGGCCGGAGGGGTTAAGGCTGCCTCCATTAGGAGCTGTTTCAGCCTAATGTCTCTCTCCCTCTTAGTGCAAGGCTTGAAAGCCTTGCAAATTGGGCACTTAGTAGATAAGTGCGACTCTCCTAAGCACTTTAAACAGGAGCTATGAGGATCTCCTGTAGGCATAGGCCTGCGGCAGGCCGAGCACGGCTTGAAACCCGGGGAACCGGGCATACGCTCCGGTCCCGGGTGTGGGTGGGGCTAACCCCCGAACCCGCTAACTATCTAACACTAAACTGATTTTAAACTATCAAAAACAAGAAAACCTAAGCTAAGCTAAGAACTATGTACAATTTTTTACAGAGAAAACTATGAGGAAGCTAGGGAAGCGGAGGTCAGACAAGCTGCACTCCGCTGTTCCAACGACCGACAATGGCGGTAAGAAGGAACTGAGGGTCGGGTGGGTCGGCTGAGGTATATATACGGAGCCGTTATGGCGCCACTCCAGGGGGCGCTCAGCCAACCCACTGGGGTTGCTAGGGTAAAAATCTTCCGACGAAAGTGCACGCGGCGCGCACACACCTAACTGGAATGGATATGAGCAATCACTCGAAGAAGAACTTTAAAAGTCACAAAATACACACACACACTTTGGACGGGGGTTTGAAAAGTGAACTTGAGAAGGTTTTCAATATTAGGAAAAGATCCCATGGGGCTACCGTATGAATAGGAGATGGTCTGATTAGTTCTGAGGAATTTTTGATGTGAGGGTGATGGGATAAGGGAGATCGACCCTCAGCTGCCAAAACTGAATATAAAGAACCGACGTGGGTGTTCTAAGGGTATGTCTACACTAAAAGAGTAGTTCGATTTAACTTAGGTCGAATTTGTGGATTCGACCTGATGAATTCGAATTTGTGTATCCACACTAAGGACACTAATTCGACTTTGTGAGTCCACACTAACGGGGCAAGCGTCGACATTGGAAGCGGTGCATTCTGGGCAGCTATCCCACAGTTCCCGCTTCCCATTGGAATGCTGGGTAGAGACCCCAATGCCTTCTGGGGGAAAAATGTGTCGAGGGTGGTTTTGGGTAACTGTCGTCATTCAACCGTCACTCCCGCCCTCTCTCCTTGAAAGCGCCGGCGGGAACTCTGTTCGCGCACTTTTCTGGTCAGTGACAGCGCGGACGCCACAGCACTGCGAGCATGGAGCCCGCTGCGATCATCGCTGCACTTATGGCCGTTGTCAACTCCTCGCACCTTATCGAACACCTTTTCCACAGTCAGCTGCTGAGAAATCGGGCGAGGACGCTCCAGCAGCGCGGTGAGGACATGAAGTGTGAGAGTGGCACAGACCTCTCACAAAGCACGGGATCCCGCGCCGCGGAGATCATGGTGGCAATGGGTCACGTTCATGCTATGGGACGGCGATTCTGGGCCCGGGAAACAAGCACGGACTGGTGGGACCGCATAGTGCTGCAGGTCTGGGATGAATCACAGTGGCTGCGAAACTTCAGGATGCGTAAGGGCACTTTCCTTGAACTCTGTGAGTTGCTGTCCCCTGCCCTGAAGCGCCAGGATACCCGGATGCGAGCAGCCCTGACTGTGCAGAAGCGAGTGGCCATAGCCCTCTGGAAACTTGCAACGCCAGACAGCTACCGGTCAGTAGCGAACTACTTTGGCATGGGCAAATCTACCGTGGGGGTTGCTGTGATGCAAGTAGCCCACGCAATCGTTGACCTACTGCTCTCAAAGGTGGTGACCCTGGGAAACATCCAGGTTGTCATAGATGGCTTCGCCGCGATGGGATTCCCAAACTGCGGTGGGGCTATAGATGGCACTCACATCCCTATCCTGGGACCGGCCCACCAGGCCAGCCAGTATATTAACCGAAAGGGCTACTTTTCAATGGTGCTGCAAGCACTGGTGGACCATAGGGGACGTTTTACCAACATCTACATCGGGTGGCTGGGCAAGGTTCATGACGCGCGTGTGTTCAGGAACTCTGGTCTGTTTAGACGCCTGCAGGAAGGTAGTTTCTTCCCGGACCACAAAGTAAGTGTTGGGGATGTGGAGATGCCTACAGTGATCCTCGGGGACCCAGCCTACCCGCTAATGCCCTGGCTCATGAAGCCCTATACAGGCGCCCTGGACAGTGACAAGGAGCTCTTCAACTACCTGAAGAGCAAGTGCAGAATGGTGGTGGAGTGTGTTTTCGGACGTCTCAAGGGGAGATGGAGGAGCTTACTCACTCGCTCGGATCTCAGCGAAACCAATATCCCCATTGTTATTGCAGCTTGCTGTGTGCTCCACAATCTCTGTGAGAGCAAGGGGGAGACCTTTATGGCGGGATGGGAGGTTGAGGCAAATCGCATGGCTGCTGATTACGCTCAGCCAGACACCCGTGCGATTAGACGAGCCCAGCGGGAAGCGCTGTGCATCCGGGAGGCTTTGAAAGCTAGGTTCCTCAGAGAGCAGGGTAACCTATGACTGTCCAGTCTCTTTACAGAGAAGCTGAACCTGCCCCTGTTTCAGTTACTATTGACTTTTTTCAGCGGTTACATACCCCGTTCACCAGGTTTCCCCCCTTCCAACAGACGTTTAAAAATAAAGTTATTGGAACATTTTTAATTAACAAAGTTTTCTTTACTAACGAATTCTCGTTCAAGGGTTCCAACAGGGACGCAGACTGTGGTGGGTACGGTGTGCAGTGATATACAGACCGCTTCTACACTCGAGGACTGACAGGCTCCTGCTCCTACAGCGGTCTCTGGGGGGAGGACGGTTACCGGAGGGTGTGCAGGAAGGGGTGGGTTTGCAGGAAGGGGTGAGGGGTGTGTGGGAAGGGTGAGTAGGTGTGGGGGGATGATGGCTCTGGCTGGGGCTCAGGGCATCGGAGAGGTTCATGGCTAGGGTGGAAGGGCATGGTAAGGGCAGCCTGCCTTGCCATTTGTGGATGCCAGGTGCTCGGACCCTGGGGCAACATACACCTCCCAGACTGACCTGGGGCAGCAGACACCTCGCAGAGTGACCCGGGTGCCTAGTGATTGCACTCTGTGTGTGACCTGCTGTTGATCCTGCCCCCATGTCTGTACCCTGTTAATGGTGGCTGTCCTATGTAATTAACAAACCCCTCCCCCCCTTCACACAAAGTCTTCTGCAAAGAAACATGATGGAAACAGTAATGAACAGCAAACTATTTTTAATACTCAACTACACAGTTGGGGGATGAAACTGGGATTTGGGATCGGGTGAGCCAGGAAGGCAAGCAATTCTCATACTTTAGGGAATGAGAGCTGTTTGGTACATGAGCGCTCTGCTGGGGTGGAGTGACAGTTTTCACGGCCCCTAGCGCCCCTCTTTCTTGTGATTTTGGGTGAGGGGGGGACAGGACTTTGTGGCGGGGGAGGGCGGTTGCAGATACAGTTCAGGGGGGCTCTCTGCTCCTGCCTGCGGTCCTGCAGAACATCCACAAGGCGCCGGAGCGTGTCCGCTTGCTCCCTCATTAGTCCAAGCAGCGTTTGAGTCGCCTGCTGGTCTTCCTGCCGCCACCTGTCCTCCCGTTCGCTGTGTGAGCGCTGCTGCTGAGAGAGGGTCTCCCTCCACTGGCTCTGCTGGGCCGCCTCGGCTCTGGAGCAGGCCATCAGTTCAGCGAACATCTCGTCCCGAGTCTTTTTCTTTCGCCGCCTAATCTGCGCCATCCTCTGTGAGGGGGATGCCGGGGCAGTTCGGGAAAGAGCCGCAGCTGTGTGATGGGAAAAAGGAAGTGATTTCCTTCCAAAGATACATGTTTGCGAACACTGAACACAGTCTACTCAGTTTCTGTGAACAAGACCATACAGGACACCTAATCTCATGTGCTCTCAGGACAAGTTCGAATTTTCGGCATTCGCTTTCATTGCCTGGGGTCTTGCACTGGAGATCGGACAAGCGGGGCAGGACAGCAGAATCCGTGTAGCAGCCAGGCCTGGTAAGCCGTAAACTTTAGGCTGCTTAACAGTTAATGGATAGCAGTGCCCTCCTGCTGCAGGCAATCTGGAAAGCATAAAGTCTGACCCTGTTCCAGCCCCTCGCGGCTGTCCCCGGGAAAGATCCCTGTATGCTTTTCCTCTGCAGCCTACAACACGTGGCTGTTAAACGACGGTCATTGTTATGCAAAGGAAAAGTCAAGCATTCACAATAGTAACATTAAAGTAATTCCCCTAATTAGATGCAGCAGTCGCCGAGCGAGATCACCCTGAGGCGGGTCTCCAGGAGAAACAGAGAGCGCATGCTGCGTGAATCCCTGCACAGACCAGGGCCCTATGCTGCCATGCTGGTTGAGGCAATGCTACCACTATACCTCAGGATGGCCTGGCGCGGAAGAGTGTGCTTCCACGGAGCACCCAATAAGGCACCTCTCCCCAGGAACCTCCTGCGGAGGCTTTTCGAGTACCTCTCAGAGAGCTTCGTAGAACTGTCCCAAGAGGATTTCTGTTCGATCCCTATATGCATTGACCTTTTTATATAGTTTTTATTCCTGTTTTGTTAAAAAATAAATGTTTACATGTTTATAGCACTTACCGACTGATCCTTCCCCTGATTCAGAGTCCGGGTTAACGGCCGGGGAGGGTTGGTAGGGGATCTCTGTGAGGGTGATGAAGAGATCCTGGCTGTCGGGGAAAGCAGTATTGTAAGCGCTGTCGCCTGCCTCGTCCTCCACAAACCCTTCCTCATCTTCCCCATCGGCGAACATCGCCGAGAAACTGCCCCTCGACACTATCCCATCCTCAGAGTCCACGGTCACTGGTGGGGCAGTGGTGGCAGACCCACCGAGAATGGCATGCAGTGCCTCGTAGAAGCGGCATGTCTGGGGCTGGGCTCCGGAGCGTCCGTTTGCCGCTCTGACTTTTTGGTAGCCTTGTCTCAGGTCCTTGATTTTCACGCGGCACTGCGTTGTATCCCGGCTGTATCCTCTGAGTGCCATGGCTTTGGAGACCTTCTCGTAGGTCTTTGCATTCCGTTTTTTGGAGCGCAGCTCCGAAAGCACAGACTCATCGCCCCACACACCGATCAGATCCAAGACTTCCCGGTCAGTCCATGCTGGGGCCCTCTTTCTACTCTGAGATTGCATGGACTCCTCTGCTGGAGAGCTCTGCATCGCTGCCAGTGCTGCTGAGCTCGCCACGACGTCCACACAGGAAATGAGATTCAAACTGGCCAGACAGGAAAAGGAATTCAAATTTTCCCGGTGCTTTTCCTGTATGGCTGATCAGAACATCTGAGCTCGGACTGCTGTCCAGAGCGTCAACAGAGTGGTGCAGTGTGGGATAGCTCCCAGAGCTAGTAAGTTCGATTTGCATCCACACCTAGCCTAATTCGACATAGCCATGTCGAATTTAGCGCTACTCCCCTCGTCGGGGTGGAGTACCGAATTCGAACTAAAGAGCCCTCTAGGTCGAATTAAATGGCTTCCTGGTGTGGACGGGTGCACGGTTAATTCGAATTAACGCTGCTAAATTCGAATTAAAGTCCTAGTGTAGACCAGGCCAAATCTTCTCCATAATACTGTATAATGAAAATTGTTAGAAGAATGTATGGACTTCAGTAGGGTTGAGATCACATCCTTTGAGTATCCTGGGTTATATCTCAATATCAAGGCAGTCAGGTTCAGGGATGCCCGGCTGTGATGAAACAGCCCTGAGATAAAGTGGATCATAGTGGTAGTGTGGGGGGGCCCACAGACAGCTCCACAAAGTCTGAAAATCAGGGATGTCTGGGCCAGTGTGGTGCAATCAGAATCACTGTAGCCTGTTGTCTCTGTATATGTTGGATGGTGTTATCATAGGAAAAGGAAGAAATTCATCTAGCAAAGTCTTAGGCCATACCTGTGAGAAGGCACTGATTCCCTGGACCAATGGTCTCTCCTCTTGGCATAAAAGTTATTTGTTTTGGCATTGGAGCTGGGTGTAAAGAGATCGCAGGTTGATTTCCCAAAAAACTAGACTATGCAACTGAACTCCCTCTGGTGGAGGCACTGTTCCCCTGGTCTGTGATTTTGCAGCTGAGCCAGTCTGCCATAGCATTGTTCTTTGACATGCATGGCTCAGACTGACAGGATGTCTCTCTCAGCCCCCCTGAAGGCAGCTGTGGCTTCTGCTTGTAACAAGCTTGACCAGGTGCCCCTTTGTTTGTCTTTGTATGCCACGGCAGTAGTGTTCTCTGGGAATCCAAGTATGGAACTGGAGTTTAAAGGTAGGGAGGAGTGTCTGAAGGGCTAGGCTAGGCAAATCACTCACAGTTCCTAACAGTTTATACAGCAGTGAAATTCCATCTGCAACCACTGAAACTGTACCATGTGCAAGTTGCGTGAACTTCCCAGCCCTCTAAGCTAGCATCCAGCTTCATAGTATGTCTCTGCGATATCAAATGAATACTGCTCATGAATCTCGTCAGAGATCATTGCCATCCAAGGAAGGAAAGTCTTACAGCGAGAGATGGAATTGTGATCGCAAGCAAGGAAGCTCAGCAGCTAGTACTGCAGACACTGGAGATGAAACTTGGCCCATGTGAATAGGTATATGCATGAATCTAACACATCTAAGTACACAGTCAGTCCTTCATATGGGAATGTGGACTGTGAAGGATATTGCTGCAGAATTCGTGCCTACCTGTCTCTGGAAAGGAAAGCCCTGTGGAGCATGGTTTCCAGCCAAACCCCCAGGTGTCCTATTGTCTATGTAGGGCTGAGCTGGTCTTTTCTCCCGATTATAAACCTAGGTTGCACTCTGGGTGGTGGGGCTGTCCATTGTCTGTTCCTGACTGACTTCCATAGGGAGGGGACTTATCAGGATGTTGTTGTGAAAGGGTACAGGTGTACCCCTAACATTGGAATGTCACTATTGCTACCAGGACCTTTGTGAATAGCCTAGGGGTAGTGGCAATGCCAAAAGGGCTTCTTACTGCATGTGCCAAGTGCAAACCTCCGGTACAGTCTGTGGACCAGAAGGATGGGAATGTGGAGATGTTCCTCACTCAGGTCCACTGAGATTAGGAAATCCCTCTGGGTGATAGCCACCACGATGGTCTGAGCAGTCTCCATTTTTAACTTGTGGGATTGGATTGATTTATTGAGAGAGTCTTGAAATCCAGCACCACCCTGTCCTCCCAATTTTTTGTGAATTAGAAAAACCCAGGGAGCATAAACCCTGACATCATTCCTGGTTTAGGATAGGCTCTACTGCCCTTTGAAGACGATTCATTTGCCTGAACATGGTCTTCCTCTTGGAGGGGCTGAGAGAAAGGAAAAATTTGAAGTAGAGATCCTTTTGAATTCTATGGCGGACCCTTTGGAAATGTCTCTCACCCATTTGTCTGTGGTAGTCATGGTTTATCGTCTGTCATATTAGATTGGTAAAGCAGACATCATTTCAAATTATGTCCCTTTTACTATATAAAAGTGCAATTTAATTTAATTTTAGACTATAGCCAGAATACTAAAATAGTTATTCTATTTTCAAACTTTTGTAGACAAGACAATTTGCGGTTGCCCAGTAAGCAATCCTGGAGTTTAGTTAAATGCAGTAATTTATCTACAATGTGAGATTTAATACTCCAACACTGAAATGGAGGGATTTTTTGGAAGAAGGTAGTATTCTGTTTTCTTCACTCATTCAAAGGTCCACCATCAAAGCCTATCCACCTTCAGAGCCTGTCAATAGCACTTCATGCAACAGCTAAAGAGCATTAGGACATGGTTCTTCCTTATTTCGTAAGTGGCATCATTATTGGGGTTATAGTGATTTATATTCAGTTTGTAATCCAACAATGTTATGCAGTTACTAAAAAGACTATCATAATTCTGGGGTGTATTTACTCGAGTGTCATATGTAACACATGGGAGGTAACTGTCCCGCTCTGCTCAGCACTGGTGAGGCCTCAGCTGGAATATTGTGTCCAATTCTGGGCACCACACTTTAGGAACAATGGACAAATCGGAGAGTCCAGAGTAACAAAAATTACAAAAGGTTTAGGAAACCTGACCTTTCTTCCTAGTGGGCATGTTTAGTCTTGAGAAAAGACGACTGGAGGGGGGACCTGATAAGAGGGGTTAATGCACGGAGCCAGACACGCTGGTCTGAGTGGCACAGTAAGCGGTTTGGGAGTTGGAGAAGGGGTAGGAGGTTCCGGGGGGCAGTCAAAGGACAGGGAGCAGGGGGGGTTGGATGGGGCAGAGGTTCGGAGGGGCAGTCAGGGGACAGGCAGCAATTGGATAGGCATGGGAGTCCAGGAGGTTTATCAAGGGACAGGTAGGGGGTGGGGTCCTGGGGGAAAGTTGGGTGGGGTCTCAGGAGGGGGCAGTTGGGGACAAGGAGAAGGGAGGCTTAGATAGGGGCTGGGGTCCCAAGAGGCAGTTAGGGGCAGGGGTCTCGGGAGGGGGTAATCGGGGGACAAGGACCAGTGGTGCTTAGATAGGGGGTGGGGGTTCTGGGGGGCAGTTGGGGCAGGGGTCTGGGGAGGGGGAAATCAGCAGCTGGGATTTAAAGGGCTCTGGTCTCCCTGCGGGCAGCGCAGAGCCTTCTGATTCCCGGCTGCGGCTGGGATTTAAAGGGCTCTGGGCTCCCTGCGGGCAGCGCAGAGCCTTCTGATTCCCGGCTACGGCTGGGATTTAAAGGGCTCTGGGCAGGGCCAGCTCTGGCTTTTTTGCAGCCCCAAGCAAAAAAAAAAAAAAAAAAGGGGGGGGGGGCGCCGGAGTGGCAAAGCAGGGAAAAAAACAAACACACAGCGCGGGCAGAGCGGGGGGGGGGGTGTACGGGGACAAAAAACGGCGCAGCTGAAACTGCAAAGCGGGGGGAAAAAAAACAAAAAAACCACAGTGTGGCTGGAGCGGTAAAGCAGGTGAAAAAAAACAAACCTGCAGCCCAGCCGGAGCGGTAAAGCAGGGGGGAGAAAAAACAAACAAAAAAACCCACGGCTGGAGCGGCAAAGGGGCGAACCGGGGGGACAACGGCGCGGCTGGCAAAGCAGGGTAAAAAAACAAAACAAAAAACCCCACAGGGCGGCCGGACCCAGGGTGCAAGGGGACTCCCTGTGCTACAGAGTGGGCGCCTGGTCTAGTGGGGGGGAGGGAGAGGGAGCGAGGGGGGAGGAAGAGAGAAGGGGGGTGGCCAGCGTTTCAGTGGGGAGTTCACCCCGCGGCCCCGATTGCCAGGACGTCTGCCGGGAAGGCTCCGCGCTGCTCCGGTCGGCAGGGAGGGAAGGACGCGGGCTGCCCTGCCGAGTTTGCTGCAGGGCGCTCCCTTCCTCCGCGCCCTACAGGGCGGGCGGTGCAGCAAACAAAACAAAAGAAAAGCATCAGTGCCGCCCTAGGATTGGGCGGAAGCCGCCCCCTAGAATCTGCCGCCCCAAGCACCAGCTTGCTCAGTTGGTGCCTGGAGCCGGCCCTGGCTCTGGGCTCCCCGCGGCTGCCGGCAGCCCAGAGCCCTCTGATTCCTGGACATGGCTGGGATTTAAAGGGCTCTCAGTTCCCTGCCTCTGCGGGCAGCGCAGAGCCCTCTGATTCCTGGCCATGGCTGGGATTTAAAGGGCTCTGGGCTCCCCGCTGCAGCGGGCAGCGCAGAGCCCTTTGAATCCCGGCCCCCGCTGAGATTTAAAGGGCTCTGGGCTCCCTGCTCCTGCAGGCAGCCCAGAGCCTTTTGATTCCCTGCCGCGGCTGGGATTCAAAGGGCTCTGGACTGCCCGCAGAGCGCTGTGTGGGGGGGATTTAGAATCCCCCAGCGGGCCGCAAAGAGAGGCTCCACGGGCCGCATGTTGTGCAGGCCTGAGT